>NC_133902.1:43121317-43454108 GCF_964199755.1 Larus michahellis | reverse complement strand
ATATTTGTGGAAAGTGAGTGCTCCTATGCGCAGCAGCAGATGTGCTCCTGCCTGAAGGCAGGACCTAAGGTCCAGGCGTCACCGTCCCAGGGCTTTAGACGAGGCAGCAAAACTGCATGTCAGCCAGAGAGGCAGTAATCCCCCAGGGCGGGTTAGGAAGTGAGGATGTTTGAGACCCTTTCTTCAAATGGGCACTTGTGGACCTACAGGAAAACATGCAATCGAGCTATGGGGAGATCCTTGAAACCCAGGATTATGCAAGAATGAGAGCAATTGCTAAAAAAGCAGCAAGCTCTGCTGAAGGCCAGTAAAGGGGCAAGGCTTAGTGTGTGTCTGGCTTGTCTATGAAGTGCTCCGTATCAATAAGCAGTGATTACCTAAATCGCAGTGTCGACTGAAGGAACGAACTCAACAGATCTTCCTTGCTTCCCCCCTCCTGCCCTCAATTCATGTATTGAATGACCAGAAGCAGCTGAACAGTAGCTGTGCATTTACTAGCGCAAGGTATGAAATGCTGCAGTGAAAGCCTACCTGGGGTTTTCCACTGGGATACATGAACGATACATCAAAACTTTATATGGAAAAATGTTATTTTAGAGGTAGGGAGAAAATCAGACTGGATTTCAGTTGCTTCAACTCCAGCCCAAATATACCCTTTATATGATCTCAAAGTGCTTTACTTCTAAATCTGTGCAGCAAAACATGAATTCACATTTCTTTATGGTATGTTTCTTTATGGTACTTTGCAGAAGCTCAGGTGTCCATGCTCTCTCTTAGGGGTGCCGATTTCCTAGAAAACTACATATCCCACAAGGCAAGAAAACGTTGGAGGGTTTTTGGGCACATGATGCCAGTCATGTTTGGGTAGTTTAATGGGAGATGTAGTCAATCTGCTTACTAGCCCATGGAAGAAAACACAGGCTGGGACAACAACTCCCAGAAGGCAACGCAATGCTGACGCATGAAACTAAGTGCTGAAATGACCTTAGAGGAAGGGATCATCTGCAGGCTGTCTCAGGGATGAAGTGCTTCCATTATTTACATTTTAAATGTCAAAACAAGATGTTTTGACATTTACTGCTAATCAAAAAAGCTTTTGACATTTTCTGCAGATTAGAAATTATGGAATTTTTTTCCTCGTTTTCTTTAACCTCATCTTTTGGAACACAAAGCAAATTTTAAAATGTCAGATTTTCCCACGGGATGTAGATTCAGAATTTTTTCTCAGCTGTAGCTGTGATGCTTGGAATTACCTCTGGTAGCCAAGGGACCTACAGTCCAAACAGTGAAACAGTCTGCAGGCTCAGGCAGAGAAAGAGAATGTCTTCCCTTTGTTCTGTATTTTGAAACAGTGCTCTTTTTTAATTCCATTCTTCCATTATCTGATACAGTTTTGCAAAGTAGGCAATTCCATCTAACAGCTTTCTTCTTTAGCACAGAGCAATCCCCTTGTTACTTAACCCTGCCTAAATCATGAGTGTAAATTACTTAAGGAAGAAAAAAGAGTTTAGTGCCTCAGTTGGGACCAGCTGATGACATTTCTCCTTCTACAATTCAGGCTGAGGTTGTGGCCACCCCGTGGCAACCCCCTGGTTAGCCAACAAAGATCTGAATTCTGAAGGCTGCCAGCATTTTTCCTGGATATCTTACATCCCACCCCAATATAAGATTGGGGGTTGACCCCTAGCATCTGCTTTGTCAGCAGAAAGTGCGTTACACCTGGGGAAAAAACCAAAAAGCAATGAAAATCTGCTGACTATTGCACAGTGACCAAGACACGAGAGACACACATCTTTATCCAAAGAGTCTGCTAATATAGCCAGCTGTCAAGTCCCTGTTAAACAAGATTTGTATTCGATACCGGAGGCCCAAAGGAGCTTCTATCTGACCAAGCTTTATGCTTTTCGAGAAGTGGAGGGTAGATGAAGGGAGCAGAGCATGTTGCTGCAACAACTTAATAAAGAGGCTATGAACAAAAAGTAAGTATGTTCTCTTGTGCTAGAAAGCCAAGGCACTGACCTGATTGCCTTTGGACTTGGCAGCGTAAGGAAGCCGTGTCCGAGTCTTGTGATCTAGACCCATGAGGGACCATTCAAGTTCAGCCACGTGCCTTTGCAAATAGGCCGTTCCTCCAAGATGTGCCACATAACGGGTTAGTGCACTTGATCATGGTGTTAGCATTGAACGTGAAATAAGACAGGCCGCTCACACCCACAACAAAAAGCTCTTGATCATGAGGACTGGTCTGTCTGACGATGCTGACCAGTGGCAGCTGCTCCAGGATAAGTGCAAGAAATCCCATGAGCAACAGCCATAGGTTATGGGGAGAGTCTCCGGGAGCTGTGGGATGTATTTCATTTTTGGTTTAGGATTCACTGTTGTGATCCAGAGGTGCAAGCTCTTACTGAACATGACAAAACTTTGGTTGACAATCATACCTCTGTGAGAGTGAGCTACATCGAGTCATGTTCTGCAAACTATATATCCTAAATAGATACCCTAAATTAGTCTGGCAAGGCATATATATCCTAAAGAAAAAGTGATTAAGGGTAACTCAGGTTTGATGGCATGGCAAAGAGCAAGCAGGCAATCATCAGAAAGGGTGAGTAGAGGCGTAAGATAAGAGTTGCCACTGTCTTTCCTTAGAGAACAGTGGCTGCAAACAAGAATCTGACATGATCTTGCCGACTACTTGGTAATTTACTAGTGTTGGCTCCAGAGCACATTCCTTGCAGGGTGTAAGCAGGAAAGGATGTTGTTGGACTTCAGTAGACTGTCAGAAACTCCCAGAACAGCTTTGCCTACACAGGGGCATGCAGCATCGTTCATTTGAAATAACCGGTGGGGTGAATTTAAAACTGTTTAAACTACATTGAACCCCTGGTTAGAATATCTCATTTGGAATTAATGCGGCTTCGGTCTGATTTACCTTAAATCACTTTGGGAGTGAGGATGATGACTTAAATCTTAGAAAAAAGTGTCTGTAAGATGGTATTTTAAAGACCTTAGGGACAAATGGACTTGTCCAAGTTATTTTGAGTTAAATAATCCGCTTGAAAAAAGCCAATTCAGATTCCTCTTTTTTTCTTTAATGTCTCTTTGCAAATAAATCTGTGCAAATAATGATTTTCTCATCCTGTGAAGTTTTCTGAGACTTCAGAATTTTTTCATGTCCCACCACAGAATAAAGCCAAACTCTTTTGTAGTGGTTTTTGGTTCATTTAGTTGGAATTTTTGGGGGTTTTGCTCTCTCTTCCCTTCCTCACCCTGAAAAAACAAACAAAAACTATCTCCCTCTGGAAAAGAGTCAGCTGACTAAAATAGCAAAGAGATCAGCTGGAGAGGGAGCCATTACTCCCATGAAGTCAACACAGACTTAAGACAATCTTTCAACTTTTTATGATTATGAATGAGGTGGTGAGACCCCAAAACATCATCCTCCTAGTCTGAGACCTGGTCAAACTTATTCCAAGACATATATCCTATGTGTGCAGCTGTTCTGAGCAGAAAACATTACATTTGACCAGAAATTCCATCATCAAGCTGGGAAATGCACCTCTGTTGAATGTTTGGGTGTGTTTTATTTTACAATGATGATTTCTTGTAAAAAGATGCGTGGGGGGAAGGTTGGAACAGCAACATTTTCTAATGACAACACTTTTAGTCAACAACTCTGTCTGTCTGCAAGCTACTGTTTCCTGGTCTGTGACCTTTGTGTGCTGCTGTTGCCTATCTCAAGGGCTGCGCTTACGTGTCTGCTTTTTTCATCTCCTGTTGTTGCACAGACTAAACAATTCCACTCTCTGGGAGGTTTAGAAATTACCATATCCAAGGGGCTCTACTGTCACACTCTTCAGCTGACCTGGACCGAAAGGAAGAATGTAACCGAAGTGCAAGGAAACCCAAGATAAAGAACTAAGTATGTTGAGTGAGTCTAGAAAAAGGTCATCCGAATCCTTAGGCTTGTCTAAGTAGGACTTGAAGAATCTCATTGCTAAATTGCCACTGATTTCTGCAGGACTAATGCACCCAAAAGCCTTTGGGAATTTATTTCTGATAGCAAGGTTATTCCTGTCAAGGCCTGTGTAGCCAAAAGAACTTAATGCCAAGGCTTTGGCATTAGTTTTAGGCCATAAATTAAGAGAATCTCAGAATCATAGAATGTGTTGGGTTGGAAGGGACCTTTAAAGGTCATCTAGTCCAACCCCCCTGCAGTTAAGCAGGGGCATCTTTAACTATATCAGATTGCTTAGAGTCTCACAAAGCCTGGCCTTGAATATCTCCAGGGATGGGGCCTCCACCACCTCTCTGGGCAACCTGTTCCAGTGTTTCACCACCCTCATTATAAAGATAAGTAATATGGAGTCCGGTAATCAAACTTATTTTGCTAACTACAGTGATGAAGGAAAAGAACATGTGAGCATTTTAATTCAAAACTCGAATCTGAGAGTAACAATAGTAAATAGAACGTATCCAATAAAACTCATGGCAACTTAGGCCTGGTGAATGAGGTTATAGAAACTCAACTTCTCTTCCCAGCGTGTGCAAGGAAGCAAAGGTGTAAACACACGTGTCTAAGAAGTGGCTTCTCAATGAAGACGACCAAGGAGAGCAGCTTGCCAAAGCCACCCGGCTTTCCAAAGCCTGAAGTCAGATGAGAACAGACAGCATGACAGCTCCTTGGGTCTGTGATTTTGGGTTATTTGAATTGTTATCTTGGGGAAGAAGTGTTACTGCAGCCTCACTGCTTTGAACTGGTGAGTCTTTGTCAACAGGATTGAGAAATAACTAATCACTGCTCTGAAACTCATTTAGTGACCAAGCTACAAATGGTCCCAGTAAAGGAAATCAGTCAGAAATTTGATCAGCTAACACTTCTGTTTGTTTTGGGGAAGGTAACAATGTCTTATATCTAGCAACATCCCAACAGCGCTGATCAAAGCTCTGACTTTTCATGGAGAAGAGGAGTTTGCAGAACAATATGAATTTAATGAGGCACCTTAACGCTGTTGCTCTGATCAAGTCCAGCTGCAGCTTCCCCAAGGAGAAACACCTGTGTAGTGTATCTTTACATAGCACCCCTTGGTACTGTGGGATAAAGCCCCTTCTACATCCTGAGCTTCAGGGATTTGGGTCCAAAAAAAGACCAAGATAACTGTGCAAGGGTGGTTTAACCAAAACCACCTACATCCACAGTGAGAGATTCACCCAGCCAAGAACTTTTCAGAGGTGCAAACACATTTATGTTATTGTCACTTTGCACCATGTCCTCACTCAGTCATCTTCTGTATTAGCCTATGACTGCATCCAGCTGTGCATGTTTCTATAATTTTTCACTGGAAGAGGAGTGTTTGGGTCACTGAAAATTCAACCAGAATAGTGCATGAGAGCGCCGGTACTCGGGGGGAATGCAAAGGCTCCCAGCATGGGTTGGGAAAGGGGGAGCTTATTTGGATAGCTGGGGCAATTGCTTATTCGGTGCATTCCTCTGCGTCCATGGCCAGTTTGCAGTGTGCTCTAAGAACCTTAGTAAACTTGGTGAGGAAGCAGGAATAGAAGCAAGACTGGAATTCCCAAGTAGGTCGGGGGGGTAAAGTTTCAATCTGCCTACATTACTGGAGAACATGTGAAGAGACAGGACAATAGTCGTGAAACAGAATTGGCAAATTAACAGCATAAAGTTTGGAAGGTTTTTTCTTTTTTTCTTTTTTCTTTTTCTTTTTTTTTCAAAGGAACATTTGGAGTCAAACTTCTCGGAAGGACCACAGAGAATTAGCCTTGCAATTCCTGCTAATAGGAGTCTGGAGACCCTTCCATACGTACTCTCATCATCTTCTCCCCTCAGTCTATGCTGAAAACCTACCCTCTGAGGGTTATCTGAACGCTGCTAACAGGAAGGCAGCTAAACATTTGTCTTGCAGCAAAGACAGAAAGAAAAATGAACCAGGGTTTTTCTTCTCCTCCCCATAAAATTTGAGCATTCATACTCAGAGTGACTGCAGACAGCCCTGGGACCTGTATAAAAGACTAGCAACTGGCTGTAGGCACCATAACTTAAAGCACATTCCACACTAAAATGAGGAGAACTTGGGAATAACAGAAATAGAAAAATAGAAAGTGCCTCATCAAGCAAATTCCCAGCACCTAGCTCAGGGAGAGGTGAAAAGTAAAGGCAATTAGTTGAAGAGGATTGATTGAGATCTCCGTGGCCAGGTGAGGGAAGAGAAAATATAAGGGGAGAATGGGAGTGTGTAAAAGCAGTTGATGGCTTCCAGTAAATCTTGCAACATTTGCCCATCAGGAGCAGTCCCGTTCTGCACAGACTGCTGTTGTCTGTAACCTCCCCCTTTCTCTTGATGCTTCCTCCTAGGGATACTCGCTGAATGAGCTCTTTTGTTTTCCGTTGGCTTATGCTCAGGGAGGAAAGTAAACATATCTTCCTTATATTCAGTTACTGTGGTGGGGAAGGAAAAAGAGAGGAGTATTTTGAGCTTTAAGGCAAAAGTAGCACATTTAGTATCCTATTTTCTAAGTGGCCCAGATGAGATCTCTCATGGGTGTAAAATATTTGCCCAGGTTTACTTACATCTCAGGTATTTGCCCATTCCATATCCAACTCTTTATGAGCCTCTGCAAGCACAGCCGAGTGACCTTTGTAGTGCGGTCATGAATCTTAACCCTCTGCAACTTGAGTTCATGGAAACTGAAACCCATCATCTGAAAATCTGGTACTTTCAGATCAGCTGAGGCTTCTTGGGAGCCCACAGGGCACACAGCTTTAGGGGTTCAGATCCAAAGTTCTCTGAATTTCTAGCAGGAAGGTTTGGATTCAAGGCTGTGGAAGAGTGACTGTACCTCATAAAGAGCATGTACTTAAAGATCTCAAAGGCATCAGTGTCCTGTGGGTGATTCACTTTCCTGTATGCCACTGAGTAGATATTATTCCCAGATTCTGTGGAAATTTTGCTATGAATCTGAGAAAAGATGCTCAGATTCTGCCTAATCACATAACAAATTTACCAATGTTGTTCTTGTAACCAAAACTTCTGTCTTTGGTTTTTGCTTTCAGGTGTGCTTTAACCTGAAGTTCTTAAATCCAATAGCCCCTTATTAGGGATTCCCTTTAATAATTACACAGTACAAAGGAGACTATCCGTTCCTGCTGAATGCTTTCCCAACAATGTTTTCCTAGCATTGTTTGTAGGTCACTTCCTTTACCAGAAAAATCACTGCAACTTGTTTAACAAGAGAAGGAACGAGAGCTCCTTCTCAGACTCCCTTATTTGCTAAATAAGAGCAATTAAAGATGCGTCCATATGGCCTGCGTGTGCCCTCTGCCTTTATAAATAAACATACTTTAAGTCACGTTTCTATAGAAAAGTTGCAATACAGTTCACCGTGCAGTCAGAGACCATGCGAACGAATGAGATCTCTCTGGCTATCATCACCTCTAGCTAAAGTTATAATGACTGAATTATTTCCAATTTACTCAAAGGCAATGTTAGTTGGAAAGACGAAAAGAGTTTATTTTTGTCTTTTGCTTTTTATATTTAAGCTTTTTCAAAGAATAAATCTTCATTTGACGGGGGTGGAAATTCCTCCTAGCACTTGGTTCAGAAGACACAAGGGAAAAAAAACCACCTTGTCTATTTTTATTTTTATTTTTAAATAATTAATGTGGTTTAATTGGTCACTTCACAGGAATGCTTCGGCCTGTTTGGTGCTGATGAATTTGTGGTGAGGGTAAATAAAAGAGGAGGTTCAGCGCTTACACAAACTGTCCAGTTTCTAAGGCATCTGGTGCTGTTATGAAAATTAAATAAGGCTATCATGCATCACGCATGATGTGACCCAGTTTTACTGTTGTGAATCCAGATGCTATAAACCAGCCACATGAATGGTCCTGAAAGCTGATTAAGCACCACTTGGTGAGCCCAAATCCAATGAAGAAAACCACGACCTTGTCAGAACAGGAGCCAGACATATCTCCTATTGTCATTTTTCAGCTCCTTTTGAAAAAGGACTGGTGTTGGGGATTTTATTGGTCAGAAAGAGGACACGCCATTGCAGAAACATGTGAAAATGCATCTTTTTGTGCCGTTTATAGCTTGAGAGTAGCATCATAAGGCAGTGCCGAGAAGTCATTCAAGAGTGAGGGAAAGCACGGGAAAGGTGTATCTAGCACAGCCAGGTTGCAAGGTGGTAGGTCTGGCAGACTGGTGTCCAGATGTGAGATGTGAGCCTTCTTCTCATGGGGGTGTGATGCAGCTGTGCACCATTAGGCTTGCCTGTGAATGCGTGCCCAAAGCCAGGAACACTTCTACCCCAGAAGCAGAGTCTGGTGGTTGAACACCTCCAGATGGATCATTTAAGTAAATTCCTTCCAGTTGAGACTTGACCTGGGCCAGGTTTTAAACACTTTCTTGCGTAAGCACAGTTTGCAAGCACAAATGTGTGTTTGGGGCATACTGTGTTGGATGCATCTGTGCTCTGTTTGAACACACGGGACTTTTCAGGGCAAGACCTTTTAATTGCTATATTTCCTTCTAATGGGTCTGTTGCTTCCCAAATAGCATTTTCATCTGTCCTACAAGACTGTCGGCCAGAGAGTCCTGTTCTGAAACAATGTGCTTGTTGCAGGGCTAGAGTCTCTTCTCAGACAATAAGCCAGCAAGTCCTGAGTGCTTTTTAGACCATGCACCGTTGAGTACCAAAAGCAGACTGATGCCTTCACAGTCCACGAGGTGATTTAGTGAGCTGGAGGGCAGAAACAGGTGCAACCTGAAGCTTGTTCTTAAGGAAGCCAAGTGGGTGAAAGGGAGGACATTGTCCCCTTGGTCGCTGTCTGAGCTCCTGCATGAGAGCAGTGCAGATATAGACAAAATGGGACGGGAGACAATCTGAAACTGAAAGCTGCCCACCGCCCAATGTGGAATGAGAAGATACCTAAGACACCAAGATGGGGTATCTGCAGGCCCATCAGCACCAAGAGAAGCTGAACCAGACCTCAACCCATCATCTGTCTGTCCTAATGGAAACCTGAGGGAATTAGCACTCAACTTGCTCTTCAGTGTCATTTCAGGATGTTACTCCTTATCTCAGCATCTTTTTCTTTAGTTCCTCTTTTCCTTTACAATATCATCAATAAGAATCTAGTCATGGCAGTATCCTTTCATCCAGCTAGGATATCCTGAAAGGCTTCTGCTGTTTAAGTAGGTAGTAAATTGCTGTGATATTCAAAGGCAATTTTTCATCAGTAATGTCTTTTTCCCTCATCTTTATGTCTCACTTGTTACAATCAGTATTCCCCAGCCTTGCTGTAATCATGTGAGACTCATTTATATCTTCGTTGTTGAGTAGATATGGTGCATTTACCTTGAAAAATTTCCTATTTTTCAGACAAGTCCAAGAGTGTCCATCAAATTTCACCAAGGTGCTCTTGGGTTCTCAGGTAAAATCTGTTCTTCCACAACTTCTAATTCCATAGTTTGATTGTGTTTTAGTGCAGAAGGACCAACAAAATAACAAACCAAGCCAACAAACAAAAATATACACACTCCCAAACAACCTTCCAGTGATATTCCTGGAGATGAATAGCATCCAACCCTCTGGTCCTCCAGTCTCTGTCTAAAACAGCAGTAGGCTCAAACACAGTTGTCAAATTGACTCTGCTGCAGTGACAGCTCAGGGATTTCATGTGGCATCATATTTCTGGTAGCTGGATCCTGGGGATTGGACCTGAGCTCCTGAGAGAAATTACTGGACTGTGTACTTGCTGTGCTGCAGAGACAGCAATCTGCACGGGAGCGATCCAGACGTGTGTCTGCACTCAGACTCCCTTCTCCGTGGGCTGTTGTCCCCCTGCTTGCAGGAGATGAAAGATGGATGCCTCCATGAAGACCTCATTCCGTATAGCTATCAACTAAGCGCCTTTTGTCTCGTTTTACAGGCAGGTGTTACCGACTCTTCTGCGTGGCTCACACCCGCAGGGTCCCACATGGTTGGTACTGTGTCCAGCTGCCGCTGGGCAGCCATCCAGCGTGAGCCATGCGGGATGGCCAGAACTGGCTTCACCCACAGGCGAGCCCAGCCAGCCACCTGCCTAGGGATAAGCCTCCCTTCTCGTAATTCTCAGGGCAATGAGCCCTTGCCACAAAGGTGCTCAAAATCTAACTTGGTGTGTGTCGTTCTCTCAAGGGCTAGGAAGGCGAATAACCGCGCTGGCTCAGCTGACAAGGGGTAGCTCTGTTAGGTGAATACAGCAGCATTTTGCAGAAGTGTTGCAGAACAGGAGCTTCCATCCATGGGAACCTTTCAGAAGCACGTTAGAGTTAGGCTGGTTTTATGTGTATGCTATGAAGAGAACCCGTCCCTGTTCCAAAAACCGCCTGCTTTTATGCTGCCATGGTACAAAAGGATTGTTTTCTTCCTGCAGCCTGATTCAATTTTAAAACCATTTTTAATAGCTGCTATCTGTATAGGCTTCCAGTAAGACTATTCTCATCTGAGAAAAAATTGGTTTGAGGAAGTTTTACCACAAACCCTTAAATACTTTGATATGACAGTATCCATTGCACTGACAAACTCAAGGTTAAAAATAGAGTTTACAGGCTTAACTTTGGCATTCAAGTCGACTGCAATATTGCAAAACGATTTAAAGTCAGCAAAATAATGTTTAACATGTCCCGGATCCCAGATCTCCTTGAGGAGCAAGGGGAAAAAAAGAGAAGAAAAAGCTAAACAACCACAACATCAGGTCAGATGGTAGTTCACTGCTGCCAAGCCTCCTCCATACAAAATCATTGCAGATGCTTCCTGGTCAGTGACAGTCTAAATAGACAGTGAAACATTTACAACTGCAAGCGGGCATGACTATTCGAAACAGCCTTCTGGAAGGGAAGGTGCGTGATTTCAGGGAGGACCCCGATGAAGTTAGGATCCTGTGGCAGGATCAGGGAAGACCTGGAGTTAAGAGAAAGGTTTCGATGAGGAGACGCAAGGATCTTTTGTGTCTTCCTGCAAGGGAGGGTGAGAGTCATTTATTGACACCTTGCTGATCCTATTTGCGCTGTTGCTCACAGAGGTTGCAGGGGACTCACATCAGCTAGACAGAGGGAAAAGGACGATTTTATTTCCCATGATCTGTAGTCCCAAGTCCGTCTCTTTTTACCCATTTTTCTCCTGGTGCTTTGGGGCTGAGCTGTAGCTATAGACAGCGTGTGGGGCAAGCATCCTGGTGCTGCTAGAGGTAGTGAGACTTTCCCCTGGAGCACAGCAGAGGTGAGGTACTCGTGCCATCCAGACTAATCCCATTTCCAGATCTGGCTTTGGGAAGGAATTTCTTTTTTTTTTTGCCCCATTGCTCAGATCTGGCATGGGTTGCTGTAGAGAGATTTTCCTTTTCTTTATGAAGTAGGGGTAGAATCTTTTCTTCAGGACTCCCACCGTAATAAACTCCTCCCTGAAAGTGAAGGAACAAGAAGCACGCTCTGTGCCAGCTCTCACCCCGAGTGCATGATGGTCCTCGTACCCTCTCAGCATTTTACAACAGGTCTTAAGCTTCAAAAGGGCACATGGATGGGAGACAAGCAGCAATCACGAGGATGCTTTTTGACTGTAAGTTTCTACATGACGGCTTGAGACTATCGAGATGGGGGGTTTTTTGCCACCCAGTGAGCTTTCTTCTGTCCACAGTGTGTTGTGGTTTGGGATGACTGGCATCACACCATTGCTGAAAAGCCCCAGCAAAAATCAGGGTGATGATGTGCTCAAAACTCGGTGACTTTATTAGCGGCTGACTTGGGAGCGCTGGCCGCTTGCAAGGCTCCCCAGTGCCTCCTATTACAACACTTGCTTCTCTCAGTTGTTTATGATTTTGCCAAAGCTGAATGTTTGGGTTCAGGTTTTCTGTGCTGGATTTATGCCTTCGAGCTGAATTGCTTTTTGTTGTTCATTTTCCACCCTCCAAACACCTTTCTCATCTAAGTTGACCTGACAAATATCTAAAGGAAGAAAAGTCATTACAGTCCCTGTTTTCCAGGTCTGGGTCTGAGCAATACCAAGGAGAGTCTGTCAATAAGCATTGCTCCACAGAAGGAATGAAAGCACTTGGAAAAGGTCAGGAAGGAAGTTCTTGGAGGAGCCAAGAATCGCAATCAGGTTTCTCAAGTCTACGAACTGTGTCTTAATTCTCAGGCTTTTTGTTCCTCTTCTCCCTTGCTATAGGATTCATGATTTACAGGGTAGGATGGGACTGGTGTTCAGAGGAGTCAGAAGCTCTGGGTCAGTTGGGTTAGAGCACCTTTATTCCAAAAAGAGTTTCCTGTGCAGGGCTTGTGTCGGAAATGTCTCGCTCCACTGTATTTCTGTACACTAACCCCGTTCATATTTGCTGCCTTACAGGCATCTGTGGTAACTGCTTTCCCTGCTGAATTTCTCAGCGATGAATCCAGAGCCTGCCCAAACAAGAAAAAAATAATAAAACCCCTTTCACAGGAAAGAGTGACTTGGCAGCAGGTAGGGGACAAAAACACAAAAAGGAGGGTGGAGGGAGGATGTCAGAGCAGAGCCCCCACACAGCACCTAATCTCTCCATGAAGAGGTCCAAGGTATCTGTCAGTACTGCCCAGTGGTGTTTAGTCTGGGTCAGAAAAATTGATCAGATTGACCCTACAGTTGCCCTCCTCCTCCCTGCTCTGGGGATGGCCAGCTCAGGCCCGGCTTTGCAGTTCTTGAAGGAAGGATCCTGTGACTCCCCAGGAATGGAGGAGAGGAAAAAAGCAGATCCAGAGCCTCAGTGGAAAGTCTTAGGGAGCTTCATAGGACCTACAAAAACCCTTTTGTGGTACAACTGGAGCCTCAGCAACCTGCACACCGAGGTGGACTGCTTTGGGCATGGCAAACCAGCTGCTAGAAAGAGGTCTCAAAACCTTGGGAGTTTCAGAAGAGATCTCGCTAATGAGGAAATTGCTGCCAGTTTAAGGGTTTTTCACATGGGAAAGCTGAGCAAAGCTGGCTGCCTTCTCTCCCAAACACACAAGGTGTGGTTTGGTTTAGTTTAGAAATCTTTAAGGACTCGCCATCCTTTGAAACCAAAGAAGAAGTTCCTCTAGAGGATGATTCAGAGCAGGAGCGTGGTTTCTTGTGCTGTGGATCACCAGTCTCCCCGCTGCATCTGACAGAGATGAAGGTAACTAGACAGATAAGTTACATGTCCGTAGCTGGATGCTGACATGTGAATGCTCCACATAGGTTATATAGGTCCTGTTCTAATACACTTCCCACCAGACTATGCTCTTCTGGAGGCTGTTGTGCCTTTTTCCTTCCTGCTCTCAAAAGTGATTGTAATTCACACATAGGTGAAGGGTAGAGACAGGCAGCCAGTTCAGTTGTTTCAGACACATTAAGTCAGCCCTTTTCCTAGCATCGTCTCATTATTACTATGGCCAGGAATCCATTGACCAAGGATACCTGGGTCTGCACACCACTGCACAAAGTAGGGAGACTTCAAAGGGAACAAGGCATTGCCCTTAAGAAACCAGTGCAGATGACTGTCTTACGTGAGCCGCGGTCTCTGGCTTGTGTCTTTTGCCTGGTGTACCAGGTCTGAGGGGGTGTTGGGTACAGCTACCCATGATCTAGCGCTGATGTAGCATCAGCAGCCGTAGGGAAAGCTTCAGCCTCGCTCCTAGAGTCATTCAGCGCAAACTCTGCTGCCAGTGAAGGAGACAGTCCTGCTCCAGCCACATGATAATTAAGACTGGAGAGCTCAGCCAACTGAAAAGGAACGGCTTTTATAATTCCACTAGTTTTCAGCTAGATCAGTTCCCTGACCCCATTCATCGTGAGACCACAGGGATGCCACTGCTGCTGTAAGAGCAGAGAAGGGAATGGGAGAAATGTGGGGTAAGTGGATTTACCCCTGCAGATTAATGCTGGCTTTGCTCAGCCTGACTCAGGATAGCAGTCACAGACAGACACATCTCTGTGACGTGCTCTGGCTCCAGAACAATATACTTCTGTGAAATTTCCTTATTTTGAGAATAGACCAATGAGCTCCAGTTCAAATTTAAAGTAATACATAAATCACAGCAGATTTTGGCTTAAAATACAATGCCTTACCAAAAAAAAGTATATGTACGTTCACTAATCCAGCCAAGAACTGTAATAAACTGTCAACATCAGTCTTGTTCACTTCATTTTGGGGTCTTGCTAGTCCTTGCAGAAAGGTTCTTCAGCTAAGATCTCCAGCCTGGTGGTCTGTGGAGATTTTTCTGTTCCTGTGATTCTGTTTTTTCTATCTGAATCTGATAAACCTCATTAAAAGAAGTCAGTACCCTATGGGATGAAATGTCAGGCCTGTCTTCGTGAAATATCGTGCTCTGAATTGACCCAACGCAAGCCAGCTCCATGTGGGAAGTAATGCAGTCATTTTAGTGCATTGCTGAGCCCAGCTAATAAGCGCTTTTGAGAAGTAGGTTATATTAGTTGTCACTCAGCACCTTGTGATTGCATTTCCATGGCTGTTGGAGCCGTTTGGAGTGTGGGCAAAACATGTCCTGCCTGCTTACAAAAGACTGTGTGGATCTATGTGCATGTATATCTAATCATATAAATGAATTCTCTAGGTGACATGCAAATCCTTGCGCAGAGTGCAGGAAGGATATAAGAAGCTATATCATCCTTGCTTTCCAGAAGTGCTGGGGTCACTTTGAATAGAAATCTGAACATGGGAAATTTGCCTGAGGGAAGGCAGGGACAAGTCAGGGTATTTCAGAGCTATACAAGTAATATAAAACAGCAGGAAAGCCATAAAGATTTACGGACAGGGTGTCCTCTGTTCCCAGGTAAAGGAAAACAAGCACTTCCACAAGAAGAGGAGGCGGCAGAGGAAAAGCGTAATTCTTGCTGTAAATTTCATTTAAATTAGGAGTATAGAGACAGCGCATGTGGCAGCTCAGCTTGGTTTTCAGATTCTCATACCTTGTTTTTTGGTTTTGGTGGTTTTTTTTCAAGATGCTGTTCTCTCCTGAGGCATCCATGCCCTAATCACCCCTGTGTCATGGTGTTTGCTGTGTTAATCAGTAGCTGCCATGCCACATATTTGTGCCTGCTTCCTGCACCCTGCGCCAAGCCCGCCTTGGTTTTGCTGCTACACGGTTTCAGCCTTCACTCAGCTACACCAGCTTTTGCCAGTACGACTTGTCATCAGCTCTAAGGTCAGTTCCTCACCGACATCCCGTTCACACGTCATCAGGCAGCCATAGGCTCTGAGCTAAATCCAACCCTACAAAAGAAAGGGCTTAGCAGCGCTATAAAAATTAAAGAGGTGCCTTTGTTTGTGTTCATCACCTCCCAGGTGACACTCTATTGAGACCAGCAGTTCCTGGTCTGAGGCTTGTGCCCGTCATGAGCACTACGTGGCAGGCAGATCTAGTCCAAGAGGCAGTCAGCATGGAGTGAAAAGTCCACACCGGCAACTTTTTCTTCAGGTTTTTTCTTAGAGCAGGCTGTGTCCATCCAGTGATATTTCATTTACCAGTTCTTAATTGTCTCGGGAATGTTTCAGACGGGTGCAGTTGGCTGCCAAAGACACCAAAGCCATTCTCCCCTTGCCAAGGTTTGACTCCATCACAGCACACGTGACATGTTGTTCAAAGCATGTTTTGTTTCCTGTTCCCACTGACAAGGGGTTGGAACCACCCCAAGCTAATCTCTGACTTGCAGGAGCTGGGGAGGGTGCACCGAGAGGAGGCAATGACAGTGACAAGACAAAGCACAACTTTTGCTCACAGGCATCAGACTCTCCAGGGTGCAATTTACTAGCTAAGAGAGCCAACAGTGATGTTTTCTTCCTGCTCATTCCTACAGGAGAATGTCTTGGTAAGAACGGGCGTTCAAATGATCACACAGCACCAGAGGGTTTCAAGTACTTTGAGAGAGCAAATGGATTTTACCTCCAGAACACTTCTTCTTGGGGTGGAGAGAGACATTCATTTCACCACACAGAGGAGAAACCAAGGACTGCTTCACTGAGATTTTGGATACGGATTAGGAGCTAAAGTAAGATCTCTTAAGGTGCTGGTCTCCCATAACCACAGGACCCACTATCCCCATGTCTCCCCTGGTCGGTAGGGAGGTGTCCAACCTCTGCTACTGTATGCACGGTTCTGGCAGGTTGCAAATTCCTAATATCATCATTTCACAGGTCTGGCTGAAACAAATACCAAGACCCGTGGAGAGACAGTGGGAGTAACAAGTAACACAGCAGCCATTCCTTTCTCCTTCTCTTTCCTTGCGCCCCAAGTAACAGAGCTCATGGCAGAGCCCCTCAGCTCAAGCCATGAAGGACTTCTGTCTCTTCTGCCGCTTGTTTGTGAGATACACCACCAGTGGTGCAGATATTTCTGCTGACACGAAGAAGTGACTTTTACTCCTTACAGCTTAATCAAACCTCAGATGTGACATCAGCCCTAGAGATGAGGCATCCATTGCGAAGACTAGGGACTTTGGCTGTGTGTCCCTCTGGAGGCAGCCCCCACTGATGACCTCCTGCCATCCGCCAGTTGGTGAGAGGTCACCAAGCTCTGCACTCAGGTGCTATGCATGTTTTTGCGGTGCAGGCCTGTGCATGCCCGTCCTGCGCGCCCTTTCCAGTTGGGCTTCCAGGGTGGGCAAGGAGATCTGACCTTCTGAGTGAATGAGTGAATCAACGGTCACATTTGGCAATGCGTTGTGCCACTTGCTTACATGCCATTGACCAAGTCACCTCAATCCCATCTGGAGGATGAAGAGCAAACAACTGCCAAGTTTCCAGGTTTGCTTGGGAATGATATATACCTGGAAAACTGTGACTTGAAAACTGCAGCAATCTGAACAAAATACAAGGCCCCAGAATCTGAAGTAGATGGGCCCTCGTGAATCAGTCTTCTTTGTTCTCCACAGAAGGGGGTGGCCTTTTACTGCTGGCCTACAGGCACCAGTCCTCCATGATGCAAGGGGGTTGTTGCTTCTGTGTGTAGTTGTCTGTCACTGCTGAGCTCTCTGTGGGAGTGTGGCTGTAAATGTGCTGAAAAGCCAGCTTGTACTCAGGAAGCACAGGAATGCCTGCAGAATAAATAACAATGTAAATTAGACAGGACTGGAGCTCACCAGCCTCAGCAGGAGTTATCCCCTTGTCCAAACATCCAGCCAGCAGCTGATGAGCTTCCTTGTGTGCTCAGCAGTGCTCCTGCCAAGCTGAAAAGATTAAGAAGGAAAACTTGCCCCAGCTGAACAAATAGCTCAAAGGTCTGCCTGAGGCTCAGTAGATGATTGGGGTGGCATGGTTAGGCGTTAGTTTCTGTAGCCTGAGAGACAGATGCAACTAGCATCACATCCAGCAGCAGCTGCCACAGTAGCCTGCAGGACCTGCAACACACCTGAAATTGTGCCCCCTGGAAAAGGTCTTCACTCAGCAGGTGAGAGCAAGGTTGAATTCCAAAGACACAAATTCAGATACTATCAAATCTTAGTTGTGCTGTCCTTTTAACCACAAAAACAGATACCTGGGAGACCAAATGCCTCCTGCTTTCCTTGTCCCTGCCCAAGCACAGGAACACAACTAATCTGCAAGAGAGACATCATGTCTTCCAGAAATGTTGACTGTCTTGCATGTTTCACCACTGATGCTGAGCCCGGGAGTCAAGTTCTTCTTGGCTTATCTCCCCTAGGATGGCTGATGGCTCAGCAGGGACTGCAAATCTATGGCTTCCAGCTAGTGAAGCACTGCTCAAAAATATCTTCTAATTTACAGCCAAGCATTTATGCAAACACCATAAATCCAGCGATGATCCGCAGGGACTAGTGTAATCATACATTAAGAATAACAGAGCATTATGAAACACTCATGACAGGTTCAACCCCACCTGCCTTAAATCACCTTTAATGGTCTTGGCCTCATCTTAGTCCCCAACTGAAATTAAACTTGCTGTCACACTACTTTTTCTGAGTGCCTGCTGCACCTGGACTCATCACCAGAGACTGACAGCAGGGAAGAAAGGGGGCTGGAGAATCCACTGAATGCTATCATCACAGAGGGAACTTTTAATAGGTTTTCCATCATAGCCATAAACTGAATGATCCAGGGACTTTTATGATGATCTCCCTATGGTGTCCCAAAGGACAGAAAATAAAACACATTTTTATTAAGCTTCTTGAAAGATATAATCACTCATTTTTCTCTGATGGAACCCTACAGATGGGAGACAACAACTATTTTGCTTTCTGAATGCAAGAAAGTCTGTTGGGTGGTCAAACTGAATGTTACTGTCATGGCTTCGCACCAGGACACCCCAAAACAATGTAGACGGGGTTTGGCACCCTCTAGGCCCTCCAAGGTCAGTTTTAGGGTATCCTGGAGTTAAGCCATGACTTTAAGAAAAATTGGAGCGGTCATTCCCGTTCTCCCTGACAAAGGAACTAGAAACGTGTAGGTCTTTGCTTGCTAACTTTTGTCATAAGCAAATGTGACTTTGCCCTGCTTTCCTCTGCAAGTCTACTTTCACCAGAAATTGCTTGCAGCACTAAGCAGTCTGAGGTTAAAATTAGATCTAGTGATGATTCTTCTGCAAGACTCTAGAGGGACAGGTAGGTTTTCTACTGACCAAGTAGAAGACACAGATTTTTGTTCATGGGAATGGTATGTGACAGGAAAGCAGTGTTGGGTCTCCCCAAAGCCTTTTTGTACTGTCCTCAAAGGAGGCAGAGAAATCCAAAATCTAAAGAGAAAGCTCCTCACATGAGACAAAGAACCAACACAGCTGATCTTTTCAGGTGAGGTTATGGAAACAAGAAACAAACAGAAGTCTGACTTCTGTAAAGCATTTCATGAACCTGGATTCAGCCTGTCGTCTCTGAGCTGCTTAAAACCAAGATATGACTGTTTTCCAATGAAGATCCCTACCTGGACTGTGGAGTGATATTAACATTTCAAAATGGGATCTTTTTTAGATCTGTATCCCTCAGGAAACATCCCTCTTTTGCTCTCAAAAGCTTACAGTGACTCTGCTCCTAATGTGAGCACCCAGAGTTAGAGGAGGGTCATTCTGGATACTTAGATGTGTTTTCCTGTTCCCAGTTTTGAGGAGTTTCCATCAGAGCATCTGCAACCCATCTTAATAGTCTTGTTGATATCAGTGCCACTGTGTGAGAAACGGTAAAAAACATTATCCATGGGCACCAAGAGATTTACAGTTGCAAAATACAGAAAGCAAGATGATGATTATACAGCTGAATATATAGCACCCAAGGATAGGACATGATTTAAAGGGACCTATAAATATCCAGGCACTTGTCACTGAGGATGGTTTAAATGTGTCACCTCTGATGTCTTCAACAAATCACATGAACAGGGAGGTTACACAAACAAAAGTAAATGAAAAAGTGTTTTATTAATCATATACTATGAAAGGCCTCCGACACGGCAGAAAGTTAAGATTACAAAGTTTGAAAATATTAACTTGGCAAAAAGAGAAAAAAAATGGTACTTTTCTCCCACTGTGCAGCTTTTTTTCCTTGTCCTGGCATCAAGCCACCAGCTACATAAATCTTTGGAGGCATCTCCTAGTACACACATGGCTTCTGGAATAAGAATGGTGCAAGTACCCGTTGCTCCATTATAAAGGGTACAATAGAGAATTGTCAGCAATGGGAACAGACTCCAGGAAGGAATGATGCTGCTGCAGGAACTTGGGGTCACTGTGAGCTGCTCCCCATGTGAAGGTTGTTGAAGTGTACATCCCTCGACTGTGTCGTTGCTCACAGACGCCTGTCTATTTTTTCCTTACAAGCCTTCATCTGTGGAGACACCCCAACTTACCAGGCAAGCAGTTCAGAGCTTCACTGACATTGCGATTTTCGCAGTGCAAAGCTGAAATTTCCTTTGTCTGTTTAAGCCTGCAGTTTCTTTTCTTGCTCACCACAGACCCCAAGAGCTGTTTATCATCTTCCTCTATATCTGTTCCTCTTTAGAACATGAAGACAGAGATGTGTTGAATACCATAAAGTTTTCAGTCTTTCCTTTAGACTTTCCTAGGCCTTTGGTCAGCCTCTTCTTTTTTCTCTGGATCTCACCAGTTCCCTTGTCCCTTTTTTGAAATGTGATGCCCATAAAAGGACACTGTATTTCAGCTAAGACTTTACAGATGCTGAGTTGGAGATGATTGTTTTGGATACCTTGCAAGGCAATGTTCCCCTTTATGCATCCATTTTTCATAGCAGACTGAACTCCTGTCTCCCATTTTGTCTGGACTCCCCCCAAACTCATACTGGGGAATGCAGAACTGCTGCCTTGCTATTTATTCCCCACCTTGTGTATTCCCCATTTGAGCCATTGAATATCTCTTCATAAGCAGATAATTTTATGCCTGTCTTTGTGGAAGGAAATCACATTTATTTTAGTCTGCTGCTCCAACTGGGAAAGACCTCTGCAAATTCCTATTCCAGTCTCCATCTCATCATCAACAGTTGCGTTAGTTTTCAAATCCTCAAGGTTCAAGCTAAACTCACTTTTAACCTTTTGACCATTGGAAAAGAAGCTTGAATGTCATGCTCTGTTCTCCAGCTGTCTTCTCATAGACTTAAAAAATGTGGCACATTCCCATCATTAAGCATGTCCTTGACTTCCACAGGGTTCAAATCAGTTCCTTCTCTTTAAGAAAATAATAATTTAAAGGATCCTCTGTGTCTGTTATTGAACCACACTGGACAACTTCTCTTCCCTTTCTAAATAGTAAACGAATATTTAAAGTGTATTCTGCTACTTCCAGTATCTTGTGTGCAGTTATTATGGTCTATAGATCAAACCTAATGATTCCTGATAAATATCTTAAGTTCCCCTGGCTGCTTACATGGCAGTAATAAAATTGCCAGGCAAAGGTATCTGGCAAGAATTGCTTCAGTTCCTGACCTCATTACTCATGAATCTGCATACAGCTGCCTCTTTCCCCCATCAAATGCAAACCCTAGAGGCCTGAGAGATGATTGTACATACTTGAACGTGCCAAATTCCCAGTAGAATAGCCCCCCCTACGCACCACATCACAGCGCTTTGCCCGTGCTTTGAAGGAATCGCTTCCTTTAAATGCCTCTGGTTTAAAGCAAAAGATGAGTTCACCCCTGTAGCCCAGTCCTGACCCTCGTTCTCTGATGAGGCTGACATTTTATACACAAGATGTCTTCGAAAGGCTGTAAATGTTGCGAGAATTTCTCTGATTGTCCTTCATGATATACCCACACTTCATGTACATTATGCCCCTTCAGTGGACACATGCAGTCATGCACCCACGGAGCCGGCTTCTGTCTGACTCCTTCTTCTTTAGGTAACTCTAGACTGAACGATTTGTGGCTCACCAACCTCCTGAGCCAAGATGTCATTTTTTGATAAAGCTTTTTGATGGATTTTACTCCTGTGAATTTGTATAGATATTTTTTGAACCCCAATAAACTTTCCACAACCACAGAAACCCGCATCAAGAAGTTCCGCCGCTGAATCGCAAAATGTGTGAAAAAGCATCTTCTCTTCCTTTCTTTGTCCTGCCACTTAGTTTCTTCTCATGTCCCCTAGTTCTTGAATGGGAAGAGGTAGTGGGAAATCATTCCTTAACCATCCTTTCAAAGACATTCATAACTCTACAAATTTCTACCATACCTTTCCTTTATCACCTTTTATTCTGAGGATCTCATTAGTTTCGTACAGATGGGCAAATTGCTCCCTTTCTACTTCTACTTTCATCACAACAATTTCTGGAATGAACACATGTCCTCCAGAAACTAAGTGAGAACCATCAGCCTCATTTTATGTCATCAAATGGTCATTTCAGTCACTACCAATGTGTGCTGGATTCGGACTATCTCCTTAGGTCAGTAAGCCGTTAACCACCTGCAGAAGGAGGTGGCAGGATTGATAAGTACCAGTTGTTTCCCATTCCCAACAGTGTGAAAGGGCTCAAACTCCTCATCAAGTGACCAGGGTTGTGAGTTATCATGTCTCTCCTCAGCTGGGGCAACTGCCGACATCCCTTCTCTTTGCCTGTGGCAAACAGAGTGACTCATTTTAGCTTAGTATGAAGTGTTAAATTACATTACTCTGCATTTGCCCAGGGATAAATTGACTCAGCATTTAGGCTAAGTGTTTACTGTAAGGTTTGGATCCAGACAATTACCTCAGCTTAGCTGATGCTTGGTAACTTGTTAAGCCACGGTATCTTAATTACAAGTCTGAGACCTAAGGCTCTCATAAGACAGACTGGGATTTTAAGATAACTTTGGCTTCTATATTGGAAGGCTGGAATAAATTCCAGAGGAAAACTATTCTAAAACAAAGCTCCACATTACGATCTCCCATCGTGTAGTCAGAAGAGTTTTGCATATAAAACAGGAATTGCAGCCATTTCTTTTCTAATCCAAACTGTCCACCAAATACAGAAAGAAGATGAAAAACTACACTTGGCATATTAATTAGAGATTTTTGGAAATTCAAGCATTCATTCCCCACTTTAAACACAATTCAGCAAAGTGTTTAAGCTCTGACTTGAATGGGATGACTTAAGTGATTAAAATTAACCACGTGCTGAAGCATTTTGCTGAACTAAGACCTAAGGGGGGGAATAATGCCTTAAAACTATGGCAATTCTTCTGATGAAAGATCACAGAAGACCCTTGCTCTGGGTAACAAAATTATATTTCTTCAGCATTTTTGATCTCCAGAAACAAAAGACTGCTTTAACATGGCCTATGCTGTGGCTTTGGATATGGATGAATCTGGTCTTTTGCAAGCTGCAAAATAACTCTTCAAGGAAAATGTCTTCCCTTAGCAGTCAAGAGATAGTACATTACCTTTGATGACTCCGCAGTACTGACAGCAATAATTTAACCTAGTTATTTTGCAGTTTGGTTTAACATGCTCACAAAGGATCCTGAAATTATTTTTTGTACTTTGCTTATTAGGATCAATTCTGACAGCAGCATAATCTGAGTAACTTCATCACTTGCTCAAGACTGAGACAATATAATTTAGAGTATTTTTTGGCACAGTATAGCCCTCAATGCATAGACACTAAAGTCACTCATTATGTATCAGGACGCATTTCCGTATATTGCCACTGAATTTGTTAATATTCTGTACATAAACAATGCACAGATACATGGAATAGGCCTTTAATTAGTTTGGAACAGTCCTCGTGGCTGGGCCATGGTGTTTTGGTGGGGTAACATCAGAGAACGTGCTTGCTCCTCCCCAGCAATTCACCACGCATAATATGTACATCCATGATTTTTATGACCTTACAAATTCTTCTCTCACTCATTTACCATGGTAAATAGCAGTCATTTACCATGGCAAATGCGACTGCAATACTAAGGAAAGAAACTGGGAAGACTACAGTACAAATTCAGTTCTTGTAAATATTCGAGGCATTCATGTTAGGTATCAGCTGTGGTTGAAATACGGAATTTGGGGAGTTTTATATTTGGCTAGATGATTGCTGTTTTGAATAATTACTGAAGCATGGCCTTGAAAGAAATGCCTTTACTCTGGATCTGGGAGAGCACACCTGCCAGTTACAGTCCATCAGTTTAAGGGTGACATAGAATCATAGAATCACCTAGGTTGGAAGGGATCTTTAAGATCATCAAGTCCAACCATTAACCTAACACTGCCAAAACGACCACTAAACCATGTCCCTAAGCACCATGTCTACCCGTCTTTTAAACACCTCCAGGGATGGTGATTCAACCACTTCCCTGGGCAGCCTGTTCCAATGTTTGATAACCCTTTTGGTGAAGAAATCCCTAATCCTAATCCCCCCCTGGCGCAACTTGAGGCCATTTCCTCTTGGCTTCTCCCAGCAAAAAGGTGGCAGGACCATTAGCCCAATTGAAGTGCATCTACACTAACATGCGCAGCATGGGCAACAGACAGGAGGAGCTGGAAGCCATTGTGCAGCAGGAAAACTATCATGTAGCTGCCATCACAGAAATGTGGTGATATGACTTGCACAACTGGAGTGCTGCAATGGATGGCTATAAACTCTTCAGGAAGGAGAGGCGGTGGGTTGGTCCTGTATGTTAGGGAGTGTTATGAATGTCTAGAACTTAAAGTAACACGTAGAGTCCTGCTTTTGAGAGATAAAGTGGTAAAGGGAGCATTTTCCTCCCAGCCAACTTTCCTGTGCTTTTTGTGCTCTGTAGTAAGGGCAAGTTAGCTTCCACAGTCCATCTAGTCTAGCATCTTTCTGCTGCAATCTCTTCATGGTCCCATTATCAGCAATGAATTAATGCAGGCCAGTAATCCACTTGAAGATCAAAATTAAACCCTAACAGCACATAAGAGGAGCAGACCTCATGTATCCTGTGTCAAGTTCGTAACTGTGTTGAGTTACCATATAACTATCGGCCTGCTATCTAATCTTGACTTAGGCATCGGGCAAAAGAGAACCCAGGCCTTTCCTAGATAAACTGTTCCACTGTTTAAAAATGTGTAATTTATTTCTGCCCTCAATTTGTCACTCATTTTACAGTATCTGGATTATGTAAAGTCTTCATTCACTAGATCATAGTCTTGTATTAATAAAGCACTCTAGCAAACAGAGCTGGAAGAAACTTCAAGGGACCCTCTAGCCCACCTCCCTGCCCTCAGGTAATACCCAGTCTGCCTGTGCTCTTCCTAAGACCTCCTGCAGTGATGAGAGTGCCATCTCCCCAGGCCGGTAAGCAAGATCTCTCTTTACTACGTCAGTCATAATCCTTCATGGAGTTTTACATATTTCAACTATTTTGATGGTGTGGTGGCTCTTCATCGAGGAAGCCCTACCTCAGACAGTAGCCCCAGCAGCACTCCGCTGTGCTGGGCGTCTGTCTTGGGTGTCTAAAGCAGTGAGGTTCCTGCTTGTTGGTCTTTGGGACTTGCTTGTCTACCTTCCACAGAGACACCTCCTCAAGAACCGTTCTCCTAAGTGGCACCAACAGACATCTACATGTAAAATGTTTGGAAACCTTCAGCTTGTAACCTCCCTGCCAGTGGGTGGGCTTCTGGCTCCTGTGGGGATTCCAGTGGTTTTGCCCTGGGTATTAAGCTCCATAATCTGCTTCATTTTTAGAGGAGCTGAAAACGCCTGGCACATCCAGCCCTGGTGCACAAGGTCTGGCAAATGCTGCAGGATGATGAGGTTTCTCACTTTAAGGAAAACACTGCAATTAACACTACATTAATTAGGAGAAGAAAAAGCAAGTTATTTTTGGAAGTAGGCGCCTGCCCACTCAGAAGCATCCAGGAGACCCTAAAAAAGTCATGTTAGCCTCCCAGACAAACCAGTCCAGAGATGGCGAAAGATGGTTTAAACTGGGGCTACACACTGTGCAGATCCAGATTTTGAGAATCCATTTTCTGGCACCCTGACCCAAAATGCTGCTGGTGTGGAAAGGGAAACCCTGGCATACCAGTAGAAGCAGAAGCTAAAAAGTGGCAGGGACTGCCCTGCTTTTTATAATTCTGCTGTCATGGGATAGAAGAACCAAGGCTTCAGCACGTGCTTGGCTGAGAGATCTAAGTCTGCTTTTAGAAATCCATACTCGGCTCTTTTTGGACAGATAAAGTCTCTTTGAAGCAGAAAAAAAAAGTGTTTACAGAACCTGGCTTGTCTAATTTACCAGCGTAAGAAGAGGCAGGGCTCTGCCTGATGTCACTTTTCACACCCAGATAAGAGGAACATGCCAGGGCAGCTTTCTGGCTGTCTGTGGTCAGTGGCATGGTGGTCTCATAAGGAGGTTTCCTTGGGAAAGAGATATATAAAGGTAAAACACAGGATAACCTGTTAGAATGAAAGGAGAATGAAGCTATATGCTAAAAAATAATAACAAACCCCAGAAATGCTAACTACTTGAGTTTAGTCAGACCTGCATATGAAGCTGGTTTAGGTGGTGTTTTAATGTTTTAATGACCTCTGCTCATCAGAGGTGCAAGTCAGGAGTAACAGCAGCGTTACCCTCATGTACTGGTAGCACAAAGCCGGATTGCTGCCGTTGACGAGTCTCAGCGTGGCTGTCATCTTACCGGCCACGTTCTCTGTACTGCTGACTCTGTGAGCAGCTCTGGGGACTTGGAGAAGGAATAAATTAATACTCATCATTGAGAACTGGGGAGGAATTTTCCGATGGAAGTGTTTGTTGTCGGAAAATGTGGGTTCATCGACAGCTGCACACGTGGCAAGGGTGGACTGACTTCAGTGACACTTTTTTTTTTTCTTTTTTCTTTTTTTTTTTTTTTTTGACAAGAACAGTTTTCAGGCCCAGCATGGAATTTTTATTCAAAAACAGAGCAGAAAACAGCAGCTCCAGAGGGCTCATTTCTGCGGTGATTAGCGTGTGAACTGGGAGCTGGAAAGCATGGGTTTCAGTCCCTGTTGCATCTGATTTGACTTTTGTGTCCCTGCATCTCTAGCAGGTCCCCTCACTCTGGAGGTGGTTATCTGGGGAGAAGAACATGATCCCTCTTGCTGGGGAGGGCTGTCTCCTTCTTTGTTTTGCTTTGTTTGTTTGTTAAGAATACAGCATTATTTCATGCAGTAAGAGGAAAAGAAAAACAAAGTTCTTGAAATCTCAAGTCATGCCAGGACATATTTTCTACCCAGCTACTTGCCATAAATAAAGCTGACATTTTATATCTTGGCCATTACAGCTAAATGACTGCCATGATTTTTTTTTTTTTCTTCTTCTTCTTAATAAAATAGAAGCCATGTTAACACGCACTCGCTACCAGAAAAATTGGGCTTGTTTCAGTTGGTACAAAATAAAGATACCGAAATATCAATTTAGAGAGATACACAAGGGGCTTTTTTTTTTTTCCTGCCAAGCTTAATTTTCATTTGGGTGAGTTGTCTGCAATCCAGATGGTATCTATGAGGAGGGATGAACACAGGCACCATTTTTTTTTCTCTCTTTTTCTTCCAGGATCCAAGTTGAAAATACATTTGAAAAGGGGGCCATTTAGAGAAGACCTGTTTCAGGAGATCCCAGTTTTAATTCTGCAAAGGTGACTGGCACAGCTTTTTTTTTCCATACAGTTCTTTTCATTTTTCTAAGTCTTCAGCTGGACGTTAAGTGACTCACCAGCTTTTAGAACACTTTATTTCAGCTGAAACATTTCTCACCG
Source organism: Larus michahellis (assembly GCF_964199755.1). Taxonomy (NCBI): domain Eukaryota; kingdom Metazoa; phylum Chordata; class Aves; order Charadriiformes; family Laridae; genus Larus; species Larus michahellis. The sequence continues at coordinate 43,426,921 of NC_133902.1, read as the reverse complement.
TGCCCTTTGGCAATGGATTATATGCTGCAATTTTGTCAAAAATTTTGCATGAGGAACTGCAAGATTAAGGAAAAGAAAAGACTTCTGTCTCCAACTGTAACTGCCTAGGTCTGCACATCTGGAGAGTACCTGGCGATGGGATTGTTCCCTTTCCTGGCACAGATCTGAGTTTGATCCTATGCTTCCATCGCATTACACATTTTAATGCATTTCTCTGCATTCTCAGACAGTGATTTTTATGAGTAAATAACATCAACAATGAATAGCTCAGAATGTCAAGCTCTTGAACTCGGAATTGGGTGGCACTGTGAACAGTGGAGTTCACTGTCTCAGGATGAAAATAACGGGCTTGTATCTGACAGGACCAAGTTAAATTCCTGCCATGGATTTTTTTCAGTCTTTGTGATGCCTCTGGAGCTAAGATTGGGCTTTGCACATATATACAAACACACTCAATGGTATATTGCTTTTAGTAAGACCCTTTCATTTCCTCTGAGTTCTGGACTCTGTTCATGCAATGACTCATGAGCAAACAGCTTTGCAGAACATGTCCTTTGATTTGTAATGCTCCCCGCTGTGCCTCTGCAAAGTCTTTTATTTCTTTGCAAAGTTTGCACAGAACACTTTCATAACTATAATCTCCCCAAAGCGGAACTCAACGGGACCTGTATCCATTACACTGGGGATGCATTTGTCTTGCCGTTTTGGACTTTGAAAATTGGAAGCTTTTAAAGCACACTCGTCATTGAAGGCAAGAACACGTACTATCACTTAGGAGTACAAATCCCGTTAGCTTTCAGTGGAGATCAGGTACTAATGGCAGATTTTAAAACCATGTTTTTTAGATATCTAGCAGCAGTCTAAGGTGCTTAAGTCTCTTTTTTAAATACAAGCTCTCCAGCTATGTTTGAGCCGCCGCCAGTAGAAGTACTTGTGTTCAGAGCAGGGCAAATGCTTTGAGATGTTGGCACCTGCACTGAAGGTCAGACCCCAGATCCCAACAAGGTTTCACCACCTCAGAAATGCGTTTACCTGACTGAAAATTCTGAATTCAGCTCAGAAGCCAGACCCGGCCTAGCTTTTTAGCTCAAACTTCTGGCAAGTGAAAAGAGGCTGACAAGCCCCATTTTAGCCTCTCCAGGCATAGGCATGGTGAAGGGAATGGGTTAGCAAGCACGTCAGGTAAGAGGTAGCCTTATCAGCTTTCCATAATGTTCATCCATCTTTTCTCCCCAGCTCCCATTTTAGTGTCCTTTGCACATCTAACATCTAACCCCAGCTGCCCTAGGCAAACCTGGTAGCTGCAAACAGCACTGGCAGCAACATATTTTGTCTCATCCTACCCAATGGCATCCGAACACTTCATAAATGCCGAGGGATCTGGGCTTTGCAATACCTCTGTGGAGAGCAGGCTTGTACTATGTGCTCTTATTCACAGATGGACAAATGAATGATGCAGTTATTTAGCAGAGATTGTCACAAAAAATCTCCAGCTAAGTGGGGATTGATATAAATTATCTTATGTTTCCTTGGAAGCCTCCTTCTCCTTGCCTCAGAGTTGAGGGACAATTAAAACATTGGCGGGACAGTGAGAGCTAGATGGGAAATTTTGTCCCAGTCATCTTTTTTTCTCTCTTCTTACAGGACTCTTTACTGTGTTGGGGACTTCAAAAGGCTGCAGCAGATAAGCGGAGGAGAAACACAGATTAGCTGAGACATCAACAAGCATTGGATGAGGTCAATTAAAAGCCAAATTAAACAAATGAAGCTTTCAACTGTGATCCAGACAGGAAGAAGCAGTCGAGTTACAAGGGTTGGAGATGAAAAGAATTCCAAAGGGCTGATGCAGAACAGGAGCATGGGAGTGGGAAGGGCAGATGGAGCCGGGGGAAAAAGTACCTTCCACCTATTGTCTTCAGACAAAACTCATCTGGATCCATCCTACCTGGAGGAGCTGGAAGGGAAAAGCCCTGGCCAAGCTAAGAACCACTTTGGTGCCTACAGAGAGGAAGGCGAAGTAGAGTGCCAGGGTAAGGGCCGCGGTGAGCGAGGGCGAGGGCGAGCTGTGCTGCCGCAAGCAGAGCAGTGGCCTAGCAGTGAGAAGAGGCAGGTTTTGTGCCAAGTGGATTCTGGGTCACGTAACTGGAGCCGAGCTGCTGAGTCACCCCGCAGAGCCTTCCAAAAGCTACTTTGTCCACCTCCGGCTGCCACAGTCAAACCCGTCTTGAAACAGGGGTCAGGACAGCCGGGAACCATGCTGTGAAAACAAGGTGCTGGCTGAATATGCCAGAGGTGACCACGTCAAAGGGCTTGGTGCTGAGCCCACAACAAGGCCCTCTGAGTCAACAGTTGAGTACCCCTGAAATGCTGGGATAAAAAGAGTGGGAGTGGGAAACACTATTTTGTTTCATAGTGGAGTTTTTTCAAGAAGTCGCGGCATTTTGCTTTGCCCATACAATCCACTAACTTGTGTGAGAGATGAGACTCAAGCTGTGTAGAAATATTGGCATGATAGGACCTCTGAGGAGGTAATATACAGTGCATGGAGCAATAAATATTATCCTTTTCGGGGGTTGTTGGCAACTCTGGCTCTAGGTAAGAGGCACACGGAGGATGTGTCAAAGTTTTTCCTATCAGAAGTAAATTCAAGTGGCTTGAAGGACAGGCAACTCTTTCCACTGTATGCTCCAGCGTCCGTCATTTTTTGGTCTAAATTTGTCTTGTGGCTTCTAGGTCTTGTTCTGTTCTGGTTCTACCATATCAGAGAACTGTTTGCTGTCTGGAATATAGTCATTGTACAGGTATTTGAAAGTCATGTTTGCTGTTTTATGGATCATCTAATCAGACAGCATCCATCTGCTCTCTCACTTAGAGCAGGCTTCTCAGATTTTGAGTCAAATAATAGTGGCTGTTTTCTGAATTCTCCCTTTTGTTCTTCAAGGCCCTTTTTGAAGTGTGGACAACTGAAGCAAAAGCTGTCTTTGTAGCAGTGGTAAAAGAGTGATTTGTAGAGCAGATCATATCCTTCCCCTAGTCTGCCTTGATGATATTTTTTGCTAACATCTCCTGGGTTTAGTCCCATAAAGGTACTTTTATTCAAATGAATGTTCCAAACCACTTTCCAGAGTCATTGCTTTACTAGCTTTGGTCTTAGAGCTCCCAAGTTTGCCGTATACTTGTATCCTTGCTTTCTAAATGGAAATAATGTTAATGATCTCAAAATTACTGTCTTCCAGCCTATGCTTCCATGTGGGCCATCTGACTCCATCAAGAAACTTCAACCAATGGAGTATAATCTCAAAGACATTATGTTCCCCAACAAACAATGGCAGATTAGAGAGAGGGTTGTTACACAGTAGAGAATGACAGGCGAGATACTGGGCGCAAATCCATAACAAAACAGTTTTCGTGACTTTCTGTGGCATGGGGATGTTTCACTTACCTGGATCCGAACACAATTTACTTGAACAAACCTTTCCTTGCAAAGCAATCTAGTTCCAGTAAGGCTCACAGCATTCCTTCTTCTGCCTATTTGCTGCCATTGCAAAGACCAGAACCTGGAGGCCCCTTCAATCATTTCTCTTCAGTATCTCAGTTTATCTTCCTCTTCTTCTTAAGAATCACAGGACAAGCCTGATGTCAAACTCTTCCCTTCAGGCTGATTTCCGTCACTCCCAGAATTATGTTCAAACACACATATAGCCCAGTAATTAACACAAACTATCATGAGCTGACATGCACCTCTGTCTGTGTATCAGTATCCTCCACGCCTCCAGAAGATGGATGGCTTTAAATAGCATCTTTGAAGACAGCTGAAGCAAGTTAATTAGGGATTGACTAACACAGTAAAACTATTTTTAGCAGCAATTTATATCTGGTTACCTTGTTACGGGAAGCTTATGCAATGCTAGTAAATTCTTAACTAAGGAGATAGATTGGACGCCAAAATTATTTCACTGTTAACTCTTTGAGTCTCTCTTCAGAATAACTATAGGACTTCAAAAAGTAATGCTTTTGACAGAGAGAGATTTATTTTCCTTCTGGTGTTGGAGTTGCAAGAGGTTTATTTTTTCCCTCTAGGTTTTCTCTGAAGCTATGCAGGCCACCAATAAAGAAATTGAAATTCATGATAAAACACCTGCCTCCAGGAGCAATTTATTGAAATAAACTTCCAAATCTCACAATCCTCACCAGTGTTTTATGTCACCTAGTAGTACCAGCATTTTGGGGTAAACATTTTTAAAAGACTGGTGTTTTAGCATACATGCACAAAATAAACTTTTCTGGGCATGAGGGAAGCATTGGTATGGCCACGCTGACCTGAGCAGTCCTGGGCTGACAGTCCCAGAAAGTGAATAGCTTTTCACAGACAGAAAACACCGGGCAAAGCAAGCTCCCATTAATCTTCTGCCTCTCCAGGGAGGGAAGGAGGGTGGAAGAGGAGGCCCAGTTCTAACTTTGTTTTTACCTTTGCGACTCTGCTAAGATTATCCGTGGATCCAAGTAAGGGCAGAATTTGGCCCACGGACTACTGAGCGGGAGTAGGGGCTGATGCAATTGAACCCACATGCAGAGGCAGCTGGCCAGTAAGACAAACTGTCTTGGGAGCCAGGGCACGATGCTGTGAAATGCTTGATCCAGCACAGCAAGATGTTTTCCTTCTTTGCAAGCCCTAATATGAGAACAAGGCACACCAAGTATATATAGCTCTGGGGATCTGGATGGAGAGATTTTGTGTCCTCAAAAAATATATATAAATAAATAATTTGCTGGACAAAGGGGATCAGCGTTGCCCAGCTTGGAAGGAATCTCTTTTTTTGGAAGGCTCAAGGGAGGGCAAATGGCACCAAGCCACTTCTAAAAATTGATTCAGATGGCAAAGCATGTGCAGGTTTCCAAGCAATGAGTAAGCACCATGACATCAAGGAAAGGTTTTGTCAGTGGGATGAAGAATTCCCACTGGTGACGTGTCTTGGGGATGCAGAGCCAGGTAAATGGTAGAAGCTCCCTGGGGAGAAACTCTTGAAACATGATATCACATAACCCTAGAAGATGCAGTTCAGACTTCTCTAGAGAGATAGGAAAGATTATTTCCTAGGATCACAGATAAGGGCAGAACCAAGGTCTGTCTAATGCCATGTCCTGGTCCAGTCAGCAGCACCAGCAGAGCCCCACAAAGGAGTAAAATGTTAAAATCACCCTCATGGGATGAAACAACCCCAAATCTTAAGTTAGGTCTTTGTCTGATCTTTAGTAATCAAAATTGCCCTACACCAGGTAGAAGTAGGTCTAACATCCCTTTCAGAATCACAATAATTGATTCTGAATTAATTCCAGCAGCTGTGAAAAAGCTTGTATTCAACAGAAAAAGCAGAAACTTTTTTGTTTTCCCTTTAACTTTGCTAAGGGTTTGGGTTTTTTTGTAGATACATCCCGTGGCAAAGAGTTCTGCAGTTCACCTATATGCTGTATTAAAAATTGCAAACACACATATTTACTCTGTCCCAGTTCTGCATTTGTATTGCTACTGAATGTCACTGAAAGGAGGAACCCACTGCCATTCCCAAACACTTAGGTCCTTTAATCGGGAGCGGAGGCAGGACCAGCCCTGTACCCCTCGATGGTAGCAACTGCCCTGCTGGAAGAGACTCACCTCCCAGCTTCTGGCCTCCAGCTGCAGTGATCAGCTCCGTTTTCCAAGGAAAGCAGCCCTGCCTACAGCACCTCGCTAATTGTGCACCACGTGTGGGTGTGTGGAAGTAACTTGAGTCGTGCTGCCCGTCAACGCCACTAGCGCAGGAGGCACAAGGCTTGACCGCCCTTGTAACTATTATCTTATCTGCTGGAGCTGATGGATGCTGTTCTTACAAGTGAAGTACCTAATCCTCTTTTATCTCTCCAAAGCGCTGGGCCTCCATGTTAGCCTCAGGCAAGCTCAATCCCTGTATTAATTATTGGTTGCATTTTTCTTAAAGCCCCTTTTCTTTTCTTTTCTTTTCTTTTCTTTTCTTTTCTTTTCTTTTCTTTTCTTTTCTTTTCTTTTCTTTTCTTTTCTTTTCTTTTCTTTTCTTTTCTTTTCTTTTCTTTTCTTTTCTTTTCTTTTTTCTTTTCTTTTTTCTTTTCTTTTTTCTTTTCTTTTCTTTTCTTTTTTCTTTTCTTTTCTTTTCTTTTCTTTTTTCTTTTCTTTTCTTTTCTTTTTTCTTTTCTTTTCTTTTCTTTTCTTTTCTTTTCTTTTCTTTTTTTTCATTTTTAGTCACTCCTAAGTGAAATCCTGTCACTCACCCTTCCTTTATAATGGGCTCACATCTATTTCTCTAGTCTCTCGGTACCACAGCAAGCTCTGATTTTGCAACAGTAAGCAGATTTGGGGGTCTGAGGACATTTTTTTTTTGGGGGGGGGGGGGGGTTGGCAGATTAGAGATGCAGAACTTGTGACTAGCAAACTGAACAAACCTTCATGATGGCATCAGACTACAAGCCAAACTCTCAGGGAGCGAACCGCAGCTCCGCACTTCCCATCTTGCTTCTCACCTGCTTATGCTGGTTCCACTCCACAGTGCTACTGTAGCTACGTGTGCATCCTGGGGCTTTACATGGGAAAATGAACAAAAAGGAAAAACCAGATATATATCTCACCCAGCAAACAGCTCCCCAACTCCCCTTTCCTGTCCTACTCCCAGCAGCTTCAAAAAGGAGAGATGGTGAGCGCTGGTAGAGGGTTCACAAGGCTGTTAAAGGAGTACCATACTACTTTCTCTGTAGCATAGCACAGGTGCAAGTACGAAAACCTCAGGCATGTGCATTTCTTATTTTCCAAATGTAAATCATATCTTTGTAATAACCCCAGGCCCAAGCCTATAGCAGCTCCCGAGAATGAATGTCTTTTGCTGTGCTTGCCTCTCTGTCTGCACCGTCAGCATACAGGATCCCTCAGCTTTACACCTCCTCCTGAGTGCTTTCTATCGCTTTCCAACCACCCCTGGCGTAACCTCAGAGAGGTCACATCACAGTGCTCGCTACAGTAGGGCCATTTGTTCCAGATTTGGGATGGATTCTTGCCCGATTTCCCCCCACCTGCAGAGCAAGCACCCGCGGCCACCTTGGCTGTTCCCAGCTGGAGCTGGATTTCCGAGGGTAACCTTCACAAGAAGGCTTTGATCGAACCACCTGGGTCACCTCCTTTCCTCTGCTTCCAAGATGAAGTTGGAAAGCTTTGAGGCTCTTGAAAATTCTCTCGACTTCTGGAGAAAAAACCCCACCTCTCCTCACCTCTGGTGTGCCTGACATGGACCAGAGCCGAGGAAGCCCCCCCTGGGCAGAGGTGGCAGGCCCATCATTTACCCCTGCAAAGAGACTCGCTGGATTTGGACTATCTGCTGCTTCTACTGTTGAAACAACCTCAATGTTGCCTCCCCCTCCGCTGACCGCTCTCACACTGAGTCATGGCTCTGCACATCCCGGGCCCTTCCACATCTGCAGGGAGGTTACTTGAGGCAAAGGAGAGCATAGCTCGCTCTGCTCTTCTGCCTGGGAGGATGCTCCGGCAGCTCCCTGCTGTAGGGTGAGGAACTGGCTGCTAAAAGGAACCATCTCCATGTTCCAACCTGCTCTCCCTCTGACTCAGTCCAAAGCAAACTAGTTAGGGCAATGTCAGCCAGTTTCCCACCTTAAGGACTCTCCCAGCTGCCTTCTGTAGCCTTCCACCAGCTGCAGCTGTAGATATGTATATATATAGATGTATACACATGTACACAGACACGCATACACCCGTATATAAACTAAAATCACCACTGATTTAAAAGGGAAAATTCTGCACACCCAAGCGATTGCCTTAACTTTGATAAGCAGAAGGGCTGGTTTGGTGTCATCTTTCCTGACCACAAATCCTCCACTGGAAAAATAATTAAACAAGGAAGCCATGTGCAGTCCTGCAAATGGGCTCTGCATCTCTGCTTTCCCTCATTCCTTCCATATGGGGTTGCTTGTTTGGGGTTTACAGATAAGAACATGCAAGACCTGCCAAGGTACTCCATCCTAACTCTTGGGTCATCCTGAGCAAGCAAAGGATAAGCCCAACCTGCGTCCTGTGTGTCAGGCTTATTGCGGAGCTGGTTTCAGTCCAGCAGATGTGGCTGCATCTGTGTCGGGAACCTTTTGCACCCAGAAGGTGCATCGCCAAAGGTGGAAGGTAACCCTGCATCAAAGGCAGGATGTAGACCATAGACTAATAAGGACTTAGGATTTTAAAAATTGTATATTCAGGTCTGAATATGACTTCAAATTACAATAAATGCTGTCTTTATTAATTCAGTTATGCTGCTGAGGTAAGCATACCTCATGTATTATTCCAAATACTCTGATCTTGTCTCTGTGCTTGGTTTTGGTGTATGGATGTATAACATGAGTCTGTCTGTCCTCACTCTTCAGAGAACTCCTTAGTGCCATGGTGGAGAGGAAAAAGAAGTGGAAGTGTCCAACTCTGTATAACTTTTTACAGAACAACATCAGGAATATGTTTTTAGTCATCCCCCAAGACCAGCTGTAAGGGAGCTGGTCGTCAGACGTCAGAAACGTCAGGGACGTCAGAAAATCTACATGAGACAGGACTTTGTGAAAGTCCCAAACACAGAACAAACCAACACAGGTGTGCATTTCCTTAAACAAAACAGAATGCAAGGAGTCTCCCTTACCAAGGCTTCATGTCCTTGCGTTCGCTAATTCCGCTGCTCCAAAGCTTTGTTTCACGGTTCAGTTCCACTGGGATTGCGTTGGTTCTTGAGATGTCAGGCCTCAGTGTCAGCCCATGTGTGCCTGTGCCTCAAGTTTTGGAGAGCAGCGCTGACAAATGTTCTCAGAACACCCTGGCATTGCACTGAAACAATGCCAAAAAAAAAAAAAAAAATCATCCTCCTCCTCCTTTTTGCAGCAGAGATGTTGGGTCCCATGCTGTCTATTCTTAATCTGTAGCACCATCTTTTGAGGGGATGCTGTACTCCCAAGCAAATTCACTGAGCTCTCCCCAGAGGATCCCCATGGGGCCTTGCTGGCCACAGTCAAAGCTGGCTGAAAAAAATTGTGACAGAAGCTGTTTTCCATTGGAAAGGGAAGTTTCAAGGCAAAATGTTTCTTGGGAACGTGTGATGCTGAGTAAATTTGTGACTGAAAAACGTCAGGCTGCTACAGCAGCAAGAAAGACTTACTTTGTTCCAAGTTTTTAAAGTCGTTCAGTCCCAACTTGTTTTTGTCCAGCTCACATTTATATTTGGGCAGAGGGTGCCATGTGTATTGATACTTTCTGTGCAATGTTTACATTGCTGTATTTAATGTTTTAATATAATATTTTGGCATCGCTACACTGTGTCATTTTGGTGTTTTCAAATGGAAATTTTTATTCTGGGGGGAAAAAAGAGAGAAATGTTGACCTTTTTGGACTGATTCAGGGTGGAACACAAATGTCTAAATGCCAGAGTTTTCTGCAGGGCAGAACTTCTCCATTCCAACCAGCTTTTCCCCTAAAACGCAGAAGATATTCCTCATCTGTTCTCCCTCCCTGTTATTAATGGCATCACCATCCATACAAAGACAGCTTCACTGTCCTGAACCTGTTACGCTTAATAGCAAATAATTGCTTTATGTCGTGCTTAAGCTCTGAAGGACTTTGCAGGGAAGCGAGTGAATGTCTGTGTGCAGCGTGTGCCTCCCTTCACTTCATCCTGGATTTCAACCAAGGCTGGGGGAAGGCAAGACACATCAATATTTACGATGATGTGTCAGTAACCTGCAGTGATGAGACTGCTGTGCAATTACTGACTTTTCTACTCATACAGTGCTCTGGGGTGAAATCTTCACACCCAACAGATAATGGGGAAACTGAGCATGGGGAAGGGAGGTGATTTTTTCTACAGTTACACTCCAGTATCTTCACTTTTTCCTTTCAAAACTTCATGAAAGTCCATGGAATAAAAGAGGCCTGTTTCATGTGAGTCATTTCTCATTCCCGTTTAGGTAGGCACTGGGTATCAGCTGAAGGGTGCCGCTCTGAACCACCTGCAAAGTGCTCTGCAGGCATATGGAATGGGTGGTCACCTACTGAGCTGTAGAAGACAGCTCAAGCCATAAGCCAGAACTTGGCATGGTGGAAGATCATGGATCCGGTGGTGCAGATGGTAATGGAAGCATCTTCCAAATGCTAACCATGTCTAGAGAGGAATATAAGTGAGGAAAAGGTTTCCACTTTCCCTTTATTTTTAATTCATCCCCTTTTATCTGTCTGGTTTTATAGCTTTACATTGGAAGGAAGCCTATTTCCTGGTACGTACAGCAGCTTGACTGAGCATAGCTTGGCAACAGTGCCTGTTGCTTTAGGGAGGAACGGAGCATATTCTCATTGTGCATGTTTTCCCTTGGAAACATTTCATCCTGTCTATATAATTCTATATATGGCTCCCAGCCATGCCACTACAAGCTGCAAAAACATCAGCTCTTATATACTAACGATGTCAGGCCTATTTAATGACTGGATCAAGGGCCATCAAGAAATTACCTATGATTCTGTAGACTGTCTTCGTCAGGCAGATTTGGGACTTTTGGGCCCAACATAGATGAGGAAGATATTTTGCCTTTTTGGAGGAGACCCTCAAAATCATCGTTTCTTGCATGCTCATCGCATACCTCCTTTGCTGCTTTTCACAATGGTAAGAAAATTAATTTTGGTGTCCCAGCTAAATACCAGTATTGGTAATTTTTGCGGTTCTCCCTGCTCTAAAGAGTTTCTTGCATCCATCTCAAGCACATCATTCAGAATGCCCTGGTCCCCCTCCCACAAAGCAAGCTACACGCTTCTCTTGGGTTGAACTGGGTATGCTTGCACTGAAGGACCTAATTCAGTCCTGTTCTTGTTAACAAGCTAAATGGATATAAAGGGGAAGAAGTATCCCTCAGGAGCTGGCCAAGAGAAGAGATTCCTTGGAGTCCTGTCTCAGTAAAATGAAAAAATAAAATGCTACATGTTTCCTCCAGAAATGGGCAGCTTCAGCTCCAACTCTGCCCTTGACACTACAACCCATGCTTGACTCATGCCGTCCTCAGGCATAGCCTCAAGCGTCTGAGACCTCCTGCTTCCCTGCTGAGTGGAAGAGTGTTTCGGTTCTGACGTTAGTCTAATTTTTGGATCTTTTTCAGCTTCTCAACTGATCTGTCTCCCCAAAAAGCATATGCAGCAGAAGCAAGAGGAAGACACCCCTTGACGTTTTTCCTTGATGTGCCCACTGCTGTCTCTTTGGCAGCTTTGTGGATGCCATGCTCTTCTCTAGGACATGGTGTGTGGCTGGAGAATGCCCCGGCAAGAAGGGATGTTGAAAAATAGCGGTAGCAGCACCAGTAGCAACAGATGGGGCTAGCAACCTTTCCCTGGGTGAGTATCAGATCTGTTACTTTTCTCAGCTGTTTGGTGGGTCACTGCTGGGTTATGTATCCAGTGATGTTTGCACGGTGCTCTGGCCTGGCAACGTATATGCCAGATTCCTCTGGTTCTCTTCATTGCTTTGCCTTAGAGCGACAGCAGCGTGCTCAAAGGCTCAGTAGAGGTTTTGCAGACTCTGAGTTGGAGCAGCCAAAAAATGTAACGTCCTAAAATTTGAAACAACTTGTTTGTTTCACAGACATATATGCATATATACTGAGTAATTCCTCATCATTCAGCTTTGGTTCCTGCTGTCTGTAGCCATCAGAAGCCTCTACTTGAAATCCTGTTTTCTCCTGGGCATCACTGGTTGTTATCTCAGGGGTGGCTCATTATCTGCCTGGATTGGTTACCAGAGGGCTTTTTTTGGTGTGAAATCTTTCTATAGTGGAGTCATGGACTACAAAGCCAAGAAGGACCATTTTGGATCACCTAAAATAACCTCTGAGGTGTTCATGTATTGAGCTGCGAGCGTTGGCTGGTGACTGTAAGGGTTTTGCATACAGAAATGGATGCTTGCATTTTCAGTGCAAGTTTGCACTTGTCTGCCTTCTCCCACTAACACTTTCAATGTTTTCAAAATAAGATGGATCCTAACGGTCCCTCTGTGGCCCAACAGTTATGGAGTGGGAGTTCTTTTCCCAAATGGTCATCAAAGACAGTGGACAATTAACATCAAAACTGTCATGGACTTTGAATGGCTTTCATTCTCGAGAAGGACAGCATAAGATGATGTTTACGTGATACAAACAAGTGAAGGACAGGGGTACTTTGACTGGGGCCCCCAGATATGACATCACACGGCGTAAGGTGCCGCAGAAACATTGCCTTTTCATAAACTGCCTTGTTAGCACAGAGTGACTCACAAAATTGTAAGTCCAGTTTTTCAGTAAAGGTCCATCCAAGATTTTGCATCTCTTTCTGAATCCAGGTTCCTTTATTTTCATTATTTATCACCAGGTGTAGAAATGCCCCAAAGAACCTTGTTTGTCCTTGCTGCTGGAATAAAGAAGTTCCTTCCCTACTGTTATATGAAAGCCTGATACCCACGTGATTAATCTGCCTATTTAAGGCAGAAGTCCTTGGAGAATGAGACCATATAACAAGAGTTCCAGATGGCAACTCACGCTTAGGCTGAGGACTGTGTAGTGGGACAAGAGTGGAGATCTGTCTGTAAGAATATCACACTGGGCATATTGGGTCAGAGTAATGGTGTGTTTGGCTATGTTGTCTCTCATAATATTCAAAAGTGGATGCCTAGGGAAGGATATTAGAACAGGAGAAGCATCATCCTTTCCCCTCTACCCTTCTAGCCTCCTGCCATTGGAGATCGTATGGGATCCCATGGGAGCTAAGGATGCCATGGCCCAAAAGTGAACTGAACACTGATCTGTATGGGTAAATCAAATTCAAAAAGGACACCTGACTGGTCCTAGGTCACCCAGTGATCCTTACTCACCTGCAAACAGAGCAGCAAAACCAGTAGACCTAACCCAAAAGTGAATGAAAGTGGTAGCATGCAGTGCCAGGACAGGGAAATTTTTCATCCGGTATTTCACCAGGGATCAAGTCAGGCATGGTGTGGCACTGGAAGGAACAGAAGACACAACTCACTCTCCCAGCCATGCTGCCACCTCCCCCATCCATGGGACAAGCTCTTTTCAATGTTTCCCATGGAAGATTTTTCTTGTAAAAAATCTCAGCTGGGCAGTGTCCCCAGCTGTCCAATAATGTTGTCCCATTGGTGACTTAGCCCTTAGAGATAAAACGGTCTGTGTTACAAAGAGGAGAGACAGCTCTGGAGTATGACTGCTGCCAGGTGGGACAAACCAAATTGTTTCCTTAGCAATTGCAATTTCTACTCTTCATACTAGGGAAATAAAATTGTCTTATTCCGAAGAGCTTATTGGCAAGTAGGACAAAATGGGCACAGTATAGAAGACCTCCCTCCATTTTACAAGAGGGAAATAGAGGCAGCAGTGCCAAGAGGAGACATCCAGATTCATCCAGGGACATCTGAGGCATGAAGCCATGTTGAAGTTCCAGCTGTGCTTGGTGTACGTCCTGCCTCAGGGGCAAGGTGTTTTTCCTCTGCCCAAGACGACCTGCCTGAACACCTGAGCTCACCACCCCAAACCTGCTTCCATGAGCAGCACGGTCTTTCCATTCCTCGCTGCTCCCTGTCAAACCTTACAGAGCATAAATGCCTGTTCAAAGACTGACTGTGCCCTGAGCTAAAAGTGTAGTCAATACTCACACATCTGGATGCCATACTGCATGGCTGAAAATGCTTCTTTTGACCATGATTCATGACTCTTCATTTTTTCACTCTGTAAGCTTCTGTGAGTGACTCAAATCTGACACCCATGAAAGGCTTTTATTTCTTTATAATTCCTGTCAGACCACTAATTAATTGCTGTGTTTGTTCTTTAATACCTGACCAATTAGCATAAGTAAATAACATGGGTAGAACAAGATGGCATGCAGGGCTAATAAAAACTGCTGCAGTGTTTTTAATTGCCAGCTTAAAACCCTGTGAAGTCTTTAGCACAAAAGGAGGAGAATGAGAAGGAAGTAGTCTGCGTGGCTAATCGATGAGCTGACTCTGTGGGCAACACTTCCAACTTGTGGACTACTTGTAAGAGGTCTACAAATAATAATATAAAAAAAAAAAAAAAAGCAGTAGTGTTTTTCAGCAGGTATGAAATCGGGAGGGCTGGTGAGTCCACAAAAGTTGAAGACCAATCTCTAAGCATGACCCATGGCTGGGTCCAGATCCTCAGTGCTGGGATCACTGTACTTCCAGGCAGATTGCTATGTCTGCTGTTCGTTTATTTTACTGGCTCACTATATAAAATTACAGGGTGGAAAGAGCAGGAATGTCTAGGGAAACCTTAGATGTCACTGTAACAGCCCTGCTACAGTTCTAAAGCTGTATATATGCATTAACACAGTATTGCTTTCAAACTAAACCATATCCTGCCTCCTAGCTTGGCTTCTTACCCCAGACTCCGGTTCAGCAATGCAGGTACATGGTTTCTGGAACAGAACCGCCATGTGCCCAAACTGCTTGGACTAGGAGTAAAGCTGTTCAGATGTCTCTGTGTAGAAATGCCCTAAGTGATGGGAAAAAGTAATAAAAACCCAGAAGCTACTTGGAGACGCTAGAAAAGAGAGGGTGGGATTTTTGATGTGTTTAGTGAGAGCCAGGAAAATGGAGGGGCACAGGTTTGCGTTAATCATTGACTAAAAGACAGGCCAAACATGAGGATGACGTTTCTCACAGCAAGAGCTATGAAGCCACAGAGCCGGCTTGAGGGAAGCACCATCACTGACTCATTTCAAACTAGCCTGAACAAATTAATAGAGAGAGCAGAGAAGCAGGCAAGCCTGGCAACAAGATTGGAGCTGACGATGCTGCTTGATCCAAGAAACTGTTGGCCCTTCTAATCTTGAGTTTTCTTTGATTCTGCAGAAGCTTTTAATAATTTTATGGATTTTTGCATAAAACAGCTACAGTGTTGCATAAGGTCTCTATTAGCAGCTCCAGCTCTGAAGACGTGTCAGCAGTTCTAGTGTTGCTGCACTTGAAGGGGTTGGGGCTGCAAGGGTTGCGTACGCCGTAGAGATATCCCCCATCGCCACTCTTTTTTGAGGGTGGGCTCGAAAATGGTATTTATGAATTTGCTCTTCTTTTAATCTGGGTCACCATTCTCTATAGACTGTCGAAAAGCAGGCATAGGTGTTGGGGTCTTTGATTCTTTCATGGTTCTCTTCAACTCAGACATTGCAGCTGCTACAATCCCGAGTTTCGATGTTGAGAATTGGTCACAATTTCAAAGGCCTTGAGAATTAAATACCTCAAAGTCTTTAATGGCTCTGCAGCTTACTTTGTGAGCTAAATCCATGATTTAGCATGGAAATTCCCAGGTGTGAATCTGTGGTGCTTTCCCTAAACTGGGGATTTTTGGAACTCGCGGGGTGCCTTTGGGTTGTGTCACTGTGCATTTGCCATGTACGCATCCCTCAACACATTCTCCTTACCTGCCTACATGGATTCTTGCCTGAATCTACATGGCTATTCTTATGTACCCAAGGAGACCTGGCAACTACAGGAGCTGTCTACTAAAGCCACGCACAGCAGGCTTTATATGCTTGCAGGGAGCATCTTGCAGGCACACGGTCTCCACGCTTATGTGTATAGACCTCATGTGAAAGTTTAACATCAGGTTTGACCCCTCAGTTATAGGACACAAGAAAGGCTGTTGGAAGCAGCAGGGCAGTTACAAGCAACATTTGGTATGAATTTTCCCCTGTTTTGCAGTTAATGAATCATTCCTGAGCCTGCACTTCCACTGTTCTCATTATTCCAGTTCAGACTGTTGGGAAAAGAGCTCTTTAGGAGACGGAGCAGAGTCCGTTTCTATGTATTTAATTTGGTTGGCCAGAGAGAGAGGGAAGATGGACTGTGTGCCATTTATTAACTGACTAGCTTCTTGTCCAGTACAAGTTAAAGCTTGCTCTCAAGGCAGTCCACAGTTTACCTCTAAATTCATAAGCTACTGTGAAGCTATAATGCTGCAGGGGTCTCAGAAGGCCTTTTCTTTGCTGTAACCTAGGCATCCCACCTTTGAATGCACCCTGCAAGGAGCTGGAAGCATGACTATTCCAACAGAGTACAGTGCACAAGGGCCTTCTCTTTATCTTGTCCTGGGAATTGCTTGCTTCAGCTCTGGCCTACAAATGCAACAGAACTACTTAAAATAAAGCCACATGGTAAAATTTCTATCTTCTTACTAGTCAGTTTAAAAAAAAAAAAAAAAAAGATAAGATAAGGCAGCTGAAAAATAAATTTGGCACTTTGGTGGTGAGGCAAGGTACCTGGGTTTTCCTTAGTTCTTCTGGGAGCATGGTACACATGAGACCCTGTGAGCTGCTGTCTCCATCTTGGGTACTGTGATGGGCATCCGGAGAAGGAAGACAACTCTGTGGTCATTGTAATAACTTTTGTGTTCTGTAGGGTTAACTCATCTTGATTTTAAACGTCACAAGGGCAGAACATCAACGTGCCAGGTAAAAGTGCCTTTGTGCTAATTGCATCTTTTTTTTTCCAAAGAGAAAATAAAACCACTGGCTTTTTGTTCAAAAATATCAGCAGAACTTAGCTGACGTATATACCTGTATGTTTGAAAGCCAATTGAGGGCACAACCTCACAATCCAGGAAAGGGTTAACTTCAGAGAGCTATCGAGCTAGGCAGGACCATTTATACTGGCCTTCTTCTAGGAAATTCCCTGCAAGAGAAAATTAGAGGCAGAGGACAGTGTGTAGCCATAATCAAACCTTGTTTAGTTTGGCACTTTCTCTATCTATTCCATTTTTACCGATCTGACTTGCTCTACTGTTTTTCTTGGCTCGATGACTAGAGTAATTATTCCATAGATATATGTAATATTGTAACATATACAGCTAGTGCAGTTGCTGCTTTGTCCATCCTTTGTGAAGCAAACTTCAGGGAATGATTTTGAGTGTGATGAATTTCCAGGTTTTGCTGGAATTCTGCTCCAGGGCTGGGCGGATACCCAGAGCAGAGCTGCTTCTAGACTTAGCATGAGAGAGGAGGGGAGAGCTTTTTCCTCATGTGTCCCAGGCATTTGAGCTCTCAAACACTTGATGGGCACCCCTGAAATATGTCTGAGATGTCAGTAGAGGACAATCTGAAAATACTTTCATATCTCCTGATGCATAGTTGGCTCATCATAGGGAGCTTATTATAAACCGAAAATCTGCCTTATCTATGCATGCATCATCATCCAAATAAGACTGAATTGCGCCCGGCCGACGTAGTGAAGAACCTCTTTAATGTGTGAAAAGATGACCCATAGGCAGGAATCTCACCAAAACCAGCTGAGAAGAGAATCTAGGGCATGACAGTGTTTTTCTCCTGTTAATGAGCAATCTTTATATTTTAATAGCTTTATTTTCCAGAAGTGGCTGCCAAACCCCATAAATAAACATAGTATTCTATACACTAAGGAACTGGATTGACGTTCAATGGTATTTCATAGCATGTACACTTTAATTAAGACATGATGACCTGGATTCAGTGGGTTGACACAAGGGAGCATTAACTCTCCGTTCTAACAGTTCTGCTGCCAAGGACAAATTCTCTGTTGCATCGGTGTGACTCAGTTCAAACAACGAACAGCCTTGCAATTTAAAATCCCTACAGGCCTTGGTCAAGTTTCCCCAGTTCTTGGATAACTTCCTCTTTTCTCCTTGATGTTTTTCTTAAAGTGAGATATTCTGTTGCTTTGTCCTGATTTTCCAAGTAACGGGTGGGTCTTTATACTCCTGACAATAAAGTTGCCTTCCAAATATTTATCACATCAAATAACGTACTTTTCCATGTTATTAATCCTGGAGAATCTCCATCTTTCCATTTGGTGAACTACGTTGTCTAACATGGACAGATATTTCCAGAATTAATGTTTCTGGGATTTCGCATTTGTAACATACGTTGAGGAGTGTATGAGGAAAAGAAATAGGGTTAAATTCTGCTTTGTTTACTTTTTGTTGTTAAGATTCATGTGGTTCTTCTCAAGTCAGTGGGTGTAACTCAGAGCAGAACTTGGAGATATTTGTATGAAACTGAGTGGTTTAAACTGGAGGTGGATGAACCTCCAGAGTAGCCATACGCGTAGTCTCCTGAGAGACAGAAGGTAAATTCTTCTGGATTCTGGCTTGGCAGAAGGACTATCCATGGAGCTCCATCACATACGCTCACATAGGCTCGTGTCATCATTGTGCTTCAGGTGCTTTCAGTACAGTATGGAATTCACTGAGTTAAACCAAAAAATAAACTTAGTCAGGGCTGAGCAAGTTTGTCTACTGCATCTCCATCTTACTGAGGCCTGCGCTCACCTCCACAAATCTCCCAGTTTATTCTGAAATCTGCCCTAGCCTTCCTCCGAGAGCACCAGAAAAGGACTTTTCAGTCCTTCGCTGAAAATAAAGGAAAGTAAAGTAAGGTGAAGTTCAGCGAAGCACTTTGGGAGTAGTTCTGAACTTTCGCAGTTGTCCCAGGTCCTGATGTTGCAACAATCCAGGAAATCAGAATCTTTTCCCCAGCTCTTCAGGCTTCATCTTACAAGCCTCTCTTTGGTCCAAAAAGCATAAACACACAGAGAGAAGATGAAAACTGAATCAGAAGGACAGCAGAGGCCTTGTAATGTGTCGAACTCCCAGCGTTAGGCAGAAGGTCCCAAGGAAACGTGAGCGATTTGGTGACTTGGCTTACAATGCATGCCTACCCACTTTGGTGAGGGCAAGCATTACATGAGGTGCTTTGCTGCAGAAGTTACTGGGGACAAGCTGCTGCCTGTAAGGGGAGCCTGGCTTCACTGACCTGGAGAGTTTATAGGTTTCGATGCTCTTCTGGAAGGCTTTGAATCCACCTGTGTGGCAATGCCACCACTAATAGTATAAGGGTGGCAACCACCCATTGCATCTTGCTACATGTTTCATAAATGCTGTTAGTAGCAGAGTTTGGATAATTCTGCGTGCAAAGGGCTTTGAAACCAGGCCCATTTGTAGCCTCTGGAGAGGGCCAAGAGGTGAGGTTGCCATCTGCGCTGGGACGAGTGAGGGCAGTACTCCTCCACGGCGTTACCACAGGTCAATTCTTTGCTCCCAGCCTTTCCTCATCTGCACAGATCAGAAGCTTCAGAGATACTCTTATTTTGTTCTTGTGTTTTAAAGACGTGAACTTTGCAGAGCCCTTTTTTTCTTGGCAGGTTCCTTAAAAAAGGCGTACTCCTGAAGCTGTTGTAACTCTTATCATACTTCTCCAGGCACAAAGACGGAGAGCTCATGTACACACACAGCTTTCCCTCTGCCGAAGTGTTTCTTTTATACGGCTCTGAATACCACAGAAGCTGGCTGCTTCTGAAGGCAGAGGTTGGCTTGCAGTCCTTCCCAATGGATACAGCTTGTGTGCAATATGACAGCTCCTGCAAGGAGTACCAGTAGCTCTGCACAGCCAGTCTTCTGTTATCCTGTCTCGGCCAGGTCCAAAGGGTTCATGACAGCTGATACCAGGGAGTGTGTGGAGCTCCGGGAGATGCAGAGAGAATAAATTCCATGGAATGCACTTGTCTCACTTCTCCATCGATAGCTTCAGACCACACACCGGTCGTCCGTGCAGGACAGCTGTAAACACCGCCTGTGATAGAGCTCTGGCAAAGAGGCCAGTGGTCCTCCAGTGAATCCAGATGGGTCTCGGAGGAGAACAGCTGTGTGTGAACAGGAAGGGAGAGCTTCCTCCTGCCTCTTCCAAAACCTACCACTCAACCGCTAAATAAATCAACATCAGCAGTGACTCTTCACAAGGCAGAGCGAGCCAAGCCCAGGCTGGGAGTTTACCTCAGTGCATAGCAAAGGGAGAGGAGCTGTCTGCAGCAAACCGGGGCTTTCCCGACGCAAAGCTTTAGGGCATCACCAGTCCATTTTTGCTGTGTTTTCGTATAGCTTCTTTCCTCATGCTGCTGTTTGTGCTGCCTGAAGTTATGGCAACAGCATAGTTAGTATCACCGGACAGAGACAAGGCATAACAGGGTGCAGAACAGTGACGCAAAAAGGACTTGCAGCAATATAACAGTAAAAATATCAAGCAGAGGCTCAGAAAGATTTGGTTTGGGTAATGCAGGAGGTCTGACCACTCCTGTCACTGTCAAGAGCTGTGGAAGAAAACCTCTCCTGCCTTTGCACAGAACATGAGACATGTTTATAGGTTGCAAACAGTTTTTATTTCTGCAAGGATATTTTCTTGAAAGAAATAAAAATTTAAAAAAAGCAAGACCCAAGAAGCTAGACTGTTTGGATCTGCTATCCCCACAGCAGCCAAACAGAAATGTCCAGTTTGGCATTAGACGTCTGAAGTGACAAAAGAAACTGCAGTTCCTCTGGTATCTTCACAGAGCACCGTACTGATCATTCATCATTTTCAAACAGCGCTTGAGGTCCTTTTAACATGAGTGTCTTGCAATCAGCCCCTCAAGCCTCATATCTGATAATCTCAACTTCATTTTAGGCTGTATAATTACAGATGCTGAGTTCTCATCGTCATGAATGTAGTTAAATTACAGTAGGAGAAAGGGAGCTTGACGGGTCTACTATGTATGGTATGCTGTGCTTAGAATGACAGACTCATTTAGATTGGAAGGGACCCGGCGCATCTCCTGTTCCAGCTCCTGTAGTTTAGGACACTCGTACGATGTACCAAGGAAGAATTGCACAATGTACAAATCAAGGATTAAACTGCGTAATAACATATTCACTAAGCTGTTTGGAGGCTTCCATATGGCTGGCTGGATTGGACAGCCTGGCCTTCCTAATGCTGTATGAAACAGTCACTCTTGTTTGTCTGAAGAAGGGATCAGGACACATTTTTTTTTCCAAGAAGATGTTTTCCTGTTGCAAAAGTTGATTTAAAAGAATACATTTTCCTAGAAATGTGTTGGTTTGGACAGATGCTTGTTTAGAAAAAAGAGTGTGAAATGCCGCACTTTAAAGCCAAGTATTCTCAAAATATGTCATTTCAGCGTGTTTGGTTTGGGGGCTTTTTGCATCTTAAAACAACATTTTACCTCTCTCTTTCTAGCCTGATTACTAAACGTGACTGAGAGCGGCTGGAAATAAAACAAACAAACAAACAAAAATAACCCAAAGAAATTTTTTACTTCATGAAAGGCAACTAGTTTGCTTTGTCCAGAAGAAAACATTTGTGCAGAAGCTTTCAAATGTGCTTGTGTTTACCCCCACTCAGGATGCATCTTGGTGTGGATTCCCAAGGTTTCGTCTTTGATGGGAAGATGAGCTGCAAAGAGCCAAGGTTCATTAGCTGGGTACCTCTCAGTCTTTCTCTTGGGTTCAAATAGGGAGATTGTAACTTCCAGCCAGGAGAGGGGTTTATGCTGATGCCTCTTAATCCTGCCTAAGATCTACCATTGGCCAAGGCTGTCTGTCAGGGCCACAAGGAAATGCTCCAGCTGGTGTCACACCTGGGTTTGGTTTCCCAGTCGGAAAGTCAGGTTCCCACTCATAGTTAGGTGAACTTAGGCAAGATCAAAGCAAGGCTTGAGCGCAGGCATCTGGCTTCAAAGGAGCATGTGCCACACCGCTCTTTGGTACCCTTTCCCTAGCAGCTGAATTTCACCCCTGCAGAACATATTCAGGATTTCAGGTACCTACAAATTTAAAATATTTCTAGGGTGGTTTTGATTTTGACACCTCACCAAATCTCACCATCCCTGGCTCCCCGCAGGACAGCTCAGCAAATGAAATTTTACCCCTTTGTCATTTGTTTAGGTCATGGGGCGAGGCAGAGGCAGGAAGAGGCTTGAACTTTTTTGTTTAAGGGAAAACATTTTTTTCCAGCCAGGCTGAAGCTGTTCTTCCTTATGCATCCCAATAAAATTCACATTCAAGCATGGACTACGTTTCAGCCGAAAATGTAAATGCTCTGAAACAGAAAAAAAATATTTATGAGAATGAATAAAAGAGAGGTTTAGCATGGAAACTGCTCTGCAGCCTTCACTATAAAGCACTGCCAGATGCCTCCTCTAAAAGAACTCATACAAGATATTGCTCACATGGCACTTCCATTGGCCCCTTTGAGTCTACGAACATAAATTAGGGATACCCATGTGAGTAAAGCATTGTGGGATCAGACTCCTCCTTTGCCCAACTGTGAGCATCTGTAAAAAACCCTTTTGGGATAAAAGACACAGAAGAACTATAAGACCCTTATGGCTGTCAAATACAATTTCCTTTACTTGCATTTTTTTCTTCCATTTGGGCTCCGACCTCCATCTGTTTATGGAAATATTTAGATCCCTCTGGTGTATTTTTAGCAGATCGTTTTGCTTTTGCTGCTGCAATGTCATTGCATCATCATTCTCCTGTTGCTCAGCTCCTATTCCTTCACATTTTTTTCTTTTTTTTTTATTTTTTTAGTCTTAAGCTTCAATCATTCCAGCAGACGCACACACAAAAAGTAAATGCTACTCTGTGTTTACACTCTGAGTGCTCACACAAACTGCTGGCAAAGCGCACACAGAGACACACACACAGAGCATGGCTTGTCGTGAGTGTTAGTGTTGGGCTTTTTTCAATGATATTTCCATTTGTGAATCATCCCGTCTGAGACATTACGGGATGGTTGCCCTGGGAGCTGAGATCTCAGGCTCTTAGAGGTACCTCCCGTAAACAGCTGAAGACTGAAGGTGGGCAAGACTGTCACTGTCCTTTGAAATGTTTGGTGTCACATTGTTCAGTCAGACGTAAATACACCCGGTCCTGGCACATTTCCTTTCCAGCGTTCAGACCTGCACACACGTGTATATGAATCAGCTTCTCTGATGTCCTCTTTTTCTCACATAGATATGGACTTTCCTTTGACAGTGCACAGTACTCCTCCCTCACCATCCCTGACTATTCTCTCTGCAGATATGTCACAGCTTCAAAAGTTTTCAAAATCAGGAATCATTTGGGCCTAGTTACTTCCAAAGGCAGGGAGAGCACCAACCTGCTGGCAGATATTTAGTAGAACACCTGCAGCCTGGAAACTCAGCTGAGACCCAACAACTCATTAAATAATCCCCTTTGTCCCTCTCCATCAGATAACACTCACTGGGTTTTACAAGGTCGTCACCTACAGTCTGAGATGACCAGGCACAACCCAAACCCTGAAAGAAGTTTTTAGGTGGACCCTGATGAAGGTCTAGCTGAGACCCATGGGGATGCAATTAGAGCTGATTTCTGCATGGACGTTTGGGAGTCACCAAGAATTATGTCTTCTGGGTGAAAATCTACCCTTTTTTATGATAACTTTAGAGAAGCAAATATATGACTTGTGGCATGGATTCGATTTCATAACCCTGCATTAGGTAACAAGGTAGAAAAGAGGAATATTACGTCACCGGGAGGCTATGTCATTCTTTGGCCTAGCTGTGTTAGTTTCAGGAGAGACAGTGATTTGTGACTCATACATAAATAGACCTGCACTCAGGAGAGGTCAGGCTCCTTTTGCACACCTGAAGAGCCTCTGACTAGGCACTAATGAGCAAATCCAGGAAAAGCCAAGCCACGCTCAGCATCTGCTCTTCCTAAAAGCTTCAAAATTCTGTTGCCATTTGCAAAATTTCAAACCACATCAGTCTATTTATCCTTCTTAGCCTCGACAGAGAGTGTGTGATGCTTGCTCTGGACAAATCAAACCATTGCGCCTCTCAAAATTCTTTCATCATCATCATTATTTATTATTATTTATCGTTCCTGCCATGTGTTATGTTTTTTCCATGCACAAAGAACAGGCAGATGTTTTCCATCTGCATGATTTCTTAATTTTAGATCTCAGGAAAAAAAAAAAGGAAGAAAAAAGAAACCATCAAGAATGAAGAAATGCACAGCGTATCTGGGAGTGGCACTGACCCTCACGTACAGGTATGTGCATACATGAGGTCTCTGGAACCAGAGCCAACGGCTTCACCTTTCCTCAGAGAAAAGGCTCCTGGGACTGCAATGGGTGACTTCACCAGAGGGCAGGTCCTGGGGGAGCTGTGCATGGGAACATGAGAACAAAAGACCTGTTTAGGAGGTTATTCTGACACAAAATGTTGCAATGAGCTTGTGCAGAGCCAGGCCAGCACGCAGGTTTGCTTTCTTCCATGCAAACCCTTTTTCATTCCTTTGGCCTCTCGCCTCTCTCCGATTTCTCCTCTGCCCATAAGCTCTACTGAGTTTCCAATTCCTTCTTGGCTTCTTTCCCTATACACAGGCTGGTTACCTGATGACTCAGATGAGCAAAGCTCTTGATGTTCTTCTCCCCACCATGTGAGACCCATGGATCAGGTCAAGTGGCCCAGGACAGTCCCCTGGCAGGAGGAGGTGGTGTTGCCCAGCATTCTCTCTCAGCTTTGGCACGGCTGTAGTCAACGCTGGCTTTGCTGGGAAACTGGAGTTTTGAATAAATGTATGTTTTCTTGAAAAGTGTCTTCTTTCCACAGGAATTTTGACTTTTTGATGAAGACCAAAAAAGCTTTGGCCTAAACATTTGGGGGCTTTGAGTCTTTTTTTGGAGGGTATGGAAGGCAAGACATTCAAAAATTGCCACAACCAAATTCCATGGGGAATGGTTTTATTTTGGTTTCCTTCAGAATTTTCCCAGAATCCCTCTCTCTTTTCTGAGAAACTTTATTTTGATGTGAACGCATAGCTATGCCATACAATCTACCAGCCAGGGAGCAGGCAGGATACCAAACTGGGCTGATAGAAAGGTGAAAGGACTTGTACTATATATCAGTCCCCAGAACAATCTAGTTGCCCGAGAGGAAATAATGCATAAATAATAACAAAACAATGATGGGAACAGAAGCTATATTAATAATAATGCACCATAAATGCACATGGCTTTTTACAACCATATTACTAACAGACCATATCAAAGACCTCGCAAGAACAGCTCGCTGCCTCTAGGGCATTTGGAACACAGACCAAGATTTTGCCCATAGAAACTGATGTGATACGTGAGGTGACAGTTTAAATTCAGACATCTGGTGGGCTGTGGGGAATGGGGTGCTGTGACTCTGGTATTAATAGCTTGTTCCCTCCATTCACTAGTTCAAACAAGTTGCCGTGTTGTTGTTAGCTTCAGAAAGCAACCAGGCTTGTGAAAAACTAAGCTGTTTTCTTTCTGCTTGACATATTGTCGAAGAACTGAACAGACACAGTAACAAGTTCAGGCACTCTGAAGTGTTTTGGTTAGTGATTATTGCTATAAAGTCCTCTGTTTCTTCACCCCCACCACCCTTCTTGCCAAAATGAGAATTTGATGACAAGGTAACTTGACTCTGCCTCACCCTCAAAAAGATAGAAAGATTCAAAAATAGCTGTATGCTTCAGGCTACACGGAAAGCTTGCAAAGAAAATTTACTTGAATGAGTAAAATGAAAATTTGTTGCATGGAAGCCCCCAAATATACAATTGACCTGAAAATAATGAGAAACATTTGAGGGGGGGGAGTGGGTAGGAGGGAGTTGGGGAGGGCTGGATGCTTCCTGCTCTTGGATGGATTTTTTGTTGGATTAGAATTCCACCACATTGGGGGCTTCTTTTTATTATTTTTCTCCCCAGAAAAAAATTTAATTAGTATATTTCCAGCCCCAAGAAGTGAGGAAAGAAGAAAATCAGACCAAACAATTTTATGAAACTCTAGGAAAAAAAGAGGGTAGGGGAAGCATCTCAGTCAAGATGCAAGTGACCGGAGGAGAAACCAAAAAAGGTGAGGAAAAAAAAATGCAGACATGCAAAAGCTGCTTTCGAGAATGATTTGTTTCATGGGAATTGAAATGGGCCATTAATTATTATGTTGATTTGCAGACATCTTGGATGATTTTTCTCCCAAGAAACTTCTGGAGGGAGAAACTGCCCTGAGGTGCTAACAAGCCTGACCAGAAGAGATGTCTTTGACTTTAGGTGTGTTTTCCAGGTTTCTGTCACAAGATGAGCCCACAGTTCTCTCCTGTATTACCCTGCATCCCAGCCAGAGCCTGCTGGTGCTGTCATGCCTAATGCACCAGGAATAGCACCGGGTGCTTTGGCAGCGTTGCCCATGTGCAGAGCCCAAGTACAACTGAATCACAGCATCTCATCTCCAGCACCTCTTCACTGAACCACGTTTAGGGCTCAATTCTGTTTTCTCTTTGCCTGGCCTTCCCCGATGAGTAGAGACACATCCACCTGGTAATCTGCTGGAGAAAACCTGTTTGTCACCCGTTACATGAACACCACAAACAGGTGAGAGCCTCCAACGGGAACCCTGAAGACCTTGGCCTCTGGGCATTCCCATCCCCTTGTCCAGCTGCCTGAAGGCAAGGGTGCTAGGAAAGAGAAGGAGAAGAGTTTATATACTGAATTTCATTTGGATACTTGGGCTTGGTTAGTTTGCCCTGAGAGGCAGCAAGACTATAATTTTACAACAGAAGACGATGGAAATAAAAACAGCATTTGGAAAGAAATATACAAATTCA
Source organism: Larus michahellis (assembly GCF_964199755.1). Taxonomy (NCBI): domain Eukaryota; kingdom Metazoa; phylum Chordata; class Aves; order Charadriiformes; family Laridae; genus Larus; species Larus michahellis. The sequence continues at coordinate 43,400,372 of NC_133902.1, read as the reverse complement.
CAGTGTCTGCCACTCTGCTCTTCTGTGTGGAACAGCCTCCCCACTCATCCATTTCATTATCCTCCCATGAGGCTCCCTTTTAAACTTCCTCCAGCACAGCACCGAGCAGGACCTTCTTGGTAAGATGGGGCAGCTGGTGAACTGTGATCCCGGCAGATCCAGCAGGTCTGAAACCTTTCAAAACCAAACTCATCTGCCCTACCATGTTGCAAACCCTCAAGCCTGCCCTGAGAAGATGCCTCAGCCCAAGAGCCAGAGCTTTCTAAAGAGTCCAAGTGAGGTTAGGCATGGCAGGGGGGGAGGCCAATGACAGAGGAAGAGAGCAAAACCCTGGTCACGAGATGAGCATGTAGAAGGCCAGATTTCCACCCTGTAGCCTTGACAGATGCACATGGTCACTCGGCACCGCAAGTCTGGGATAGAGCAAGGGAACTGACCCTGGAAAGTGGAACATTAGTGTTTCAACAAGAGGGTGATCCTGTCCCACTAGAAAGAAACTCTTTGTATTCAGTATCGGTGAAGCTGTGATCAGGACAGGATGACAAATTTCATCTTTCTGCACTAATTTCTCTGATTATCCCAACCAGTATTTAGAAAACTTTTCTTCTCTTTCCCTCCCACCCTCGGTCCAACCCTGTCTATTTCTTGATTTTTATTTCCTCTGGGGTTGCTGCCTCTGACTCCTTGTGAATCAGCTCTGTGGTGTGGAGAGGGCCAAGGGAAATTCGCGGCCATAGAAAAGGAAAAGAATCACCATGTTTGATATATGTTGCCTATTTTTTTTTCCTCCCTTCAAGTTGGGAGTATCAATCCCCACACCCAGCCTTTTGACGTGATGGCTTAACACTGTCCATGAGGTAGAAATTTGTTTATTAGCCCTGTGGAATTTCCTACTGAGTTTACCTTAGTGAATGTGGGAGGCTAAGAAGGTACAATTCCATCTATTAAGTCTTTCCAAGTGGTGCCATGATGCTGTTTAACCTTTCCCCACAGATGTATAACGCCAGAGCTGTCAACGTGGATACAGCGAGTCTCTGCACGTACTTAATGCATAGACAGAGACCAGACCTTTACAAGAAACTGTCTGCATAAGCAACTTTGCATTCACCTACTGGTGGTTCATTTAACTCTTTCTCTCCTGAGATGCATTTTCCTCTCTTTCTACAGCAGTATATATATGTGTGTGTGTGTGTGTGTATATATATAACGTTTATATAATGCCATGTTCCATTACGCTGCTTGGGTCACCTAAGGATAACAAGTATTGCAGGCCATTCCTTAATTCTAATGATGGAGCCCAGGCTTTGATGTTAAAGGTCACAGGTTCACCCCTTTGATAAGATGTTGGTAATATGCAGTGGCATGTGAAAAACATCTCATCTAATGTAGCGAGAACAATGTAGCTATAGAGCTTAAATTACTTTCTGGGTTTGTGTTTTTGTGGGTTTTTTTCGATCAAGCAAAACCTCCTTTTTTAGAATACAGGTCTATTGACAAATTTTTCAATTTTTGGAATATAACTCACATGAACATGACTGGGGAGAGGGGTGAGTTAGATTTGTCCTCACCCCCATCCCCTGACGACAAACCAAAATATCCACTAATGGCACAGTTCTGGGTTGAGTTTCAGAAGTCCTGAAATCCAATCCTGATCTTACTACTATTTCTGGTGTGAACATGGGTATGCCATTTCACTTCTCTGTGCATCTTCTTTTCCTGCTGACCTGTCTGTTTCATCTAGTCTTAGCTTGTCTCCTGTTTTGTACAGCAGCTCTCAAGAGCAGCGTCTTGATATCACCACTCAACAGATAATGATACAGGGCTTCCCAATAGATATTGGAGTCTCAGCTGAGATGAATGACAGAGGAGGCTGGAGACCAGTTTGAAGGAGGCTATTTGCTTTGCCTGAACCATTTGTATATTTAAAGGAAAACTCAAGGCATGTAAAAACTCTAAATCTAGAGCTGCTCGTATACGCATATCTAAGGCAACTGGATGTTCTGGAGTCATTATCTGGCAAGAAGTTTTGTTAGGCCAGCAGATTACTTATGAATAAGCTAAAACCAACCAGAACTACAAATAAGAATTCAATCCCTAGGGAAATGTCAGAATCTCTTTTCCTTTGCAAAATGGAATAAAAAATTAAAAAAAAATAAATAATAGCATTACTGAATTTCTCTAGAATGAGGATTCCTGAAGGAATTTGGTTCAGAAACATAGGGATAGGAGTTTTGGTTCTGAAAACATAAAATATTTAATACAGAATGTTTCCTAACCAAACTAACTCAAAGGAAGAATTTCTGGGCATAAAAAAATACCACTTAGTGCTGATAAAATCCGTGTATGCTAAGAACATCCACCCAAAAAACTGTTTTGTTGTTATCCACTGCTACACAGCAAAAGAAGAGAAGCACTTTTCTTCTGGTATATCATCTTCCTTCCCATTCAGTGGAGCAATAGTATGGAACCCCAATGCCGGGGGTTCGTTGAGGGATCTGGGTAGGTAGGAGCTGAGGGGCAGCAGAGTAGAAGGAAAAAATGATCTTTGTAGAGGAAATCCCAGAGAAATACCATGCTTCTGGACGACAGGAACGGTATGCATTACTTTCCATATCTCACACAGTTATGATTTTCTTTAACAAAAGGGGGAGATAGAAGAAGGCAAGGAGCAAAACTAGTAGTTTTCAGAAAGGGATAAAAGGCGGAAGTTCTTGACACAAGGACAAGTGAGTTGGGCACATTGACCTGAAGGCAGACAACCCAGGCCAAGGAATGAGAGAAAGAAGAAAAGCCTTGCGAATGCCAGCATACCACCAGGATGCAGCCGGGGATTGGCTGGCAGTGATGTCATCGCCCTCCCTCCGACGACCGACTGTGGGTGATGTCATCTCTTTTTCCCATAACACGTTCTAACAAACAACATGGTGCAGGGGGAGGTTGTCCCTTTTTCTTCCTACTATTATTATTATTTTAATTTCAAAATTAATTTTGTAATAACAGCAATTAGACCCTCCTGCCAGCCTGTCCCTGGGGGGTTCATGTGCGGCAAAAGTTTGCTCCTAAAGAACATCATCTCAGGCATGCAATAATCACCCAGAAATGCACAGCCTGTCGTTTCTTATTGCTTAATTATCCATCTTACCTTCCTTCAACCCTCTTCTTACTGTACCTCGTGTGATGCCTGTTTATTTTATTTAATGTTCCCCAACTGCCCTCCCTCCCTGCCTTAAAATTATGAGAGCTGAAAACATTCTTCCCTTTCATTCTGCTGCCCTGAGGTTCCTCCTGCTTGGTCACTGCTGATCGTTCCCATGAGGGATTACAAATTCAACAGTCTCTGAGAGCTTTTCCCACTTTTAAGTTCTTGGGGACCAATTCTACCAGCTGTAACATCACTACATTGACATTTCACCAGATGTGAATGTGGCCTTTTGGTTTTATGCCCTCAGAATACAATTGACTATGACCCTGTTCCTGAGAGGAACCTCTCGTGAAAGGAAGGGAGATGAACCCAAAGAAACCTGACATACAGCAGCCAAAAATACTGGATGAAAGAGCGGCTAGGAGTTCCTCACCTGGATGTCCTGGGGTAGAGCATGTGCAAAACTGTAGAAAAAACTACTTGATGTTTATTTAGAGGTGCCTTGAGATCCCTTGCGCTAAAAGCTGCTCCAGTTTAAGATAATTGCTAACCTTTGCCAGATGTTGAAATCACGGCCATGCATCTGAGAGGTATCAGAGTGGAGCAGCCCCTGCCCTTTCCACCCGACCACACTGAGGCAAAAAATCCATTCAGTTTGCATCATTTTGCTCTCCTGGTCTGGAGAAATGCTCTTTACAGAGCAAAATCTCCATATCATGTCTAAGCAAGATTCTCAAGACAGTCTGAGAGTAGTTTAGAAACCTAAGTCTGAAGTTGAAGAGAGGAAAAAGCTTAATATCTCACTGGAAAGCAGTAGCACTTATACCTCTCTTGAAAACAGGAATTAGCTCCTGGGCTAAAACTAACAAAACTGATCGATTTTGTATCCGTATTCCAAAGTCTCTTTGGTTCCTTGAAACTTTCATTTCTTGTGCTTTGTCTTTTGAACCGAACTAGGGTGAGGAACATCTGGGTGCAGTTCTCGAGCAGTTCAGCTGAGATGTCCGTGCCCAAGCGACAGGAGGCTGCTGGTCTGGGGCAGAGAGAGCGAATGTGCCAAAGGGAGCTGGGGAAAACCACATCAGTCAGAGATCGCACTGGAAGCCTCGTAGACGGGCTTCACAATAGGTGAGGAGACTTCAGTTGTATTTGATTTTCCCCTCTCTGCTTTCTTGGCCTTTTTTTTAGGTTGATAAAACAAAACAAAACAAGGAGGGGGAGAGAGTTCCTTTTCTGTTAAAAAGAATTTTTAAGATTTTTACCAAAGGAGAATGAAAATAAATTGGGATTTTTATACTGACATTTTAAATTCTGTGTTAGCCATCTTTAAACACATGTAAAAATACAGAAAGGTAAATTAACTAATTTATTTTTAAATGAAGACCTATTTCCAAGGCAAATAATGGAAAACATTTATTTTCCAACCTATTGGAATGAAACGATTGGACGGGAAGGGGCTTTGGTATTATTATTGGGTGCTTTTTCCCTGCCTAAATGAACTGCTCAGGGGAAAAGGCATGAATTCATAAAACGTTTTGGTACTACTAAATCAGGAGGGGATTATTTTTTTTTTCTTTCTGTTTTTCTCCCGGTATAAAAAGCATTAGATGAAAAAATATCACCTAGCTCAGTTTTGGCACCACCGCTGTCTAGTATTTGCTGGGGTTTTGTACTTTGAGCATTACCCACCATGTTTACCCACGTTGAGAGCCGGGAAGGGAAAGTCAAAAACTCTCCTTGGCAAGTCCCTGCCTGGCCCCCCTGAAGACCAGGTTTGCTGTCGCCGGTGCAGACCACGGGGCTGCACAGGCGGCCGCCCGCACGTGGCCGCCCGCCCGCCCGCCAGGGCGCCGGCGGTGGCGCGGCGGAGCCGGCGCGTGGCCAGGCACACGGCAGCTGGGTGGCCAACCCTGGGTGGGACAGGGAGTTCCCAGCGCTCACATCTGGGCCCAAGGCGGTGCTTTATGAACAGTGTGGACACAAGCCCAGCCAAGGAACATCACTGGTAATTCCTCCCTCCAACCTACCAACTTTATTTTTTTCCCTAAGATATGCAAGATACGTCAAGGCTCGGCTTAGGAAGGGCTTTTAAGAGATCTTTACTGTTCGAGGCAGGCTGTGGTTTCATTATTTTTATTATTTTGGTAGAATGAGTAACAGGAATAATAGTAGCTGAGGGTTGTTTCTCTTCATTGACTCTGTGTTAGGCTTGGAAGCCGTTCGACCAGGACAGTCAAAACACAGACAGGAAATAATCTGTGATAATGTCCAACTGGGGTATCAATTACGGCTTTAGAGTTCCATGTTAAAGGGATATTGTCAGATCAAATTTAAACCAAAAGTTGTGGGTTGCGTTTTTGAAATACATATATATACATATAGATATGCACACATATGAGAGAGAGGGAGAGAAAATGAGACTACTAGAAAAATTTCCAATTCTCTTTTCTTTTTAAGAAAAAAAAAAAATAATTCTAAAGCAGTCTCCTCCCTGCCATGTGTGAGACTTGACTGCTCACCTCGGCCTAGTCTGACCTTATGAGCTTGCTGGGGTTTTTTTAACATCCTCTCTTAAAAGACTCTGGTGGGTGAAGTGACTCTTTCCCCAGAGACTAGAGGAGACACAGGGTTAATCTATCGCGGTGGTCCCGTGGCAATCTCCCGAGCAGAAGTGGGCCCGTGCCCACAGAGAGGCTTGGCAAGTGCATCTCTGACCCAGGGTATGGTGCATCCAAGCACAGACAGCAATGGAGCCTTTCCCCAATTCACATCGGCTGAAAGAGGCATCCCACAATGAAAGCCATGGCAGGGGAACCGGGAGGGTGGCATTTCAACACAGCCTTACTCAGTGTGGTCACCTCACGTGAATATGGGAGGGAGGGAATGCTGCAGCGACCTTTCTTTTGGCTAAGATGGGAGGAATAGGTGGAACTGATGCTGATTCTGTTCAAAAACAGCATCTTTCTGGATGTCTGCTGTCAAGTCTCATAAAGATAAGACGATAACCACTGCTTGCTGTTACACCAAGAGTTACTGGGTGGTCCTCAGAAAACCATGAAAGATTCCTCCGCATTAGGATCACATAGCTAAAAGAAACAACATCATACACCATCACTTTCCTTCTCCCTCTCCCTTTTGTCACCCATAACTCGCATAAATAAATAGAAGGGATGTATTTACAAACGAGTTTGTGAAACCAGCCTCTGGCAAACATGTAAGAATAAAATCCTGTGTCCAGTCGTGGTGCTCACACTTTGAAAAGAAAACCTGGAGAAAGCTCAAAGAAGAGCTACCAGAAAGATTTATAGCCTGGCAAACGTGCTTACCAGTGAGAGAGGAAAGGAGAGAAATTTGTGAGATGGAGTTTGGGCTAACAGGTTAATAAGTGATTAGGGGACTTACGGAGTGAAAAACTCTGGTATAAAATGGATCTTTGATCTAGCAGCCAGAAGCATGAGAGACTCCATGGGCTGATCAAGCCTGAGGAAGCTTCACAAACATTTGGCAGGCACAGAGGCCAAATGGGAGGCTGTAAAGAGAGAAACTACATGTAAAGCTTTCCTGGTAGCTGCTAAATATGGCTAAGCATGAGCTCCTTGGCTCACAGAGAAGGGACCTGAGGCATTGTTCAAGTGAGGTCCTGTGCTGGCATGGTAGAAGTCTTTGGCCTCACGTAGTGATTTGCATGGATTTGGGACCTTACTAAAGGAAATTAGAGTCATCTTTCAGCTCCAGGGCATTGATGTAGAGAAAGAAGTAACCAGGCTCAAGGTGAATGCTAGAACAAGGGAGGTTTTAAGCATCTAGCCACATGTATAAGACAGTGATTTTTCAAGTAGGAAAAAGCATCAAATTGGGCTTTTTCTGCTCTTTCTGTTCTCTGAGAGAGCTTTCCCTAAGTGTACATGCTAATGTTTTCATTAGATCTCATTCTTTATAAGGCACGTGTTACAAAGGACTATCCCAGACTCATGTCTCACACAGTCCATCAACTTCTGGATAGGGACTTCCATCCTTACGAAATCTTTAAGTCCAGCTTAAGTTGGATTTAAGCAAGTTACAAAGCTTGCTCAGCTTTTAAGAGGAATGTGTAAAATTCCAGGGGGATTCCAGAAAAGTTGGCTCATGTGGAGATGGGTTTTGACCCCAGGATTTGATTATGCCTGAGGTTAAGGGAAATAATTCTTTATTTTGTGGAAACATGGAGGAAAGCAAATTTCCAGACTCCAATAATGCCTAGAGTTTGGTCTGAGATCTGTATGTTCCTCTCTGTCCCTTCTTCTCACATGTAATGTTAAAATCTATGTCCGTCTCTGCAGACACATCACCCACCAGTGGCGAACTTTGAGGTTTTACATAGATAATGACCAAAACCCAGAACTCTGTTCCAGGATCTTATTGTAGTTGATTTGACCAAGATGTAGAGACTGGATCCAGCTGGAGTATAAGGGCAGGTGTCATCCATCCTGTATTCTTCTCAGTCTAAGGGAACAACCTCCCAGAGCTTTAACTGATGGATGCATTTGAAACCCTGACCTCAACACGAAGGTCCCTGTTCCATTGCCTTGCTGTGGAGCTTTTCTGTCCCCAGTGAGGAAGCTTTTTGTCTAAGCTCCCCCTCCTTTCTCTCATACCCCTGCTCTCCTCAAGCTCTCTTAGGCAGTTCATGTTCCATGTGACTAGAAACCGGAATGATTAAAAAGGGAGCCCCTGATTATAATAAAACAAAAAAGCCAGAGTTTGTTTTGTTTTCTCTGAAAGAAGATCCGGTGGTTGGCCATTCTTTACAGAGCTACAATTTGGACAATTTGTCAGTGTGTTCAGGGCAGAGGAAAGCATGTGACAATGGATTCAAGGACCATGACCATAGCATGGGACAGTGAGAGGATACACAGTTGACTGATCCCAACAGCCTTTCTCTGGAGCTGATAAACAGCCCCCAGTGATAATTAAGCAACAAGTATCAAAGACAGATTTTAAATGTTTTACCAATTTTGCTCCTTACTTTTGGCTCAGGTAAAGCTTCATGCCAGATCCCTATGTATAGATGCTTGCAGTGTTTCACATAACCTTAAGGATTATCCCAAACAACCCACCTGCTGAACTGGGACATATCCCAGAACTGGACAACAGAAGGTCCTTTCCCCAGCACCAGAGTCTGAGTAGGATAGGATTCTTGTCCCCCAATTTAGCAACTTCTAATCTAGGATGAGCACCTCTGGAAGCAATTCATCCTACCTGGAGTTATTTAAAGAAAACAAAATACCGTTTTCTACTGAATTGCTAAAAGAGGTGCCATTGAACTACAGGTGGCCGAAGTGCAAATAATCCCACGTTATTGGGATGTATGCATCTACATACATAGATGTGTGCATTATTGAGTGCATACATCTACTCTAGGTACCAGGACAGTAGAACTAAAATGGTCAGAAATATAAGCTTGATGATAAATATAATTACATTAGATTTAGGAGATCATCTGGACAGTAGAGTTGTGTCCTAAATTTCCAAGATAAGCTACCTAACCTGGGGACCCTATTTCCATGTCTAGACGTCAGGTTCAAAAATGCTGAAAACACCTGGGTCTCACAGAGGTCACGCAAAAAGAAAGTGAAGAGAATAGCGTTGCTTACCACAAAGAAGAGGTGAATTAAAGTAATACTTTTAAAAAGTAGGCAAAAATCTAAGGGAGACGATCTGTCTCCCTTTCTGATGATAAGAGAAGGCTCAGCCAGGAGAACAGAAAAGTGACAAATTCCATCTTAATGAAAAGAAATGAATGTTTTGTTTTTGTGAGACAGTGGGACTCATTGCCACAGGAAGACTGGGATGCTGAGAGCTGAGGGTTTAAGCCATTGCCTAGTTATGAGCTGTTGGGATTTTTCCCAGTACAGAGGGAGGAAAGGGCTGGACAGACCATCCAACAGCTCTCTGCTTTGGATTACGTGACCTCCCTTTTGAAATACTGGTGTTAATCATCACCGGAGACAACCTCATGTTTGAATGAACCAGGAGTTCCCTGAGTCACCCTAATTTCAGCAGGAGGCATGTACAAATGACCTGTAAGACAGACACAGGGAGAAAAGCTCTGAAAGAGTCTTTTAGATGCTCCTGTTTTGCCCACCCTGTACTCACCACTTTTTTATTGTCAGGCACCAGATCCTAAAGCTGGGATCGTGTTGCCAGAGTATGAAAGTGAGTAAAAAAGGGCAGTATCTCCTACAGGAAGGCATAAGGGCAGGAGACGAACCTGGCATCAATAGAAAACTTAGTGCGGATTTTCAAGGAGCTCCAGAAATAGCAGACATGCTGTCATTGAAATGTAAGAGAAGGGGGGCAGAGCAAAAATATATAGGTTTTATGGGGGATTTGGAAGATTAGAAGAACAAATAAGTAACACAATGGCTGGATATTGACTCAAAGAATACTTGAACTAGATTTGACTGGCAAACAGTCCCAGTCTCTATTTGCCAACTGCTTGGAATTGTTTGAGCAATGACCTTGAAAAACATACAGCAGATTCAGAGACTGGGAAGCCAGAAGGCCGCACCACACTGGTCTGATCCGATCCTCTGCACAGCAGCGTCCCTCCAATGTCACCTAGTCTCAACTCTGCTATCTTTTTAAGCCAGCAAAAGTGGCTCAGCCACTTTAAGATATTAAACTTGTTTAAAGAATTAAGTCCTCCTAAATCTTGAAAGCAGTTTAGCAGATCATGCTGCTTTTAAGACACTAAATTCTTAAACCACCTTAACTCTGATGGAGGAGCTGACAGCTTAGTACACCGGAGTCATGCCAACTTAAAAGTTTAAAATCTTAAAACGCTTTTCACATTATAAGCCAAATTCAGGATCAAGTGTGGTGCCCACGTTCTTGCCTGGTGTCAGTGCAGATGTTCAGCATCCAACTGCATCACCCCACACCAGGTCAAGAGACTTGGGGCTGAATATCTGGTTTGACTCATAGCCTGCTTTGCCAAATCGCTTGACTTGTCTTCCAAGAGCTGTTCCTATCAGTCAGTCTTAATCTACGAAGTTTATCTCTCTCTGCAGATGGTTTTGATGTGGCATAAGAGTGCATTGGGTAAGGTTTTTTAAGTTCAACTCATGTCGAAATTTTCTGATGATAAATACAAATATAAGATCATATCCAGATCAGCTGTCAAACCCTAAGAAAAAGGCCTGACCCCAAGATATTTTAAGAGAAGGCTCTTGTTATGCTTTTGCAACTGGAGCAGCATGTACACGATTAGGTTTTAAAAATGGAAGGAGAGGATGGGGTAGTTAGGAACTTGACTCTTTAGCAAACACCAGTCCAGTGAATTCACCTTCCAGCAGAAAGTTTTATGACTGTCACAAACTACCTTTTCCCTGGATGTGCAGGGTCCATTTTTACAGCCTCAGAGCTGATCTTTCTGGTGCAATGGTGGTGACATGCAAAAGAACACAGAATCCAGTTTTTCCCATAGAAAGGGCTCATATGGGATAAGAAAACCTCCTGTGGTTTAGTGGGATATGACGACTCCTAAAACAGTAGCTGACTGTGGTAAAGAAAAAAATGTAATTTACGAAGCAGGTAATATATAAGGACACTGAATGCACAAAAAGGCTTGTATTACATTTTGGAGGTCTCCATGTTGTCTAGAGTGAATGATTTGAGAAGGAGAGAGAGGGAATTTCTGAAAGGGTGGTTCAGAGCAGAAGTGTGCTCAGGCTATATTTAAATCGGGCCATGCGAAAGCATGCCTGGGCAAATCTGGACCCTGGGGATTGGAAAGAGATTTGTGTGTGCATCACTCCTCACTGCAACTCCAGTGCCATCATTTCCACGGGAACGAAACCAGGCATGTGGCCCAGAAGGGAGCCACAGTGTTCTCAGGATGGACCATCAAGGAACAAGGACCCCTGTGTGTAATCCTCACACAGAGTGCCCCCAAGGGTCACACACACACACGTGCACGCGCACACACACACACTGTGTATGGCATCAAGACCACTCTCTGGAAACGCTCTGCAGTTAAAGGGTCTTTCGGCTTAAGATCAAACGAAGGCTGGTGTTCTCCAGGCTTGTAGTGAGTCCCTCAAATGATACACATTGTGGTCATCTACAGCATGGCTGAGCCCTAGACCATAATTTCAGCTTGTTCCTGCTGCACTGGGGTCAGTGGTGTAGACCTGATGATCCGGCTGTCCATTTCTTTGACTCCTATACTGCACAGATTTAAGAGGAAAGTTAAAGCAAGCCACAGTTAAGAGCAGCTCTGTTTTCTTGAGGTAACAGGTTTGCTCTGTACAAACAGTATCTCTTATCTAATAGCCCTAGAAAGGCATGTAGCGTCAAGCTGATACTGTCTTCATGCTTGGCTTATTTTTTGCATTTCAGCCCTGAGATATGCAGGCAACCTGCCATCAGCTGTAAAACCACAAACCCCGATCTGTGATGGGGACTGATAAGAGAAAATATATGAAAACAGACTCCTTAGAGCTTGACTCCTTTCCAGGAGGCTCTGGACTGAGATCTGGCATTTGAAAGTGATTGTTCATGCATAAGAAGCAGCATTTTTTATGTTTCCTTTTTAAGGCTGCAGAAAAGCTAAAAGAAAAGTGAGTGAGTTGGGGGGAAATCAACATAATGTTATTGAGCTCCCATCATGACATTTGCAAGCGCAACACCCAGTAGAACAATGGCTTTGACCTGTGCAGCCCCCTGTGCTCCCAGGAGCCTTCTCCCCACTTCAAAATGAGAGGAAACATCATGTCAGCGGGTTGACGTGATTCACAGGGACAGAAAACAGAACACAAAGCTGTCAGCTTCCACTCTGATGGGCTGTTTATCAGTCCATCTTTCCCTTGCTTGCTTAGTCTAAACAGCCACTTACTGACCCTAAACTTTGGAGTCTACAAGTTTTCTCAGACTTCCTGCTCCCAAATAATACTTTGTTTGTCGAATATGGGAATTAGATAGCATCCCTTAAATGTAGGTGCTTGCCTGTGATGCTGTCTGTTTTGTAACATTTCAAGACCGACAGAAATTACCCAGTGTACCTGTAGCACCCGTGGTGGACGGGCTGTCATGGTGTTCATGCTCCAGGCCCAGGGCACAGCCGTACCTGCCTGCTTCCTTCATCTTGTTTGTCAAACTCTGCCCTTCCTCACAGGATTTCTGCCTAAAGACAGAACTGAGGTAATGGACGAAGAACTCCTCTGGGTCTGTCTGACTCTGAAAGTAGAAACAGCAGCAACTGCTGCCACTGATGTGTGAAATCTGCTGCCCAGAAGGAAGTCTTTGTAGCTGTTATTTAGCCTGCCTCCATGTCAAAACACCAGATACCCCTGCAACTTGAGCTAAGTGGGTATTTCACCACCTGCTTGCAGAGCAGGCCCTGAGAAACACTCTCAAGCTGTTGTGCTGCTACCTTGGAGCCGGCGACACCACCCCCAACACTATCCCCTGCTTAATAAACGTTATCAGTCCTTGATGCAGCGCATTTGTTTTGGGGAGCAAGCCCCAGTCATGCGTTGGGAGCAGATCTTCCACCCTTGTTGAACTCGTGGCATTGACCTGTCCCCATACTTTGCCTTTCCAAAGTCCTTGGGAGAAGCACCCAGCTGCAAAGCGATTTAAATGGATGGGGAGCCAACAAGTGCACTAAATGGCTTATCTGATTCTCTGGGGAATCCATCTGGAGCCAAGAGCTTTTCCCCATCTGCGTAACAGCGATTACACTGCCTTCTCACCCTCATCCTCCATAAACTCTCATAATCCCCTGCCCTTCTATCCAGACAAGGGCAGAGATTTTCTCTGGAGCAAAACGAGCTTGCCAAGGGAGAGCTTCACCTTATTGGGAACCACCAGCCCCTGGTGTTCGGTTAAAGGGCTGCCATCCAAACGAAACCTCCAAACAGAGTTTCTGCTCCCTCTCACCAGGCAAAGGAATTAAACAGAGTTTTGCTTTGAGAATACTCTGGTTGCACAAAAATATTCAGAAGATTGTTAAGATCCTGTGACAACTGCACTCACCTGGCACTGTTCTGGACCATCTTTTCTGCACACCCTGGAAGCTTGAATTCTTCAGTGCATATGGCTATCTTGGGATCAGTGCAGAGGACTGACACCTTCTTCCTACCAAATACTGCTTACAGGCATTAAAGATATGTTCTTGACCTCCACTGCACCGGGGAGAAACATTTACCGTATCCTGGCTCATGTGGCTCCATTTGGTGGTTCTCTGTTGAACCTGTCCACTTGCAACAACTCTGAAGAAGGGAAAATGTAGGCAAGAGGACCCAGAGCTGGAGTGAGGAAATCAGGGTTGAGGATAGCATCAATGTACAGAGCTTAAAAGAGCTTTTTTCTTTGTGGAACGTTTGTGGGAATGGCTGGAGCTGTCGAGTACCAGCTGTGGGCCACTCTCCAGCAGGCCATGAACAATGAAGAAGCCCAAGGAAGAGTCACAGGAAGAGAGGAAGCATGTACTGACACCTTCCGAGAACACCAGCCCAAGCCCCTGACATTTTGGGCTTGTGGACATCCTGAGCCACCTTTTATGCCTTCACACCGAACAGCCTTTGATGGATTCAAAGACCAGTTGAAGAGATTACTGGGAGAAAAATCTTTAGCACAGAGCATCATGCAGCAAGAAATTCCACAGCTTAGCAACTTAATGTGAACAAATATCTTTTGGTGTTTGTTTTATACTTGCCTTTTAATCTTATATGATGCTCTCCAATTTTTCCACCTTTTTAATAACTCCTCTTTTACTTGTGATGCTTGACCCAAATGGGTTGCAGAAGATCTTCTTAATTAGTTTATATAGAATGATAAGCTTTATTTGAATGTGGAAGTTGCAAATAAAGACAAAATCTGGACTGATTTCCTTGTGAAAAGCCCATGATTGCCCAAACATACCTAATCACTTACCTTCATCTAGCCCATATTTTTCTTATTATAATGATTTTCTGTCTTTGACTTATAAGACTTTATTTTTGTATCCTGGAGTAGCTAAATGAATTTGAAATGAATATGGATTTCCTGCTGATCTCATTTAGTTTTGGTCTTCACCCTGGAATTGAAAACATCAATGCCAGGGTGTGTTAGAGGTACACTTCTGGAAAGGCAATTATCCTATAAATGCTCAGCTGTAACTTATATAATAATTATTTCTTCAACTGAAGTGCCTTTTGAAGTACTTTCCAAAAACTTACAATAGCCCTAACCCATAAGCATTTTGGTGGGGCAGGGAGACCGAATTCTACTCTCCATCTGAAACCGTTCTGCAGAAACTGTGTCTGAAGTGCGCTGGCATTGGGTATAGCTGGATCTCTCACATTAGGTGTTTGGAAATCTGTCCGCAAAGACGTATGCCCTGCAATGTTTACTTTTCAAATATTACTTGGAAATGATATGATGGATGACTGATCCTTTTTTTTTTCTTTTCATCCCCTCTTGGCTGAGGGTTTCCCTGGAACTTGAGACATGTCTCTGCTGAAAAAATCACTCAACATTTACGAAGAACAAAAGACAGCAGAAGGTTATTCAGTGTGTCATGTAGTTTCACCTGAACCCCAGTGGTATCAGGGTGTATGTGATCTACCCAGCATCTTGTCCACGTCTAAAGCAGACTGCTTGTAAAACCTAAACTAATTCTTGTGACGCCAGTCATCTGCATTAGCTGGTTAAATAACTTCTCTCTAATACAGCTGTTAACTGAGGTGAGAAGGGTATGGGCTGAGAATCAGGAGATCGAAGGGTCAGTAATCTTTGGCTATTCAAATAGTCTTGGGAGCCTCCCTTCATTTCCCTGAAGCCCTTCCTTTCTCTGCTTGTCTGAAGCCTCTTCAGGTCAGGGATTTGTTCTGCCTTGTTCCTCACACAGCACATGGCACAGGGAGCCCTCAACTGTCGTTGGGATCCATTGTAGGCACTGACTTAATTTTGAAATGCTATTAGGCTGCAGCATTTGGATGAATGACATCGGTGAAGAGCAGCCATCAGGGGGAGGCTGGGCTGGAGCATGAAGCTGAACAGCTGGGGCAAAGTAGAGAGAGTCTGGTGTTTTGAGAAAAGGCCTTTTAAAAGGCAGTATACGCTCAGGATTCAGAAAATAGTCGCAGAGGGGCAAATTCACCCTTGGCAAAACCCCGTCCAGAGGTCACATTGGAGGTAAGCGTGCTTCCCTTCTATCAGAGGGATTTGCAAGCAGAAAGAATTTTAACAAGGTCTCCAGACGTGACTAAAGACCCTGTTTGTTTTAGATCAAACTCCCTCCACCCCAGAGTCCTGAGTATATCTCTTGTTCATAAAATATCACGAGTTCGGATGTGTGTTTGTTTTCAGGGGTGAGTCCTTTCCCCCAGCTCAGCCTGGTTCACCTGTTAAAAGCTCATGAGAAACGGTATCCACAGAATTCCTGTCCCCATAACACTGGCACGTGGTGAAAGCCAGCAAGCTGGTTCTCCTCAGACTATGGGAAAACGCTGTCATTCAGGCTTCCCTTCATCTGAAGCACACTGACTCCTTTCCAGGGCTGGAATACGATACTGAATTCATGCATCTCAAAAGACTGAAAAACTTTTTCAGAGGCTCTTTAAGAAATAAAATAATAACAATGACGATTGCAATGATGACAATGATGGTGATGAAGATGATGATGATGATTAATAATAATAATAATAGCCTTTGAGTCTGTTGCTGTACCCCTCACAGCTCCTTCTGTTGGGGGGAATCTTATTTCATGGGCTTAAACAAAGGAGTCACAACCAATTCAATTACTCAAGAGTAATATCCTTCGTAAAGAAGAGCCTCTACCGCTGTTCCTTTGGAGGGTTCCCCTTTCCTGCTCCAAGCAGCTGTGTTGGTATTTAGACACAGGATACCAGCTCAGCCTCTACTTCCAGCACAGCCTCGACTCATATCCTGCAGGCTTTATAAGTCCCCAGATGGTCCATAATGCTTGTGTAGTAGTTAGCCAGCCAAACAGTGCTTGCTGCTTATCTGGTGTATAACTCTCTGGAATGCGTGTGTGGGGAGAATGAGAAAAAATGCCAGATCATCTTCCCACAGAACATTTCCTTTCTTGTCCTCAGCCTCCCCTCTCTAAGCCCAGACAGAAACAAAACACCGGCTAGGGAATCGGCCACATTTGCGTCGCAACGGACTTGATCCTCGCGTCTTTTCAGAAGCAGCCTGGTGTATTGTGGCTGTGAACCTTTGATGCCAGGGCATTTATGCTGATCTCCGAGCGCGTGACAACCCATTTAGCTCTAGCTTAAATGACAGCACCAGATGGAAGTTAGTAACAAAGCATGTCCAAAGCTAGCCATTTTCAAAATAATGGAAATTCAGAGGATTCCTGCTAGCAGTGCAAGGAGCACAGAAGTGTAACAAGAGAGAAAGAAGTTATGGGGAAGAGTCCACCATATTGCTGACATTCAGGAATCTCTGTGAGGGTCTTTTGCTGGATTACCTTTCAGTCTCAGCTCTAGCTTGGCTCTTCCGTCACCATGTCAAAAGTCACACTTGTAGCTCCCAAAGTCCCCAGTTCAGTCCTTGAGATTGGCTAGCAGGCATGTTCACAGTGAAGGAAACATTTTGGGCAATGAATAAACCGGGGATGCTTATAGTCAGTAAGAAAATAACTGAAGGCATCGCCAGGGCCTGCTTACTCTGCTCCCCCATTAGAGACCTGGATTTGCCTGCTTGTTTGTGTTGTTCTCAACTTAACCAGTATTGTCAACATTTGGGTAATCCCCATCCTAACACTGTGGGCAAATGAGGCATTCATTTCTTTTGTCAATGATGATCTGTTCTGATATTCAGCTACCCCGGAGCAGGGTAGGGAGGCCAGGGGAACACACGGAGACACAGATGGAGGTTTTCATTTCAGATTCACAGCTTCAGAGATTCTGCTTTAATGCAGAAAGGGAATCTTCTGTTAAGTGTGAAAAACAAATTAGTAAATGTTGCTGTTGTTGCTCAGTTTTTTTGTTTTCGTGAGTAACTGCTGAATTCAGAAAGTGCTGGTCTCGAACATCCCTTGTGGCTGGGCAAGTGGGGTGAGCAGTGTGAGCATCTCAGGAGAAGGAGGAGATTGTCAAAGACTCCAATTCTTTATATTTTGTTACACCCAAATAAAAGGAGACATGGTTAACACCTTTGCCCTGGGTTCCAGAAACACGGCTACATTCCCAAGCAAGAACTCTGCATGCCAAAAAGCATGGCACCAATTAATAACAAATACAAAGGCATCACATAGAGGACAGCAGTGTCAAAAGAGAAGTTTCATATTCTGTTGGTGTGATGGTGACAATATATGCTGTGACACTCCGGCAGGCAGCCATCTGCAGCCTCATTACTGGGTATTAAATAAAGGAAGGGAAATATATTCAGCCTTCTGTTTCTCAATGGGACCTCCTAAGGTTCTTTCTAACCTTATCTTCTGTGATTATGGTCTTAAAGGTCTTTTCCAACCTAAAAGATTCTATGATTCTATGATTAAGACCTTACATAAAAGGGACTGTGAACAAGGGTAAGGTGGAACTGAAGATGAGTCACGGAAAGACCATTGAAATGTTTTGATTTCTTTTTCCCAGTGTCCCTGATACAGAACGCTGAAACCCTCAGCTGCAGGTCAGCAAAGATATTTAGTCTTCTAGTTCCCATTTCAATCAATGCCTGAATCTCCCCGGGTTTTCCTACCCAGAGCCTGAATGATGGTATGACGGTGGTCTAGCTTCCGCTGTTGTTAATTGTTCCCTGATGGCTGAATGAGCCCATTGTCAGAGTTCATTCAAAATATGCCTCATTGTCTTGATGTTTCCATCTTTTATTGCAACTTTTTCTTAGTGTCTGCTGAGTGTTTACGGTCACTTCTATTCCACGTAAATGTGATCCGCACCTAAGACATCAGACAACTGAGCTGGCCAATGAGTGTTCTCTCCCAGCAACACAGCACTCACCTAAAAATGCGAGGCTTGCACTACCACACAGCAATCCTTTTGCCATGTCCTACTGTCATGCTTCGGGGGTGGCATATTACTTCTCCACTTCCCCTGAAAATATTCCACAGGCTCTAAGCCTCCACCAGCAAAAAGAGGGGGGGGTGGGGGGAGCGGGGAGGCAAAAAGCATGACATTAAAATTCAGATGCCAAGTTCAGTAGCATGAATAAAAATTGTCTTAACCTCTGAGGTCAGGAGGTCACCAGCTGGAAGCAGAAAATCGCCACCAGTAAATTGCTGTGGGTTGGAGTGATGAATGCTAGTTAGTACCAGTGAATTTCAGAAGAATCTCAGCTGTAGGGAGACAGGGCATCTTGGAACAAGGCTGAACAATTCCCGACTGTGTTTTCTTTCTTCTTTAGTCTCTCTTGTGCTCTTTCTGCTTCCACAGATTTCTCAGTTGAGGCAGCAAAAGATTAAACCCTTGTGGGAAAGTCTTGTGGCACATAATAGGGGTGAAAGCAGTGAGATTCCGTAGGGATTGAGTGATATTGTAAGAAAATTGCTCTCAGATCCTATGGATGTCAAGAAGGAGGGAAAGTGCCCCAGTACTTGAGATTTGCAAAGCTGACTGGAGCACAGAGGTGCACCCATTGCCCTGGTAAGCTAATATCACTGCCACTTAATGTCAAACTACATCCCAGTCCAGCAGCAGACACCCTGTACCACGTATGTTCTGCTTGTCTGAGACCAAGATATAAAAGCCCAAGCTGGGAAGGTGCTGAGTTGATCTTCTTTCTCTGCCAGTCCATCTTTCTCTTGCAGGGTGAACACATACACATTTTGTCTGGGTTCCCCATTGGCTTACCATCATTCATCCAACCATTGCTGTGTACGTCAGCTTACAGCCTTGTGGGATGTAGTCGCTGCTTAGCCACCATCTAGAACGATGGGTTCTTACTCGGTTCACAGGACATAAAGCAGTGAATTAATGTAAATTAATAAACGTCTGTCCAAGTGAATAGAAGAAGTGTCCAAATCACTTTGGTTAGTCCAAAATTCTAGGGTGAGGTAGGTTTCAGGTTGAAGAGGTTGGACCACACCACAAAATGCTCCAGTGATGATACAATTCTCGACAACACTTTATGGGACACTTGCATATAAGCCCCTACTATTAAATTCAGTTTGAGGTTTCCATAACGGAAAGGAGCCAGCTTGCATTTCAGATGTCATTTGTGTAGGGGAAGCTGGACAAAAAGCAGAAAGTTGGCAGCAAAAAATACCAGGCTCCTTTCTCCTTCCAGCCACCCTTCTCCAACCTCTTTGGCTAACCCCCAAACCATGGCAGGAGCTGAACACTGCTTTTCATTGAGTGACATACCTGGCTCTAGAAGAACACACCCTTGTGGAATTGGCACCCGGGCAACATTTCCATTCCCTCTGCACAACACTTTTCTTTAATGCCTTCCAAACTAAAACAAAACCTGGAGGATTTGCTACCATGTTCCTCTCATTATATTGGTTTTATGAGGGTGTGGAGCTTTCTTGCACGATGACAGGATGGATTTGTCCCTGAAACTTAAACTACAACAAGAAGATATAATAGATGGGGAGCTTTTTCTTTTTCTCCATCAGGCTCTTTATGGTTTTGTGTTGTTTCTTGAATATTTACCATTTCACCCCAAATCAATCCACAATCATTTCATGACCTTTTTCAGGAATGTGTTCAGCCTTTAGCGCTAGAACGACAGTGGGAAAATCAAACTTCCTGGACTCACTATGTGGAAAACACAAAGGATGATAGCAAAGAAGACCGACAAGGACCTCCAAAAGTCACTGGGAAAAGTCACTCCAATGTAGGATGGTTATACCTGTACCATTTCTAATCTCATCTTCCAGCTTTTAGGGCTTGTGATTCCACAAGTCCTGATGGACACATCTCCCCATGTGATGGACACATCTCCCCCAGGCTGCTAATGCTGTCTGCCTCAGGTTTAACCCAATGCCTCTCACTCTGTCTCCACTGACAGGCAAAACAGGTTGTTCTTTTTTCTTTGCAGCTTTATATGTGCACAAAGACATCTATCATAGATCACTTCAGTTTCTCTTCTCTAGACTAAACAACGCTGTTTCTTCCAATCTTTCTTTCTAAGTCAGGTCTTCAATCATTCTTGCTACTTTCCAGCTGGTCTACATCTTTCCTGAAAAGCAGTAACCACAACTGCACACAGTATTAAAATTGAGTCCCTACTAATGGCAAGAAGAGTGGAAGAATTGCTTCATACTTACAGGCAGTTCTCCCACTTATCCATCACAGTATGGCGCTTGTCTCTTTCCCAACAGCATGATTGTGTTGGATTATGCCCAATATCTGACCTGCTCTAGGCAATCCTACTCCATCCTCTGGCAACTCAAATGATCATTCTGCTTAAGGGCAACATCCCACATGTTTCTTTATTGAAATGCATCCTATTTTCCCCCTACAAGCAGACCTGTCTCAACCCACTCCGAAGCCAATAGAAAGAATATGCTTTGTATTTCCATTACAATGTGTAATGAGGCTGTGATGCAACTTCCGTGTTTAGCATTCTACACAAAATACATGCTATTTACATTGCACTGTTTACCAACTGGACATTAGAGAAGCATTTAGAGATGTAGGGAAGAAAGCCATGTTCTCGACCAGGATAGGTCACTGTTGCATGGCAACTCATTCTGTTATCCTTCTCATGAACTTCTGAACCCTTATCCAGTCATAGGGAGATGAAGAGTCCGTAGGGTTATAAGGAAGTTGCTTTTGGGTCTTATGGACTGCAAGAGGGACTCAAATAGTCCCTTGAGCTAGTTGAGGGAATCTCTCTAGTAAATCCATGAAATAAGTCTCTCAAAGGATGTCTATTGAGACCACAAATTTTGAAAATAAACTCATAGTTCCACATAGCAATTCTGTTGACTTTGCCACTTCCCACATTATGCAAAGGGCTTTGAGATCCCCAGGTAATAAGTAGATGTGGGAAAGCACGAAGTTGTCTTATTCCTTCAGCTGGCTGAAGGCCTGATTTTCAGTTGAAAGGCTTTTATGATACCACAACAGTACTGCATGGTACGTTTGTTTTTCAGGGGTGGGGCAGTTTATTCCAAGCTCCCATAGAAGTAGAAGACAGGAATAAAAGCAAATCGAGTCAGATGTCTTTTTTGTTTCCTTAAACTGGCATTCCTAACAATCAGCTGTGTTTGCACAAAGCTTCAGTAGACACATGGATGGGGAACAATATAGCTGGAAAGGCATCAATACTACCACCTTCCAGCTCCTCCATGGGTTAAAAGAGTCCAGCGTGCTCCATTGCTCCTCCTCCTTCCCTCTCTTCCTAAAAGTTGTGTAATGTGTTTTACAGAAAATACCTTTTCTCTTCCTTTTGGTGTAATATTAATCTTGAGGGTAGAGAGGAGGGCTTGGGGGAAGGGACGTAGTGTTTCGAGGTTCATATTCCCCTTGCAGTTAATCTCTTTAACAAACCCCTTTAACAAATGAAAGGTCTGACAGGAGGCAGAGTCATTAAAAAGAATTAAAATGCATCCAGGAGAGATTAGTAATGAAGCCACTCACCAGACAATGCCCCTTTTCTTCTCTGTATGGACTGCTAGGAAATATCCCAGATTACAGAACAAAAGGTTTTGCAGTTGAAAATGCTGATCCTTGAAAGATGCACCATGTTCTTTTCTCCTCTCCTTGACTCCTTGCTCTCTACATACATACATCTGCAGCCAAGGGATCTAAGCTTAATCTCCTCAAGGGGGAGGGTCAGGGGGATTGGTTTTAAGTACCATCAGCCTGCAAACCCTTGCACACAACAAGGACACGCCAGCAGACAGTGACTGTGGGCCCAGTGATGCAGGATGATGTGTACCATGTTGGTGTGGTGAGACAGCCAAACTCATCCACTCCTACTGGGTACCAGAGGAGTTTCAGACAGCTCCAAGGGATAAAGCTGGAGAGTACGGCACAGGAGGAGGGCCAGATGAGGTCAGCAGTGAATGTTGCATACATGCGGCACATGAGAGTTTAGGAGGGTGGGAGGGGGCGGGTTGGGATGGTGCAGGCAGAGGAGGAACAGGAGCAGTCACCAGCACCCTGAACAAGGCACGTAAGAAGAAATGCAGATGTAGGGAGAGGAGCTAACTGGATTTTGAAAGTAGGTTTTCCTAACCCAGACAGTGTGGCCTTAGGATATGGAATTCATTCAGTAATTCAAAGGAGGCCCCGCAGAACCACTCTGCTTCAAGAAATCTGTTGTTTAGTTGATTTAGGTGAAGCTAAGCTGATTTGTGGTCCATCATGGAGTCCCCAAAGCTACCATATGTGACGATACTAGCAAAGACATGGGATGCCTGGGTGATGTTTTCCTCCAGCTCCTGTTGAAGGAAGAGCTGTACGACCAGGCATGGGAGTGGGGTCTCTGCTCTCAAGTGTAACTCAGTCAACCTGTGATCCACACGTGCATCTTACAATGTGCAGCAACAGAGACTTGCCAAAATCCAGTGGGCTAAAGTGGCTCTGCAGGGTTTCCTCCTTCACTGAAGGTGTTGAGAGGCCAGCAAATCAACAGGAGTTTGAAAACAACTCCTCTAAGTGAAAGATAAAACAACTGATAAATAGAAACGGGATGACTAGAGGGAAAGAAAACAGGTTTTATAAAATCTCTTAGCCTTTTATTCCCACTGCGGAGGGGGAGAAAGTGAGAGTTCTTCCATCACTGCTATATCTCAGTTCTTTCAGATCTCTTCTGCTTTTCTTTCCAGTGGGAAAAGGGTGAAGTCCCCCAAGGTGCCACCCACCACGTTTGCAGTTTCTGCACACCAAAGCAAAACAACTTTCTACTTTCTAAGGTGGCAAAAAAAAAAAAAGTTTTGAAACACTGCAGGAAAAAAGTGTTTTGTTTTGAACTGTTGATTACAATTGAAAGAGACTCAGTTTCCCGAACAGCCCACAGTTCTGCCTGGAAAATGGCACCTTCTGTATCTCGGGTAAAAGGTTATTGGTGAACAAAGATTCCCATCTGCAGCTGGAAACTCAGCAAAACTTCCAGGGAAATAAAAAGCCGTAATAAGCTACTCCGCTGACATGAATGAAACTCTAAGCTACGTCAGCTGAGACTATATCCCAAAGTTTGCTGATGACAGAAAAACAATGAGGTAGCGAATTGGTGAGGGACCCATTTCACTCGTGGTCTGCAGAGTTATTATATCAAAACATGTCCGGCAGAGTTTAATAGTGTCAGCATTTAATGTTCAGCATAATGTCATTTCTACAGACCAAGACAGACACTTCCCATAGGTAATTAATCTTTTACAAGTAATTTAGCCATCGTAAGCAAAAGTGGATGAAAAGTATTAATGGGTGGAAAGGCTGGGGGCAAACCATGCATGGAGAAACATTTCTCTGCATTAGTCCCACAAAATTACAAGTGAGTTACAGCTGATAGATTTAGGACAGTTCCTGTTGAGTAATTGTATTCCATGAGGGTTTTCAATACAATGTGATATTCATTTTCACTTTATACAGTAGAGACAATAATGGCTACAGGTGCACAGGCTGTCTTGCTGGGAGGAATAAAACTGTGATTGTTTAACATCTGACTTTTCTCACACAGTTACAGCCTTTAGATTTGAGCTATATTTTGCACATATCTCAGACGTGGGTTGTTCTTTTTTTTTTTTTTTATACTCCAAGAGTCTCACTCTAAAAAATGCAGGCTCCAAAGACGCATTGTCAAATGAAACACACTTCCCTCGTTTGATTTGTTTTTTCCTCTCCTGCAATATCAGCTTTCACTACAGAAATGCAGACAACCCCGTTGTTTGGGTAGAGAAATGAAACTGCCAGCTCATGTGGGATGCACGGCTGCCAGGCCGGGCTCCCAAAACCCAAGTCCCAAAACAGGATCTTTTGGGTGCGCTTCTGAAAACCTGGACATCCCTGTAAACGTTTCTCCATTCTGTGGGACTTCATACCCTTGCTTTTTGCTTTGGCATCTGATCACAGCTCCGCTGGGTCCTTCTGGGACTTTTCTGGTCTCTCCAACAAGAATAACAACAACAAACACAACGAGCCAAGCGAAGAGAGAGCCTGAACTTTCTCCTGGAGAAGACAGCCAGCCAGCTGCCTTCTGTCTCAGAAATGAACTCTCCTTCCTTCTGCTCCCCAGAGACGCACCAATTTCGCCTGTGACGTGACTGAAGTTCACCGCATCCACCTGCCGGGGTGACCCTGCCGGAAGGACCCGGTGTCTGAGCCGAAGCTGGGACAGAGGAGAAGCCCAGCAGCTCCTGGAGCCTAGCAAAAGCTTGCTGTATGTTTTTCTCTCCACCAGAAAAGCTGTAGGTTTAGTCTGATCAGGAAGTGATTTGGGGCTTTCCTATGCGAAAAAAGCACGTAATTTTATTTTGTTTATATCCTATATTTTAGTTTAGGGACAAAACTGATTGCTGCT
This sequence comes from Larus michahellis, assembly GCF_964199755.1. Taxonomy (NCBI): domain Eukaryota; kingdom Metazoa; phylum Chordata; class Aves; order Charadriiformes; family Laridae; genus Larus; species Larus michahellis. The sequence continues at coordinate 43,375,801 of NC_133902.1, read as the reverse complement.
AAAATTGTTGTGGTTTCCTGCCATGGAACACTGAATTATTTCTTCCTTCATATTTTAGAAAATTAAAACACAGATTTAAACACTAACATCTTCTGTTTTGCTGGGGGGAAAAAGTGTGGTAAAAATCAGGTTAAGAAGAGCTTCACTTTTTTAAACAAAATGTTGCACTGTTTTGGCAAAATGGATTTCTTTTTTTTTCAGAAGAAAAATCCCTCCCTCAAGTTCTTTGCTTTAGGGGAATACTGACTTTCAACAGATTTATCTTTTTAAAGTGTCTCCGGGTTAACTGCCTCTGGACTTTGCTCTTTTGCATTTCTCCATGAAGAAAATAAATCCTGGCAGTTTTGCTTCTGGGCTTGTAGGGACCAGCAATAAAACTTTCCAAACCATCTTGGTGGCCTGGGAACCTAAACCCTCCATCCACTCCCTGGGCTGAGTACACGGAGTCTGCTTTTGACCATTTTCCTTGTGTTCTTAGTAATTCCTGCTACATGTTGTTCACAGCAGCTCTGTAAGAGCTGGCACTAGTGCCGGTTTCATACAATTTTGCTCTCCATCACTGTCCCTTAAGGTGCAAGTTCCCATCACAGTTTTTCCCTGCGGACAAAACAAAATGTCTTTGTGGTGCGTAAGAAGAGGCATCATCCTCACGCTCCCGCCTGCCCCGCAGTGAGAGCCCTGGTCTCGCCAGCTGCCAAGTTTTCTCAATGCTTTTAGGAATGTGACATCGTTGGTAGCTGTGCTCCTCTGGTAGACGGGAGGCAAATCGGGACTCTGAAAGTCCTGGGAATGGCACAGAGAGACGGGCACACACACAGCCATGCGTGCATAGACACCGAGCCGGGGAGCATCAGCTTTGCTTCTTTAGGAAACAAGGCTTAAAAAACGACCAGACAAACCCATGCACCCAGAATAAATCGCACAACGGCTTCCACTCATGCTAGGATTTCTGAACCCATTTTTCGAGCATTATGCTTAGGCCCAGCGTTAGCTGAGGGTCTTGTTGCTCGTCTGAAACCATTAAGCTGTTCCCCTCGTGAACTCTAATCAACATCTGAACCCGCGTATCCTGAACATAATGTGTCACCTTCCCCACTCTTGGGAAATGAAGTCCTCCAACGAGCACTACAGGGATGAAATATGGGCTGCAGATGTTGAACCAGGAAAGGGCACAGAAACAAATTTGCAGAGCTGAAATACAACTTCCAAAACCTGTTTCCCTTTGACATTTCAGTCAGCTGTTCCACAAGTCTTTGGGGAAAAAAAAGAGCTGCTGTTTCTTTCCTTCTCCTTTCTCCCTCCCTCCCATTTTTATTTTGTATTTTTGGACCATTATTTATTCTCTTTTATCCTTAATTAATTGTGCTCTGCGCTTTAACATCTGCATACGTTTTAGAAGTCATCTCCAAAGCTTAGCTTTGTCCTTGCTCGTCGGAATGTGACAACCTTAAATAGATCCACTGAGATGCAGGCAGAGAAAGTGCTGGGTTCTTCTAGACTCTATGCATTTGTTTGTTTTGACAGAAATTCGCCTTTAATAGGGAATATTTTTAGTGGATACTGAAGGACACAGCTGGGCAGGTGTGGCATGCGTCCAGGGCAGGAGAAGGCTCCTAAGCCAGCCAGGTCTGCCTACTCACGCAACCTGAAAGCAGGAGTCAAATTGAAGCCATATTGAGCAGAGGGGGCTCTGGAGCCAGAGCAAGTCATTAGCAGTCTTTCGATTGACTTTGAAGCAGGTCTTTGAGACCCAGTCTATTTTATATGGTGGAATGTGGAAAAACAACCACCGCAGCTTGTAAAACGGAGGGGAACAAAGCAATGCTCATGTGCGCCTGCCAGCCCCGGCTTCCCCAGCCCCTTTGGTGCCTGCAACCGGCTGGATTGCACCCCTTCCCCACCGGGCTCCTGTAATTTTCTGACCAATTTAAGCACGACCTGCAACTTCCCCTTTTACATCATTCCTGAATTCGCATGGCTCCTAATTTTAGCCGCACCTTGTAAATCCAATGGAATTGATTGTGTGATCAAAAAGCTTTGAACTGGCTCACAGAGGAGCTGCTCCGGTCGTGAGCAATACGGCTGACATCAGAAATGGGTTCCCTTTGGAATAAACCCTCAGGCATGCACACTGTACACCCTGAGGACACACTCACACACCCCCCCACGTGAACTAAAGCTACACAGAAGGCTGAAGCTGAACCGTGTTTGCGCGCATGCAGCTTCCACATCGTACACGCACGTCGTTCAGTCTCTGTCCATTTCACAGCCAGTTTTCTCCGGACAACTTCACACTTTTCTAGATAAAGGGCATTTAAAAATAGCTCTCCGGGCTGCAGTGCCCTGAAGGTTCCCCTGAAGACAAAAGACCAGGTCTGAGGACCGATACGCACCAGGGGGATGGAGGGAGAAGGTGCTGCCGTTCCAGCCTCATGGCCTGTGACACACACAGAAGCGTCAGCAGTCGGTACAGGTAGCTGGAGGCTGACGTTTATTTTGGCACCTGCCAAGGTGACTTTGTTGTTGGGATCAGGGCTTGGCCAGCAAACTGTGCTGGTAGGACGGCATCCAGACCAATGCAATAAGCCGTGTCTTGAGGGAAGCCAAAAGAAAAGACAAAAAAGACCACACACAACTCAGGGTTGGTGCCTGGATTTTACAGGAGGGTGTGGGGGGTTTTTCTTCCCTTCTTCTTTTTTTTTTTAACTTCTTTCCCTATTTTTTCCCTCTTTGTGAAAATACTTAAGGACTTGGGAAAAGATTTGAGTCATTATGAAAATGTAATTCTATCTCACGATACAGCTGTCGTGAGCCAGGGCAGCTAGGTCAGGGGGAGTCAGCAAATCGGGCTCTCTGATTAGGAAGCAGGGAGGCCTTCAGTCAAATTTAATAAAAATAGACTTGTTATATTTGGAACATTTTATCTGAGAACATGTTGTCTCTTTAATGCTGTCTGATATCTGCTTGTCAGGCAGTGGGATGCTTCCTGTGAGAGGGGCAGGCTCTCAAGAAACTCGGAGCTGTGGCTGGGAGGGATCTGCGGCTGCCATGGGCAGAAGAAGCTGTTAAGATGATTTCTGGCTATCACAAAACTTTGCCCAGCCCGAGGGGAAAGGTTAATTTTTACGTGGTATGAGTTGCCTATAGGAATCTCTCTCCCTCTGATGACATACAAGAAAAAAATCCTTTTACTCGTCTCGTCTGTCAGCTAAATGCAAAGCAAAACTTGCCCCATGATATTTCCAGGTTAGGTTTTAGACAACTGGTTAGTGTCCCTCCTCCCTGGTGAATCACTGCTATTGATTTAATGAGTTTTAACGCAGCGTGCAAACAGCAAACGTCAACCCAGCCAAAACCATTGAAACCACTGGGAAATCCTCAGGTCTTTGCAGCGGCGTTGTCAGCCTGTAACAATGACGGACAGGCTCTCTTTGGCAGCCCAGTTTGGGGGCAAATAAGAAGAGATTTGTATAGCACTCAGCAGCTCTAAGTGACTGTCTATGGAAAGGAGCCACAGCCCAGGAGGCAGTGAGGCAGTAGACTTTAAATTATTAGAGAAAGTGATTGTTTTCCTTCATTCTTTACTCAAGAGACTCCATCTGAACTCCTTTGGACAGTTATGGGCCCACAGTACAAAAGAAATTTAGGGCAGGAGAAGAGGAGTCAGCAGAGAGCCACTGAGATGGCCAGAGGGCATGAACACCATGTTCAAGAAAGGGCTGAAGCAGGAGGTGGGGCCTCAGACCTCGATCAGCTTCAGAGCATAAGAAGTAGACTGGTGAATAACATGCCGTATCAGGAGGAACCCGTCTTCCCAGACCCAAAAACTCCCATTGGACAGATTATGCTGGATTACACTGGAGAATTGCCAAAAAAAGAGGATTTGGGTGATCTGGTTCTGTTTTCCTTGTCTCCCACAACACATCCTCACAGAGCCTATGTCTTCTAGGTCTCAGGTTTGTGTTTGGCCAGGAGCCATCTCTCTAGACTTGCCGTCCACTCCGATCTCAATAACTACAGTGGGCCTCCTTTCAGAAGCATCCTCTCAGAAACTTTCCTGTGAAGACTTCTTTGACTAGGATAAAAGTCTGATCAGCAAGTGCTCCACGTTCCTCAGAAAACAAAACTAAGCTAAATGAGGGAAACCAAACACTGTTTTTCATCTGACAATAGATACAATCCACTGTAAGGAGATGCTTTACTGTCACTTTATTTTACAGGGCAGGTACCCCAAAATGGAAAGAATGAGAAACATAATAAAGCCCAGGATGAGGGAGACAGAGGAATCAATTGACTTTTAAATGCTTCTTTATACAGTTACACTTGATAGCAGATGTGTCGGACTAGGAAAGCTTTCAGGCTGTGAATCTCTCAGTATTTTACTCCTCAGGGGCTTCGTCACCTCCAGGCACAAACCACAGGACTTCTCTGGGAGTTTTGGAGTTTCTCTAGTCTGTAGTTGCGATTACCTGCTGGGTTCTTAATACTGTGTATGACCAGACCGAGATACTAACAATTTTCCCATCCTTCTCTTTGCTGTCTAATTTTATCTGAGTAGTCTGAAACGTCCATCACCTGAGGGTATAAAATTGGTTACTGATAAAGCTGACTGCACAAATTTCCATCTGTTGTTGTTTCTTGCACTCAGACATTCTGCCTGTTCGGAGTTTAATTGTACCTTGGCTTTATTTCTCATAAAGGACCCAAAGGACCTTGACCTTTGGCGCTTATACAGCTTTTTCAGTGTAGTCTTATGCACATGGATTACGCAGTGTGTATGGAGAGGAAGTAGTTGGCTGAACCTGGCTTTGGAAGTCATGAACTCCAGAGCGTGTACTGGGATCTGAGGAGACCCTAAGAATTCAGCATTTCCATCTCATCTTGCAACATGAGTATCACCATTCTGATACAAAACACCTACGGACTTAATCTACCCTTGGGTGAAATGAATTCTCTCATAACTGTAGCTTAGCCCAAATAATTGTATGTGCTGTAGACACTTGACACGGTGGGGTAGATTTAATAAACCAGAGCTGCATAGACCATTCCTGTGGTTTAGCTTTCGAACCTCTCTATCAAAAACTAAGGAAATGAAGAGTTAAAAGGAAATCCACATGTGTTTATAGCCAAATGGACTTTAATGAACGTGTGAAATGAAGTACCAATGAAAGCCATTGGTAAATTATGGTTTAAACATCAAGGACAGACAAAGAGAAAACATTGAATAAGAAAATGAAAGATGTAAGGTTCAGAAGGTGACAGTTACAGGCAGCTGATGGGCTTGTCAGAACCAGCATCCTTCTTCCATACAGTGACTCATGGTTTTCATCTTGATTACCTTGTGCGTCGGCTCAGAAGGAGAGCAGACCACCTATGTGATGCTGAGCTTCCCCTCCACGTGCATAGATGTGCCCATACACTTATAAGCAGAATGCTGTGTGGTCCAGGATTTCAAGGGGGAAATAAATGTTGGATTCGAGATCCTGAGTTTTAATCCCAGCGGTTCCCAAAGGCTCATTGCACCAAACCTGAGAAAGTAACTTGCTTCTAGCTGCAATTAAGGAATACGGGACCTTTGGGGAACCATGTTTTCTATTGAGTAGATCTTTCGTGTTTCCTTGCTTCTTTCTAAGCAGGGTAATAAATGTAAAATGGGCCATCTTTATGTTTCCATTCATTCACTTGTTTGTTTGCTTGCTTTGCCAAGTGGTCCAGGCTGGAAGTAGACCCATTAAGAACGTCTTGCTCCTGAGGGTCTGAGAATAATCTCAAAAAAAAAAAAAAAAAAGAAAAAAAAAAGATTTTAAGAGATGCCCAGATTCATGTACAAAATTTCTCCTTGAAGATTTGGCTGATGCTCCTTGTGAACCAGACCCAGATCTCACAACTCCTGCCGCCTTGTATCTTTGCCCTACTTGCCTGACTCTCCTGGAGACAATGAGAGCTGCTCACCCAAAGTCCTAGGCTCCTTGTTGCTAATGGCTAAAACCTTGTGCAAGTCTCAGCTGAAGCAGGGTAAGAGACATCTATCACACTTTTGCGCTAAGGCAAGTTTGTTCCCTTTCAGTGCTTTCTCCAGGCTAGTTTTGAGCACTAAGGAATTTTCATCCTCACAGAGTAGATGGCTGCAGACTGATAGGGTCTTCTTGCCCTGGCTTAGCAACGTAGTCTTCTTATTCCAAGCTGTCCTTACTCCAGTTTTACCTTAATTTTTTGAAACTGATGGTCTCCAGAAATGTACAGGTGGCTTGCCTGACCAACACACATTGGTGGCTCTTGGGTGTGCTGAGTCTCATAATATGTGAGAGTCATACTGGAGGCTGAGATGGTGCCAGGCTTGTATCTCCAGTGGAAAGGACAATTGTTTCTCAGGGCATTTTGTTTTGCATGGTGCAAAATATAAATTTCTTCAAAACGTCCAGCCATGGAAGAAAGAAAGTTTTTCCAACTGGAAACACGAAAACTTTCCATTAAATGCCAGATTGTGTGATACAAAGCACTGATGGCCCTCTGGCCACAGCTGCTTCTGTTTAGTCATAGTGTGAGCAAAGAGACACTCAAATAACACATTTGCACTGGAACAGCCCTTGCCGTAACTTGCGTTACTGCAGCTGGACTCACATCAAAACCCAATGCACCGTGTGGAAAGCAATTACCCACTGCAAAATGGTGGAATGAAAAGCATTCTTCAATATCCCCTTTCTTAATGGCGCTGAACCAGATCCGGCAACTCAACAAAATACTTGAGACACTTTCTCCCCCCTCCTCTCTTTCTTTCCCTCTCTTCCTCTGTTGTTCAAGCTGCATTGCAAAGACCCATCAGGGATACTAAGCTGAGAGCAATTTTACCAGAGCTTTTATCGGCCCATCCAGGTTCTCGGCTGGCCTGGCAAGACTTGTGTTGCTGCTTGTAAAACTGTGAGGATCCTGGTTAGGGGCCACATTGCACTAATTTACAGAATATAAACAGATATTGTGAGACCAACCATGAGATATGGGGAGGATTCAGCTAAGCTTCTTGCACGGACTTTGGGGCCCAGCTGGTGGCCAGACGTAACCCGGCCACATAGTTGCGAATCTGGGAAGGGATGAGCTGGGGGGAGCTGTGGGAGCAAGGACTGCAGAACCCACGGCAGAAAAATACACGAAGTGCAGCCTATTAAAGGAGATGAGTAAATTAAATGTTAGAGGTCCCGTTTTGCAAAGCAGGTGCTTGTTTTTCTCCAGCAAAACACATGCATGAGAAAAGAAATCACTGGGGACCAGTGGGCCTTGTGATGCCAAAGAGGGAGTTTGCTGAAACAGCTTTGCATTTGCAAGTGTGTCCAATGGTGTGCCTTATTTGGGAGATGCAGCCTGTCAAGTTCAAGTGAAATCAGATCATTGATTTTCTGCTGCAGGAAGCAAAGCAAGATTTCCCGGCAGCCTGGAGAGTGGTTTGTTTTGGTTGGGTTTTTTTTTTATTATTATTATTGTCATTCATATTTTTCCTAGCTGTTAAAATTTATGTCAAAGTACAGTGCATTTTGCAATTCAAATAATTTATAGTCTCCTTTTTTTCAATTGTTCCCTTTGTTTTCTTTCACACCAGCCTGTGGGAGAAACCCACCTTTGGAATAAAACATCCCCACTCAGTAGCTTTGGGTCTTAGGCTCTTCTTTTGCTGCCTTTAATACTTCTCTGTCTTCTACTAGCAGGCTACACACCCAGTGCCCCATCAAAAACCAACACCTCATTCTAGATGATACATGACCCCAACTGAAAAGGTGGTCCCTACCTCAGAGTTTGCTACCTACCCCCACAATAAAAAATGCTGTATGGGTGGACACCAACAAAGCAAAGAGCACACAGAAATAGTACTCCACATGGAAAGATATTCAGGTCGCCCAATTTCAGACATCATAGAATCATAGAATGAATGGTTCAGGTTGGAAGGGACCTTAAAGGTTCACCCAGTTCCAACCCCCCTGCCATAGGCAGGGACACCTCCCACGAGAAGAGGACATCGCTCCTTGCTGTCCTTCACTGCTGTCGTCTCAGCATGCACCATGAAAACAGTCAGATTTCCCACCCCATTTTGGGATTGCTGATTTGCCAAAGGTGTGCTGTCTTGATGAAGTCTTCCCAAAAAGGGCAATGCTTGTAGCACGGCAGCCAGCGCAGCACACCAACCCGATGGGTGCATCAGAGCACATGCCACCCATCACAAGTGGTAACCTGGAGTGGTAATTTACAGGGCGTGCAAATTATTCCTCACCGGCTGAGCTGTGGTAACAGCTTGGTGCATATGAGGTGGATCTGCGTTTCCTGAGCCATCGTGGAGGCGGTGGCTGGTCGACATCAGGGGTATCCCCCCACCGAGAAGCGACTACGTGACAGATTAGGCAGGGCTAGAGCCAGTGAAGGTCTAACCAGCCTGTGGAAGATGCTAAAGGCCTTTTAAATGAGCAGAACATAGGGACTCCATCTCTGCACCCGGGAGGTGGATACCCAGCAGTTTTGGGGGACAGAGCACAGAGCAAAGAAGAGCACCGGTGTCTCAGAAGCTGCGTCTGAAAAGCCCTGTTGTAGTGAGGAGCACGAGGAGTCGGGGGAGGTTAAAAGGGGAGCGTGCCGGGAAAGCAGAAGGAGCGAGCGAGAAGAGCGGCGAACAAGCATGCTAATTGCAAGAGCAGCAAGGAAAATATGACAGGGCAAGGAGTCGAGGGGAAGCTGGAGGGGCCCCGTCAGGCTGCTGCTGGGTCGGGTGCGAATGGTTTCAGCAGAGGCAGCTCGCAGCTGTAGGGAGCAGGTGCAAGGGCAGACGGACGCTGCCCCGAACCCGAGGGGAAGGCTGCAGGCAGGAAGGAAACCGGTTTTCCCAAGCTCCAAACAACAGCACGCGAAAGAGGGAGAAGGAAGGGAGAGCAGCCTTCAGATGGAGGAGAAGCAGCTCTGTCACTCTCCACTTCAGGAGCATGATGGGCAGATGAAAGATGAATTTACTTCAGCCAGTCCTGTCAGATGTTTCTGAGCTGTGGGACTTATCAGCTGTCAGACCAGAAAAGAATAAGCTAAACAAAAAGCTTTCACAACCCTCATTCCCAAATCTGTGCGTCATAGTGTGCCAGGAAAAATGATTTCTGGCCTTTTCTTTTTCTTTTTTTTTTTCCCTTTTCTCTGCTACTACTAAATGCTTTCCCCTTTCTCTCACTGGACAGCTGGAGGGAATCCAGACGGCTGCTGTTCTTGCGGCTGCACGCTGAATGCAATGGGGGGAGGCTCGTAAATGGCTTTCCAAGTAGCCAAACACAATGGCGGTGAGGGGCAGTCCATGTGTGGGGAGCAGAGGACTTTCTCTGCACTGAAATGGCAGGGGCAATGGCAGTGTGGGCATTCAGGGCTTCCTGTCTCTTCATTCTTCCATTATTGACCTCAAAACCTTCCGCTCCTCTTCCCCCACTGCGCCTCCTTTCAAGGGCCAGCGTGTTCAGATGGGTGCCACCGCACAAAGCCCCAGATATCTCCGCACAGCGGTGTCACTGGTGGATTCAGTTGGTGGCTCATTCTAATTAAATCCTTTTGAGACGGAGTCTGAAAGTAATTGCCAGTCCAGATACTCTTGACTAATTCAGATGAATACCTAGGATTGGGCTGGAAGAGAAGGAGGTGTGCCAGACCAACACGCCACTGTTGCCCCAAAGTCAACAAGTAAATCCATAGGACTCCTGAGGACTCTCCCAACTGAATTATCTGACGATCCAGTGTGCTATCTTCTCTGCAACAGAGGCCATGGGCAGGTACCTGGGGAATAAGACTTGTATGGAGCGGTCCTTCCCTTGCATGGTTCGTGTCTCAGCAGATAAAACGCACATAAGCACCTCTGAACCACAGGCTGCTCAGCCTTTCAATCATTTCTGACTCTTCTGTTGGAATTTTAAGGTGTGTCTAGGTTATCTTCTAGATTATCCCTCTTGGGGTGTCCAAGAGGGTCTAAGGAGCAGGGTTGGAAGAGAAGAAAACAAGTTTACAGCTTAACGTAAAGGTGAGACCGGCTTGAAGGGAGAAACAAAACCTCACATTCTTTATCCACCAGACACAAAGGGTGGAACCTGCTTCTTTCCAGGTTATCATGGCTTCATGGGTTACTACGTATCAGCTAAACTATTATATCAGTCTACATCAGCAGACTTAGCTGCAGCAAACACAAGGAGTTATGACAGGGCATAATATGCAAAAGAAGGGTCTGAGCTAAGTTGTGTTACTCTGTGCTTGCTTCAGACCAACAGGAAACGTCCAGGTGGTTCCTTTAGCTCTGCTGATGCCTGCTAACTTGCCGTGCTCTTTTATCATTTGATTATGACCATCACACTCACCCTATGGACTCGGTTGACATTTTTCCCTCCCTTGTTTTCCTCTGCACTTTGGCTGTGTCTTCGCATCCTGTCCCTGGTTTGTTTCTGTCAATTCTTTAAGCAGCTGCTGGGTTCTGCTCCAGAGGTGGCTGCATTCCAGCAGTGGGGAATGTGACTCCTGACATATGGGAGAGCTGGTGCCGTGCGTCAGGAGCTGTGAAGCTGAGAGATGCGACACATCCAGGGTCAGCTTGTCAGCGCTGTGCAGCCCCAGGAGAGGTCCCAGCTTGGACATCCATTTTATTATTTCCACGTGCTTCAGCTTGGTTTCTAGCTACAGTTCCTTGTGTTCATTTCCCGACCCCTAACCAAGTCACCCCCTCTGAAAGACTCAGCAGCTGCCATACACTGGACAGGCTTCACACATGAAATCCCATGCTGGAAATGACCCTCAGTCATCAACTGCAAGCAGCACCAGGGAACGGAGCGGCTGAGAGTGATCCTGGTGTCAAGTATCCAAGCAGCTGGGCTGCTCTTTGCTTTCCCCATGCTGTGTTAGGGAGGGTCATGCTGCATTTGCCATGCTGGGTTGGGTCCCCATTTTCAAAATACTTTCTGGGCTTCTCAGGAATCTCCCTCTGGCTCCCTCACTCATTGGCAGACTCTTCCCACATCCCTCTCCTTTCTCTCCTGCCGTCAGTTCGTGCCAATGCCCTCCACAAAGGGCATTTTGACCCAGTCACTGCTGCCCCTTGTGTCCAGCAGGCTCCAGTGAGTCTGAAGCCTTCTCTGCTTTCTTCTGGGACAGAAAATGGACATTGGCTGTACAAGGCACCTGTGGGTTTTCTGTATTCATTTTTTTCTCTGCTGTTTCAGAGACCGTCTTCTGAGTTCTCATGGACCAGCAGTGGTAAGTGAGCCATCAGCTGGGAGAGTCAGTAGTAGAGAATATAGGCTCTGACTCAGATTCCCGCAAACCAATTCCGTTCATGCCAGTAGTAAACAGTATTGGTATCATGAGCTCCAAAGCTCCACACCCTGCTCACAAGCTGTGGACAGTGATGCTATTGGCATGGAGGAGCACCCCAATATTATGAGGAGGCCAAAAGCATGGCAAGTACAGCAGAGTTGAAGCCACTAAATCTAGCAGGAGCTTTTCTTCTCCCCACTGACAGCAGAACATGAGTCCATAGAGCTCCACCCTTTCCAGCTGAGACGCATCTGCAACAGCCCTTTCCCTTTAGCCAATATGCTGCCTGTGCCTCCATTTCCCTCCGGAAGAGCTCTTTTCAACAGCTGCCTCCAAGGACCTTTTCCTTAGTCCTTTCTCCAAGCCATTCACCCCAGCCTCACTCATAAAATTCATCAGTTAAGCCTCAGAGAGCCTCATCTGCTTCTACCCAGCAGCTGCTTGTCCATTTCCATGAATAAATATCCCCACTCCACTGAAAGACCAGACTATAATCAGGACACTTAGGGCACACTTTGTGGCAGACTCTCATGAAAGTTGTTGCTGGCCCCAGCTCAGCTTGAGGGGAGAGGAGAAAGAGGATCTTCAGCTCAACCCACAGAACAGGTCCCACTGCTGTTCCCTAGGCCCAGGAGCAGAATTTGCTCAGATGGTCCCAATACCAGGACACATAGCAGAGAAAGAAGCCTCTACACTCGGGTCAAACCAGGGTCTCAGATCTGTGCACCTAGAACATGCCCAAAATTGCTGGAAGCCCAACAAGGAGTACCTTGCTGGCCAAGAAAGAATGCCATCCCCGAGCAGTGGGGTTGCAACCCACAGAAATGGGGTGGGGTGTTATCCAGAATGGAAGAATATAGCTTTTCTTTCTTTTCATGAGAACAGGATATCTTATCATCAGGTTCCCTACACTTCACTTTTGCCTTTAGCTGGAGTAGGGTTGGAAAAGAGCAGAACAGGACAACCTGTAACAATGGGGACATTTCTTTGGGGATGGTAGAGAAATTCACATCAAGTTAAAAAGGAGGAACTGTTGGAATAGCCCAAAGTATAGCTATAAGCCAGAGTTACAAACAGATTCCTAGCCTCCAGGAACAAGGAAGAGGACAAAAAAGGCAGGCACAGAACCAGGAATCTCACATGGGCACTCTGCACTTAGCTATCCACCACCTACAGGTACCACCACCTAACTTTTACAGCAGCCTAGCCAGAACCATTCCTTGGGAAATTTCACATGAGCCTTTCATCCAGTGAACTAGCGCAACCTCTTTCTTCTTATTATTCACTCATGTAACACCTCTACAAACTCTGCTCCTTGCTTACTTCACTCCCCTGCAAGATGGGTGGCAAAGCCCTAAACTCCAAAGATAATGCTGTGCCAAGGCAGTTAGACATGGCTATGGCTGAACACAGAACATTTCTCTCTGATTCTCAGTGCTATTGTCTGAATATGTCACTGCTTGCATGGAGATAGACCTGCTCAACCCCTTTATGAAATAGGACAGGGCTTTTGCTCACCCAGGGAAGTTAAGGCACAACAGGACCTATCCAAACTGCCTCCAACAGCAACTAAAATAGACTTAAAAGCCTACCAAGATATCAAAGATCAAGAGAGCAAATGAGCATTTCTGCCATCAAGGGGTTTGGGGAACTTGAGTCACGTCTGGGATTGCTGGAAGGGCTGAGGGTTGCATTCAAGGCCCTCCTACCTTGCCCTGCTGTCTCAGACATACTAGAGCTGGAAGATCATTACTATCTCCTGAACGTTGTTGTATTCCAGTGCACAAGGAAAGGCATAGCTTCAAGATGGCTACCAAGCCAAACAGAAGCACCTCCGGTACAAACAGAGATGGAAAAGAAATATAAAATCAGTTAGAATTAGCTGGAAGCTCTTCTGGACTAAAAGGCTGAGTGGACGATTTTGCACATGACAAAAACCAAAGGAAGCGAGTAGTGGCACCTGTGGCTTATCTTAAAATTGTCTTTATACTACTGGAGAGTATGCAGATAAAACATAACTCAGTAGCACAAACTAGCAACAGAGATGTTGGTGATGCAAACACAATAGCATTGTTCCTACAGCAAGAACAAGAGGCTGAAACTAATAAAGGAAAAGTGTAAATTGAATCTATCAGCACAAGCCACAAGCTGCTGATCTGTGTTCCCTACGGCAATGATGAACCCGTCACTGCTGGGGTCAACCCTTGCCAGAGGTAAAGGTGGTGCTGTAGAATGATGCACCTGTAGTGGTGTTGGTGCCGTGCAGTTTTTTCTCACCCATGAAGGAACATGCCATTTTACACCAAAGGATCAGAAGTTTAACTGTGTACAGTTATTGCAGAGTCTATGAGAAAACAACAAACTGTGGCCCAATGCTATTCTTGTTGCGGAGCCAAATGACAGCAACTTCTTTGCTTGCCAATGCATTCAATCCTACATCTACAGGACTGCTTTCCTGGGCCAGAAAGTTCAAGCATGATATTAGACAACCAGAGATGCTGTGTCTTTTTTTCTCGTACTAAGCCAACACGAGAATATATTGCAGCTTATGCATTGTTTTTCCTGGCTTGACTTTACGTTGGCTTATCAAATTGTGAACATCACCACCTGCCAGGATGGAGGAGATGTTTTCACAGACAGATCATCTAATTTATGTTATTATTTCTAGGTTCGTGGATTTTAGGACTGCCGCAACAAACCATTTCATTTTCATGAGTAGTACAGACTAGAATCAAGAAGAATGTAAAATTTCAATATTGTCACAAGTAGGGCAAGAGCACATCTCTACAAGTGCAAGAGGGTATTACAGAGGTATAAACAGAGAAGATGAATAGGAGATGATTGTAGCTTGGCCCTCATAATGTAAGGCTGAAAAGAGACAGGCTCATAACAAAGAAAACAAAACTTCACGTAATGCGTCACTGAACAGTTCAAGTCTGACACCAGACGCTGAGGGAGGAGAAAACTTGCATGAACTTAAAACTCGAATGGACAGATTAATGGAAAAACAATCCATCAAGGGCTCCTAATCACAGGTACAGCACCTCTGAGCCACCAGATGCTGGGAGAGTTACCTGTGAAGCATCATCCTTCCCCAGGCATCCACTATTGGCCTCTGTCAGAGAGAGGGTTTGGGGCAGCTGGACTTTGGGTTTGGTGTGGCTCAGCCTGTTTTACATGGAAACTGCTGAGAGGCCAGGATTTTCCTGAGACCAGTCTTTTCATCTGTGCCTGTAGGCAGTGGATCTGCCGGCATGGTCCTAGATTGTGCTTCACTGAATCTGGGCTGCATGTGCTCCAGCAGGCTTGATCCCTGCTTCCCCAGGAAGCGGCTGAACAGACGCAAAGTGAGTTGATCTGGGAGCTCCTCATTCTCCTGGTTGTTCCCAAAACCACATTTCAGAGCAGTGTAGACACATCCCTGGGGTCTTGTGCTCCTCTGTTTGAAGTACAAACTCTTCACATCAGTTGTCTTCTAGCCTTGGAAAAATACTTAAGGTACTTAAGTGTGAAATCAAGCGAGTCTCCCCCTTCGTCCCTGCCAGGAAGCGCTCCAGAGGGGTGGAATTTGTTTTTCCGATTAGACTTCACGCAGCACGACCTTTGCCACCTCCAAGCCAGGTCGGGCTGATTAATGGGCTGTCGTCCCAGTACAATGAGGTCCAGAGGGGTGTGGGGTTGCTAGGACATTCTCCTAACAGCTTCTGCAGGAGAATCACTTTTGGATCGCTCTGCACCATTAAGCAAAGAACCTGGGGGTCTTTAATTTATCAGGTGGGAAGTGAGGATAATTACTTTTCAAGCAGCCAATACACCCGACGTGCATTCACAGCGGAAGCAAAGCGGGGAAGTTGGGGGATTCAGACACTGTTTACATTCCGGTGAAACTGGATCTTGGAGCTATACACCAAGCTTGGGAAGGGAGTGTCAGACTGGGATGGAGAGGAGGACAGGCTGTTATATAGAGTGACTGACAGATTAATCTAATAGTCTGGACTCTGAGGCTCCACAGGTGTTCAGACCAGTGGTCGGACCAGCCAAATTTGCAGACAATAAATCCAAAACCTGCATGGGGCCATCGTGACTAATTTTGCTAGGGGCAACATCAGGTGTGTGATACAGGTCCCCCCCCTGCAAGGACCAAAAGGGTCGAGTGAATATTGAGAACATTTTGAAAAATTAATTTCTTTCCCCTTTCCTACCTCTCTCTAGTTTTGATTTTATTGTCGGAATTTTCAGTCTTTACATGAATGTAAAGAGAATTAAAGCCTGAAAGGGGACAACACTTTCCCTTCTCCTGAGCAGAGGGCTGGAGCTGTGTCCTGTCACAACAGGACTGTAGTTACTCTTTATTTAACTTTGGGGGGAGGAGTTGAAAGCATCAGTGTCAGATGATGGTCTCCCCTAAGAGAAGCTTCTTTTATATCTTAGCCTGGAATCCAGGACCCATCTGTGCTCTTTTCCAAAGGCGGAGCAGTGGTTTGACCAGTGACTGGTCTCTGGAACTGGGATGGGTCAACTGCACCCAGCCTGGGAAATTGTCTGGGACAAGCATGGAGAGTGAGGGATGATGAATTCCTCCCACCTAACCAAGGCTGTCTGAGAGGCAGGACCAGCAAGGCTTGCTGTCATGCTCAGGAAAATAACATTTGGGAAGGAAGCAGCTGAAAAAGAGAGAATCTAAATGTGCTTTTAAATGCCTAGGAAAAACTTGGGAGCTGACATCTTTAGCAAGTAGGCAGATCTCTGTAGGAGGCACAAGAGGGATGGGGCAAACACAAATCTTTATCTGAGAGGAAGAGTGACTGAAATCTTGCTGTGAGTGATGCTGGTGAGCCTAGCATACAGCCTTTCCTGCCATCCAACGCAACCAGAAGATACAGAAGACTCAGTATTTTGAGATCTGGAGCCTCTCTGTGTGCCATCCTTCCCTTGGATATGGAAGGCTATCACAGAGCAGGAGCCCTTTCCCCTGCTCCAGAACATCCCACGAAAGCAATTTAAACATCATACCTCTTCCAGCATTTAGGTGAAACTAACTCATCAATGATATCTTAATAATATTTAACAGATGCACGCACCTCCCCTGGGCTCAATAAATACATTCTGGGCTCATCTCCTATCGCTCTTAAAAACACCAGTTAAAAGAACAGAAGGGGAGAAAAAACAACCCCAGATGCAGAGCAGCGCCCTGCGGGATGAGGCTTGGGTCTCAGAGCCTTCCTCACGCTGAAACCCCCCGTGAGTGAAATATGTCTCGCTTGAGGTTAAAGGAAGGGAGATGGTGATCTATCAGCTGCTAAAAGGCATCAGCACCAGGCAAGGAAGGGGAGGAGCGGGCTCTGGGGGGACAGGTGGGGATCATTCAGCAGCACAGACAGCGGCGCTAGCGGCAAAGGCGTTTACGGAGGCCATCAATCCTCCTGTTTCTAGGTCCGGGCGGCCCATCAGCTGGGATCAGGCAAGAGTTTCCTCCCCTGCATCATGCAGCACCAGTGCCAAGGACCTGAATTATGATGCTGAGTAGTGTAAGGGAAAAGGGATCCATCTTTTGAAATATCCAGTGTTGGCTCGCCATCAAAAACAGTATAACAGGCTGCATGGAGCACTGGTCTGGGATCTCCAAGTCTTGAAGCAGCAGGATGGCTGCAAGATAGCTGTACCTAAGCAAATTGCATTTGTGTTTCCAGTACCCTGGGAGGAAAGACAGGGGATGGTATCGTTACTCCTTTCTCTAGAGGAGCAGCAGAGGTTTGCAGGGATCACAGGAGGCCCCTAAATGCCAAGAAAGACCCCTAATCACTAGCCTCTCCCCCCTTGCCCTTTCCCCAGGGTGGTGGAAGGAGCTCCTGATCCATGACAAAAACTGAGCTGCAGGTGCCCCTTTCACTCGTTGTCCTGCCTCCCCTGTCTTTCACGACTACCCTGTGCCACAAGCGTTGTATTTGTATGTGAGATCTTTGGGAAGAGGATCATGGTTTTGCTCTGCGCTTGTACAATGCCTAGCAGCTAAAGCCATCCCCTACGCAGATCTCAGAGGCACCAGCTCAATAGTACTAGAAATAATAAAATACCATAAGCCCGGTGTAGTTTCAGTAAAGAAATCTAACCACACATGAGCAGGGGGAATTCAGCTTTCTGGTGGAAATAAAAGGGTAAAGCAAAGCTCTTAAGGCTAATGAAATTTTCCTGGCTGTCATCAGGGCTGCAAAAAAAAAAAAATTAAATAAAGGGCTTTTCCTGTCAATTTTGCTATTTCCTCAAACCAGTAATTATTTCCTTCACTTGCTTTAAGATCTCACACCTTATCTTAGTAATCTCAGAGACTACAAGGATCCCACTCTGTATTTACCGGAGACAAGGTCCACAGACACAGAAAAGTTCTCTATACTTTTATATGGGCAAAGTCATATGGGCAAATTGTCAGATCCTTCGGGAATTTATATGGGCAAAAAGTCAATTCCCGGTACAACAGCACTAGACAGGCGTCTTTGATTTCCTCAGTCTTTCTTCTTACTTAACAGCAAACTGCCGTATTTTCAGACGATTAGAAAGAAATGGGCATCCCCTCCCTCCCACACACATGCAGTTTGTTAGCCTGTGAATTTAATTGAATCATGATCTTACCTGCATCTGATAAAATGGGATCCTGAGTTAAGACACGGATCTTCCAGGGACCTTAACACACACCACAAATCATCATTATGCTACACGAAGCTTTGGAGATTCATCTCATTAAACCACCAGTTATGTCAGTATTATCTCAGCCATTTACAGATCCTCACCAGCTGTGAGGAATGTGATGGAATATGGCTGGAGATGACCTCTTGGCCCTTCTTATTCTGAACAGATCAGCCACCTGGTCAAGGTAGGAGAACTGTAACCTCTGTAAGGGCATTGAGTATGGGCATTAACAGGGCAAAATGGCACTTGAGAAGTCAGAGAGAAAGACTCTGTGTTAAAAAAGGTGCAAAATGTTTGTAGCCTACTCAAGAGCTTTGAGCGAGCAGATGGCTTGACTGCAGCACTACCAAGTTGGTCAAAACGGTTTCATGGCTGTGAACATGTCGGAGGAACCTGTTTGCAACACCCACCATGGTACATATGCTTAAATAACACCACTTGACCTGACAAATACACAAACACAGTCCCCTTTAGAGGACCGTCTTGTAGCACCTGTCAAAGATCCTCCTGATCCTCTAGCGCAAGGTCTAAGTGAAGAGATGAAGAATCTAACACCACACCCACATGCTGTCTAACCCCACAGAGAAAACACAGGCAAAGCGAAATCCTTCCCAATCTGTCATCCACAACCAACCTGCCAGAAAGCAGCACGTATCTGTAAATACACTGTGGGAAGGAAAATGCATTGTTACTACACATAAAAACATGCTTCCGTTCAGAGAGAGGACAGAAATGTGTTCGAGGCTAGCCAGCAGCAAGAAGGTCTCCAAAGTACGTGCTTCCTAAGAGCCCTAAATCCTTTCCACTGTAAGTGTTCGGCATGGCTTGAATCAGTATTGCCAGTGCAAAATCTGTTCTTCATCAATGGCACAGCGTTAAGGAGAGCCTACGCTTTGCCTTCCCTTTCTGTTGGGATGGACGTCAATCATCAGCTGCTGGGATCATGATCTAATTCTCTGGAAGACAGAAATAAGGTTACCAGGGGCAGTTAGTTCATGCGGGAGTTTTTCTGCATTCATCACTGGACAGAGGTGGATTTTTGCAATAGATCATATATTTTACAACCTTTCTGTTCCCTGAGTAAGCGCTGTTCTGGTCAGAGTGGCTGAATTTGGCAGTCCCACTCTGAACCTCTTTCTCTCCAGCTTCACCAGTTTAACTAACGAATGCTGAGATGAAGAGTCCAGTTTGTCCAAGGGTACAGTTGAAAATACTGTAATAACTGTATTATGTTGGTTCCATCAACTGTTTGCTCTTGGGAGTGGTCTGGATATTTTCAGGCTGGGATGCTGCTCACAGATGTGGAGTCTGAATGTCTACATGCAAGCCATAGGACTTGCCATAGGTCACAACACATGACCAAACAAAGAGCTGGCAAGATGACCAAACTTAGGTGTCTACTCTATCTGTTTATAAAACATAAAAATGTGTAGCTTAGAGAGAAGAAAGAAGGGTTGTGACATCTAGGATATCTCGCAGATCTGCAAAAGAAATATATTGGCTAGATAGAGAGACGGCAGCAGAGTAAATCTTTCCCATTGAAGAGCTGATTCGTCTGAGACAGAAGATGAGGTGCTGTCACTGCAAACACTGGGAAGATGAGGCATCCTGGGATAAGAGAACTTTGCCCATATATTTACCCTTAGCACAGGGCACCTCAAAAACCAGCTGTATTGTTGATGGGAAAAGGCAGGACAGGCTGAGTTCACAGGGGAGACACTTCATTCAGGCAGAGGATGTTGAGTCACTGATCTGAACTAACCAGTAGTGGAAAGAGAACACCAGTAAGGACTGTTTGTAGGGATCCCTATGAAATATGCCAGGGAAGAGATGGAAGAGATTGCTCAGTCGAGATCAGCAACACCTCCATCACCGAAGCTACCAGACCAAGCCTGCGAGCTCAGCCCAGGAAGGTGATCTACCCTTCCTTTCTTGAGGCTCCTCACTGCAATGGGGGAAAGCCATTTCCTTTTTTGAGTCTCTTTGCCTGGTCTATGAATTAAGACACTGCTCTCCAGGGATATCCATCTGGAATGCATCTGACATACTTCTCCGGTGTTGCTTTTGGCCCATGGGAATTGCTGTCCTCCCAAATCAGATGAGGGGTCCATCTACCCCATCTGCCTGTCTCCGCGAACAGACAACACCAGATGCTGGAGGTGAAGCTGCAGGAAACCCCTGTGGTCAGGAGTTATAGGATATCCTACCTAGGGAGACATTTTCCTTCGAAAATCCTATTGCTGAATGTTAACGAATGGGCTGAAACGTGAGGTTTCTGCCTTCTCTAAGAATATGTGCCTGAGAGTGAACACAAGAAGTTGCTATTTATGGGTTACCCTCCCTCAGCTGAGCTGCTGTAAATAACCATATATGCCGATGGCCTGCTCCTGCTGAGAGAGAAAATGTGTTAGCTTAAAACTCAATGAACTCCTAGTTCAACCCTGGCTCTTCCTAAAGAAATAAACTGCAATAAAATAAGAGTTTGGCTCATGTTTGATCAGCTCCATCCATCTGAACACACCCCACTATTCCAGAATCAAGTATGCGTTGAAGCAAGATCATACTGGAATTGCACAGCAAGTGGAACTGTGAGAGCTGGCTGTGTTAGGTACAGCGCTTTCACAACAAGGCATAAATCTTCCCTGAGAGCAGGAGGACAAAGGGAAGGTAAAAAGGAGAGGGAAAACAAGGTGCAGCTTTAATTTTCTATAAAGGACCCAGACAGAAAATGCAAGCTTGAAGCCTTGACATGATGTGCTTAGATTCATATTTTTGTTTTACAGAGCAAAAAAAATAATAAAAGCCTTACATTCCACAGCAGCAAGTCAGGACAAAGATGAGACTGAAACCATGTCTGCAGGAGGAGAAACTGCAAAGATGCAAGACAGTTACCAAGAAAGAAAAGGAGCCAGCACTGTGGGGGTGTGAGCTGTACCTCCAGGGCTGACTGCTGGGAGACTGAAAGTATCCTTCCAGTAAAGGCCTTGTCCGCAAAGCAATGGGGGTGCCTGAATCCATGGGATCCCACTGATTAATTCCTTGCTCTGTGAAGGAGTTGAGTGAAGATAATGTTTAGGAAACAGAGGGAAAATGCATCTGCTGCAACTCCGTGGACTTAAGCACTGAATGATGTGGAAATCGGCACGGTGTTTGACTGTTTGTTTGCACCTACTGTGGGGTATTTAAAGGTTGAAATCTTGTCAGCAGCAGTGAGAGCAATGACCAGAGTTTCAGAGGGAGAGCTGCTATGTACCTGAGGGATGAGAAAAGGTTAGGTCCAATACAGGACTGTTGGACTCAGTCATGGTTATCTACCTTGTGCCAGTTCTGATCAGGCAAAACCAAACAACACAACTCTGTGGATTTTCGGATCCCAGCGAGTGTCCTACCCTTGGCACTGCTGGATGGAGTCCGGCTACTTTACCAGCAGGTAATGAGTAGCTAAGCAGGTCATTTGGCAGCCAGAATAACTGATGAATCCCGAGTTCCTATGGCTTTGTGCCTCATGAGTCATCACCCATCCCGATTAGCTTAGAAAGGGCTGAACCCATGCCCTGGCTTTCCCCGGACATAGGCACTGAAGGAGTTTCCCTCACCTCATAACAGGATCCAGTATGCATGAGATGATGCTATGGGGGAAGAAAGACAAACCCACTCAGTGTAGTCTTGTTGCTTTAGGAAGCGGGGTGAACAAGACAACAGTCTTCCCTGAAATGACTGCCTCTGAGAAGTCACCCACTCCTGGTCTGCATGTGAGACAGAGTCAACTCTACCAACCCTTGCCAGACAAACTCCCTGTCCTGCTCTTAGGGACTCCTGAACCTGACACATCTCCAGTCTTTCCCAGCAGCTTGTAAGGTTTCAGTGCTATCCTGCTCACCTTAGGAAGAAAACATAAGACTGGACTGGATAAGGCCCTGAGCAACTTCACCTAACTTTGAAGTTAGCCCTGCTTTGAGCAACGGTTTGGATTAGAGACCTTCTGAGGTGCCTTTGAACCTAAACTGTCCCAACCTAAACTGTACCATCCTAAACTATGCCCCTCCAAGGGGACAGACATCACTGGAGATGTGCCACGATGTTCCTCCTGTCTGGATGCAATCAGGCAGGGATACGCCAAGCCTCCGCAGCAACACGCTTCTTTGATTGCTGAAAGACAGCTGCCTCCAGCGAAGGTGGAAAACTCAGTCTCCATTTGTTAGGTTTGTTTAATCCTTCCCAAATTTGTGCCAATCAACACAAAAGGGCTTCTCTCAGCATTTAAAAAAAAAAAAAAGAAAGAAAGAGAGAGAGAGAAAAAATTAAATAAGACCACATTCGAGGAGCTAACCATCCTGCCTAACACTTGAAGCTCCTGAGGGCTACCTTGTACCTCATCTCTCCTCTTGCCTTTCAGATTCTGGATTTCTCTTTTCCCCCTCCACTCCCCTTACAACAGCCCAGCCTCTGAGCCAGTCCTGGCACCTCTCTCCCTCTTGTGCAATGTTTGCCTACTACATGATCCCCTCTCCAGCAAGAAGTTTCTCCTGCTGTAATGAAAGCTGACAGCAAACCGGGACCAAGGCTCTTTTTCTACAGAAATGCACACACCTCACAGATTCCTACATGCTTCTTGCTGTTGGCCATAATAAACTCTCCTGGCAGTCATAAGCAGAATTAATGCATGTTTGAGTCCCCAGCTGGGGGGGCTGATGGCACAGCAGATAAAACAAAAACAGTTATTGTATTTCCAAAACAGCACCAAGGGAGATGTCTTTCCATGTGACACCGCATCGCAAGAAATCACATGGATTGTTGCTAATGTGAAGCTTCAGGGGGTTATTGTGTGAAGCAGAGAGGCAATGGCTTTCTACAGCTTTCCATCTGAGTCACTTGCAATCCTCTATGCCCTCACAGGTATCAAAGGCTAAATCTGTAGAAATCTGGGCAGGATACGGGGCATTCAGTAAGGAGATATTTCCAGGATAAAATCTAATTTGCTGATGACACCAAGCTGTGTGGTGCGGTCAACACGCTGGAGGGAAGGGATGCCATCCAGAGGCACCTGGACAGGTTTGAGAGGTGGGCCTGTGCAAACCTCATGAAGTTCAACCAGGCCAAGTGCAGGGTACTGCACCTCGGTCATGGCAATCCCAGGCACAAATACAGGTTGGGCGGAGAATGGTTTGAGAGCAGCCCTGAGGAGAAGGACTTGGGGGTGCTGGTGGATGAGAAACTCAACATGAGCCAGAAATGTGCGCTTGCAGCCCAGAAAGCCAACCACATCCTGGGCTGCATCAAAAGAAGTGTGGCCAGCAGGTGGAGGGAGGGGATTCTGCCCCTTTGCTCTGGTGAGACCCCACCTGGAGTACTGCCTGCAGCTCTGGAACCCTCAGCACAAGAAGGACCTGGACCTATTGGAATGGGTCCAGAGGAGGGCCATGAAGATGATGAGAGGGCTGGAGCACCTCTGTTATGAGGACAGGCTGAGAGAGTTGGGGTTGTTCAGCCTGGAGAAGAGAAGGCTCCAGGCAGACCTTATAGCAGCCTTCCAGTACCAAAAGGGGGCCTGCAGGAAACATGGGGAGGAACTCTTTATTGGGGAATGTAGCGATAGGATGAGGGGTAACGGTTTTAAACTGAAAGAGGGGAGATTTAGATTAGGTATTAGGAAGAAATTCTTTACTGTGACGGTGGTGAGGCACTGGAAGAGGTTGCCCAGGGAAGTTGTGGATGCTCCATCCCTGGAAGTGTTCAAGGCCAGGCTGGATGGGGCTTTGAGCAACCTGGTCTAGTGAAAGGTGTCCCTGCCCGTGGCAGGAGGGTTGGAACTAGATGGTCTTTAAGGCCCCTTCTAACCTGAACCGTTCTATGATTCTATGATTCTATAGTAGGTATAATCTTTGAGACCAAATCATTGCAGGATACCACAGCACAGAGGTTATTAGGGAAGCCCAGTGGGCACTGAGATTGCTTTATGGCCCGTGCACTCATGGCCAGGTTGGCTGTGAGGCAGGATGTGTCTTCCTCTCCTTTTCCCTTCTCCTTCCAGGTTGGAAGATGAACTGAGCTCCCACAACAACCGCCTTCTGAAGAGCTCCCTCATACCTTTTTGATACCAACACTCTCCTCCCTTCTGGAGACCACCTATCTCATGGTGGTGAAACATGGTGGCTATTTAAACACTCAGCCTTATACAGCAGATTAACCCAAGGGGTAAAAGTACTTTCTTCAGCCAAACAAGCAGGATGTCTTTGGGAAGAGGAGCATGCAGTTACCCAGGCAGGAATGAAGTAGAAGTAACAGAAGCTTTCCTTTTCCAAACCACTAAGCCAGTGAAGTATGGGTCTACATCATAATACAGACACACAGATTTAGCGCTCTTGCCTCTAGTAGATTTGAGCGAGCTACAATGCTTAGCTAAGAGTCCAGGAGCAAGTGAAGGGACCTTCAGAGCAGCCCTGAAGTGGCCAGGAATCTGCACTTTTGCTGCAATGTTTTATACCAAAACAAATAAGGAAACAACTAAATCATATTGACAGTACTTACAGTTTGAAGGACAGGGAGTAACTGTAATGGTCAAAATGTCATCAAAGATGCAGGGTTGAAATGAGTTACACGCTGAGTAGACCCACTGAGAGACTACCTTTGCACTGTAGATGTTATAACAATACGGAGAGGATATTGCAATGAAAGAGGGTGGTGTTTCCCCAGAGAAAATGTCCCACCATAGGAAGAGTGGTGAGGGCAGGTTCTGGAGGTACTTGTCTCCCTCCATTAGCTTGAACCTCAGAGGTCCCTTCTAGCCTCAGCCATCCCATGATTCTATGAGGAGTCCACACTACTGGCTTAAGTTAGACAGTCTGTAGACAGCAAATCCCATGGCTAAGTGACCTTCCTAAGCACAGATGAGGTCCCTGGCTGAATCAGGAACTGGACCCCTCTTTTTGATCCCTTTCCAAGGAATCCACCCCTCCCATCACTTGAATTTGCCACTTTTGTCAAAGCCTCTTGAAAACTTACAAAACTTCAGTATTCAAAGCCCTGTCTCTTTAAACACCACAGTGTTCCCCCAGGATGAAAGTCAGTCCCACACAAATGGCTAGTACCAGGAATTAAACGTCTTGCTGAAATTCTGCTAGTTCTGTCTTTACGGCTGCTTCCCACCCTCCGAAAGCTGAGCTCACACAGGTCTGTGTTTCTGCTCACAAGTGCCAACACTTTGCCCTTCTCCTTTTGTTCAAAACTGCTGGAAAAGGAGGACTGTTTCTTCATCGGTTATTTGAAACCTTGGTGATTGTATTTTTCATTTCACAAGAGGATGGAGGGGGTGGAGATTAGACATTGCCTATAGCAAACTAGCAGTATTTCACTACCTCTGTGATGAGAGAGTTTCCAAAACCTTTGTAATCTGCTCATGAAAGAACACACTGACCGTGAACTTGTTTCTTCCAACCTCATTTGCTAGCTTTGACCCTAGACCTTCCTCCTGGTTTAGGATATTGGCTGAAATCTTGCTGTTGGGATTAATATCTCTCTCTAACTGACCTCTGGAAGGGAAAACAAGGTTTGCCTTACAGGGAATTAAGAAGAGGTTTGCAAAGCACCCAGAAAATAATTAGTGAGCCTTTTCTCTGTGCACAGCAGTGTCACTGAAACTGAGACATATCATATGAGGACTTGGACCCAAAAGGAGTAGGAAGCATGAAGCAGTTTTCCCATTGGAATCAGTGTTCCCATCTCTATATTTTACTGCTTTGGCTGCAAGAGGAGAATGGGAGCCACAAGTGACGTGTCTGTGGCCATGGAGCAACTCAGCTCCGGATCTGAGACTGTGAATGCCCCTTCTCCTCTTGGCCTCTTGCCTTACTCAGTCAAGACCACACAATGTCCTCAGGCTGCTGACAGTTCCTCAGCAGCTGAGTTCCAGTTTATTCTTATAGACTTTTATGGCTACATATATCATCCTGAGACAATTTAATCTCTAAGTATCATCAAGTTTATTCTCTTTGATCTGACAAATCCAGGCTCTTTTTTTCTTTTCTTTTCAACAATCTTTGTGGTTAATTTTTGCCCGCTGCAATGTTGTTGCTTTGCAACTGTAGCAGGTCAGGGAACTTAGCTGCTGACTCTGCAAATATTGTTCTTAATCATGATTTGATGGCTTTTCATCCGTAATGACAGCCAAACAACTATGGGCAGGGATCCTGTTCCATCACGTGAGTTACCTGAGTTTGGATAGTTGGACACAAAAAAAAAAATACACACACACACAAAAATCCTTCAAGAAGCACCCAAGTAGCTGTAAGAGAAAGTCACTTTTTTCACAGCAGCGTCCAACCAGGGAGCTTATGGGCAGCTGGTCAGCTGAATTCCCTTCTTTTCAATGACCCAATTCTCTGCTGTCACTTGTGAATCAGAGGCATCCTTCAGGATTTGGCAAGTGGAGGGGTGCAAGATTCTTGGTCCAATCCCATCGGATGGACCAACAGTCCATTCTTCCCTCCGTAGGCCCCAATCCAGTAAAGCCCTTAAGCACGTGCAAAAACCCCCTTGACTTCAGTGGAATTTCTCACTGGCTTAACGCTAAGCATGTGGTTGCGTTCATGCCACCGCCTCAGCGTGCTTCTCCAATGGCTGTGTAACGTGGCCGTGACCTGGTAAGCAGCTGACACATTCCACCCGGCAGCAGTTCTCCACTACGCAAAGTGAGAGTGGGAGGTTCTTCAACACAAAGAACGTCTTATTGCTAAATATCCTTTTATTCATTTCTTATCTTTGTGCCTGGCCCTCAGCAATATATTAAACCGCCAGAAAGGCAGGGAAAGGAGAAAAATCACTGCTTAGTTTGCTTCTTATCAATCACTGAAACAAGATGCTAAGAGGAGAAGGGAGCATGAGGATCTGAAAAAAACAGACCCAAGAAGGCCCACTACATGCAAGGATTGTAAGAGATGAGGGAAGGAGAAGAAGAATTAACATCTTGAAGAAAAGATAGTGAGTTTAGAGAGAGCTGGGAGCAGGCAGGAATCTGCCCATAGGATACTTGCCTGACAGGTGAGAAAATTCTCTCAGCAGGTGACAAACCCATGGCCAACACTTCATGCACCCTTGCTCCTTTCTTTTAAGAATAACCATGCTTTCTCCAGCTGCTTTTCTTCATGCCTTTTCCTTAGGGTCATCCTGTCCCAAAAAACCTTGGGCAGAGATTTTCTCACCTACAGGGCTGTGCTTCTCTCCCATCCCATCGCTGTGATGGACATAGAAACACCACAGTTTGGAGGTCAGCTATAGAGATACCTGAAGGAGCATTGCACAGAAAATGCAGCGGGGGCAGGAGTCAGAGCTTGCTACAGAGAAGACGACTGAAAAGTTCTTCTAGGAACATTTTATTTTAAAAGTTGATCCGCCTACAATTTAACCCATGTCTGTTCTGTCACATTTCCAGCTCCATCTCACCAATGCAAACACACTGAGAAGGATTTTAGCAACCCAGACTAATAAGATTTGTTCAAATGTTTCCCATGGGAGAGAGCTAGACCTGGCCAACTGGTATTGATCTTTCACCTGTCCCTGTGCCAGAGGACTTAGTAAAAGACACTGACTTTGTGTTGCTTTTGTTTGTTGACCTCACTGGATTTTACTGCTGCAGTTCTGCTGCCCCAGTCACATGTGTGCTTTGGCAGAGGGTGAATAACTTCAGAAATGTTGACATCTGCCCCATGTTTCCTTAGTGGGTTTTGGAGTTCATGGGTGATCTTTACTTTTGGGAAGTTGTGAGGAGAAAAATTGTTGACTGAGACACAAGTGACTGAACAAACAAAAAGCTTGAGCTAGAAATGTGAGGTGTACCGAATTCTTCCCCTTGCTAGAAGGGCTACAGTAACTTTGAAGAGATAAGAAATCAGGTAAACTCATACTGCCCATCCCCACCTTCCTTCTATTTGCTTTGCAATTTTCAAGTTTAAAGTACTTAACGTACTTTGTGTTCCAAGAGCAGTCACCAGGCTTCAATTCTTCAAAGCCTTTCTGACTTCCCACTGACCAGTTCATCTGGATGTTATTTTGCCTTGTGAAGAACCATCCGTCATTGGTCAGAATTGGCAAAGAGGTGATACGAATGTGGGGGGAAGACCACATTTTGGTATGGTGCTTCTACAGACCCAGAGAGCAGAGGTCTTGAAGGAAAGAGGGTAGGAAACATTATCTTAATCTCCTCCTTCCTACAGTCTCAGAAATTTGTGGGGTGCCTTTAATTACATGAAACCTTTTGACTGAGGTCAATGCTAAGTCAGGTTTATAAAAAGCCCTGATCTTGGCCAGGACCAGACTCCAAATATGTTGTTCTGATAATTCTTCCACCTTTTTTCCAGTCCCCACACTAAAGAGGACAAAGACTGTATTGGGTCTCCAGACGCGACTCTCCCACACACAACTCTTCTAGACAAATAGACAGATACAGCAGATGTCTTTATGTCATGACATCCTTAAGCAGTTAGCATTCCCCTAGAATGTGGGATCTCATCCATCCATCCATCCATCCATCCATCCATCCATCCATCCATCCATCCATTCATCCTCCATCTATCCATCCATCAAAAATGCCATTGTACTCTTTTTTTAGGTCTCTGCGTAGGCGGTCCAAAGACCCATTTGTTGTTAGGACACTGAACAGGACTGAGCTACTGCTTGAGTAGATATCCATGGGAAAATTGTACTTCAGATCCCGACTCAGGGTGTTAAATTAAGACTTTCCAGCTGAAGACTTTGGTATATAAAATTTGACAATACAAAGGAGGTGTTTGCCCTGTGTAGGTTACTGGCTACAGCTCACATGATGGACTGAAAGTTGCTGAGAGAAGGTAGGTGTGACTGTTTCTGCCATAAATGTGTGTCTGACTTGGCAAGAAAATAACTTTTTTTCTGCAGTATAAAAGGATATAAAAGAATATTTTGCCATAATCTCTGCACCAGAATGGAAATACATAGAAATAAATCCAAATGGAAATTGCCAGCTGGTCACAGCTGACAAGGAAAATTTTGGAGGAGAAAAATGGTTCTGTTGGTTTTTCAATTCCTTATTTCTTCAAATAAAATCAAGTTGAGAGCATGCAATGGACTAGTGGAAGATTCAAAAGTGTAATGCTGGCCTTCATAAGAATCCCTTTCTCTGAAAGGAATATTTTCATCTGTCCCACTTACAAAATGGATTAACCAGAAGTAGCATAGCGTGCCTCCTGGTAAAAGATCTAAGACAAACATCCTTAGACTTAACGACTCGGCCTTAGATTAGTCTCCCAGGAGGGAAAAAAACCACTGGTCCCATTTTCTAAAACATTCCAAACTAAACCAATCATATAGCTGTGATAATTAATGATTTATCCTTTTAGTGGACAGAGAGAACAGATGAGAAGATTAATAGCTTTATTACATCTCTACTTTGATATGTGTAATTTCATAAACACGGTACTCAT
Organism: Larus michahellis; assembly: GCF_964199755.1. Lineage (NCBI taxonomy): Eukaryota > Metazoa > Chordata > Aves > Charadriiformes > Laridae > Larus > Larus michahellis. The sequence continues at coordinate 43,346,360 of NC_133902.1, read as the reverse complement.
GTTGAGTGTTCATCAAAGTAAATAATAATGCGTTTTGAAATCATGTAGAAAAATGGATAAATGTTCCATGACCACAGGTCTTCAGGGGATGGCAGAAAGCAGCTTGCTTTCAAGGGCTAGCTACATATAATAGAAGTTCAAATGATGCACAAGAGATTTACTTGGTGACTGCGGCTTTTTCTCTTAGCAAATGGTCATGACCAAGACTTCAGTATTCTCAGAAGTGTTCAGTATGGGGGATTTATTTGTGAATTTCTTAAGCAAGCAAATTCTGTTCCACAAATTATTAATATCTCCAACTGTTTCAGACTATGGATAGTTTGGCTAGCCTGACATTAGTGTATGGGAAGCCTTATGAATTTTGCAAGTCTGTATTGTAAAACAGAAGAAAATGGATGGGAAGTGACTTCATTTTGCTCCCATTGCCACCTAACTTAAACATTCACTTTAGAAGGGAGAAACAGATCCTCTAGAGTTACCAGCCCTTCGCCTTTGACTATACCATGAGCCTAGAGAACTAGAAAAGATTGCATGTGTTTAAAGTTGTTGTGTTGTGAAACAAATTCGACCTCTAATTCCACCCTATACTGCATTTTCTCATTTATAGCCGTAAGTGGTTTTGCACTGAAGCAAAGTTTTGTTTTGTGGCCATCATCAAATATGATTGACCCTAACTGATTTGAGATCTTTGTACAGCACCTTTCCAAGAAAGGCTGAGCCTCCACAACTCTCGGGGACGTCCTCAGCACCTTGCCACATTGGCCTCTCTGCTAGCTGGTGTCCTCGCTGCCAGCAGCATTGCATTTCAGCGGCGTGTCCATCTCCACATAGAGAAACGCAAGTAGCTGGTGCACACAAAGGGTATTAAGCTTGTCTCCGAATCAGCATACAGATGCAAAACACAACACTGATTTATTATTTACTAATTATTGTGCAGATTCACATAATGGAGGAGAGAAAATCCTCTTTATCTTTGGTGACTGATTAGCCAAGAGTCATGAGGAATGAGAAATGTAACCCAGATACTACCACCAAAGCAAGAAGAGTGAAATTCTGGAACAGATGGCCTGGAAAGTTTGTGAAATCTCCATCACTGGGGGATTTTAAGAGCAGTCCAGGCAAAGACTGCTTTCAGTTGAGTTGCCATTGTCTTGGGGAAGGTCAGTGCAGTGAACTGCCTCTCAGGATGCCTCCCATCTGTTTTCTGTGGCTCTAAAAATTCCCTTTTCTCTGAAACATTCATGGTGTATTTACACAGAAGAACTGCCATGCATTGAGGTGCGCCAGAGGTGAGCAGCACATCGAGTAAATGCTTTCTTGACAGATTGCCTTGCCTGCCTGGAAAGCTGAATGGTTTTCTGGTGACTCAAACACAGACATTATCATGAAGGGCGCCGCAAAATCCACCACACGTAGGGTTTTTGGCTACTGCAGCATTTGTTGGGATGAATTTCTACAGAACAGGCGTGATTTGCTAGGACAAGAGTTTTGATGGGGATGAATCCCTGTGGGTAAGCGTCCTCCTACTTCCTTCTCTTGAGGAGACAAAAGCCCATCCCAGCAGAGCCTCCACTGACATCACCCCCAGCCTGGGGAAGAGACAGTACCGGGCACACGGCAGCGGGATGCACATCACCTCTGTGCCCAGCAGCTAGAAATGCTGAGCCCCCCTGGGCTGCTTTAATAAATACCCTGGCCCAAGTCTCGTTAAGAAACAGCCCGTTTCTCCTGTAGAACAGCATGCTGGACCTCCCTAGGATACAGGAGCAATACGATGGCAGCACAACCAGAGGAGACCCTCAGCCTCAAGTCTGAGCAGCCAGCTCAAGGTCTCCCAGCACAGCCCTTCCGTCCCAGGCCAGAAGTGAAGGAAGAGCAGCTCTCCTTTTGTCTGCCACGGCGGCTGACAGCGTTTCTCTCCGGTGCAGATTACAACAAGCAGCCTCTTGCCCTCCCTGCCTGGCTCTCCTCCACGCAGCCCCTCAAAGGTCAGCCGTAAACCCCAGCCTCCCCCGGCCACGCAGGGGAGGGGGATGTTTTGAAACGGCTCTTCACCGTTGACTCCTTGGTTCCAACGCAGAGTTCAGGCGGCAGCAGACTCACTTGTTTGCTTATATTTAAAAGGGGGGGGAGGGGGGTGGAAGGGAGAAAAGAAGGAGGAGATGGGACAGAAGATGCACAAACTTTTTGTTTTCAGACGGAGCAAGAGCACCCTCTACAGCTTACTGCTCAGAGCACAGACCGGCTGGGAAGAGAGGGCGGATTGCCTCCAGCCCTGTCAGTCTCAGTGAGAAGAAGGGATGGGAAGAGGCAAAGCACCAACTGACCCTTAGGTCGAAGGTGTTCACTGGCTCCTCGTGGCCTCCAGGCCCTTTGCTCTCAGACCTCTTAAGCAGACCAGCTTAGCCTGCCCAAGGCTCACAGAGGCTTGCAAGTGTCTCCACAGCCAGAGGACCTCTCGTTCAGGGCAGGGTGAAGGTCACTTTGGTTCTTTGCAGTTTTGATCTGGAAAGGCATTTGTACCAGCTCTAAGGGCTGAGATAAGACCGAAGCTGGTATGGCTCTTGAATTGTTGCAGTGTTTCCAGACATAAGTGTTGGAGCACCAACAGGTAGGGCTCTCCTACACCAGGAGGATCAGAAAATCCCAGGGTTGCCTTGGATGTCATGAGACTTCACAAAAAAGCAAAACTATGTTTAATTTCTTTATTGGGCTCTGGGTGCTTTTTGCAAGTTTTTCTTCCTCTTTGCAGAAGTAAGTTTGTTCTCTTTCTCAGAAAGTGAAAGGAAAGAGTCCTGTCTTATGAGGATCACATGAATCTCAAAGCCGCAGCTTCATGGCAACAACCAAAAATTTTTAGACTGAGGAATGAGGAACACAGCTATTAGTCTCCCCCCACCCCTTCCCATCTTCGCTTATGAATATAGTTTTGTATCCTGCTTACGTTAAATATTAGATGATTTTGCGTTTTAAAACAAAAAGAAAAGCCCTTCCCCCATCTTCTGTCTCACCTTAGAGACAGTGAGGAACTTCTCTCCCTACAGGTCCATGGAACCTCTGTTGATTGTCACAAGAAAATATTGTGAATTTCACAGCCAGTACCATCCTGGATATCTGCAATAGCACAAGGGACCTATTGCATTGCAGAATCCAGATCTCTGCCATGGCAGGCCACCAAGTCATACCCTCTCCATAAAATTATCAGCACCCGTCATACAAGAATATCCTAGCTGTGATAAGGGAGTTAAAACTTTTTACGACCCTAGCGCAACCCTTTCCCTTTCTAGAGCTTTTCCTGACAACAGGTGAGCAGAGGGCAGTTAATAAAAAAGACTAGGGTAGAGCGTGGCCAATATGAGGTGAGGATGACTAGAAAAGCCTATTTATTTGGATATGGGGGGCAGGAGAGAGATTTACTTCATTTACTGTTTGAATTAAATGGAACTGTAGATATGGCTAATGACATTGCAATTGGAAAGTAGTGGAAGACCTCCTTATTTGTATTTTAAACACTTCCCAGGACAGGGCTCCAAGAAGCCCTCTTGATTCAATTCTTGCTACTAGAGAAGGTTGAAAGGAGAATCTAGAGAGTTTAAACAATGTCTCCTTGGCATGTATATTCATTAAAATAGCTTGTCTTTCTCCTGTTGGATCACAAGAATTAAATTAAATTAAATTAAATTTAAAAAGAAGAACAGACAACCAGTAGCTTTTGGCTTAGAACAGAAATGGTATGTTTTTCCATTTTTCAACATCAGGAAGAGTTAAAATGGCACTTTCCAAAACTCCAGCTCCTCACTATGAAGGACCAAAGCCATTTTGCCATTATTTTCAAGGACACTCATTCAGTCATCCAACATCTCCATGATCAGCTACATCTCACTAGAGCATCTAAAAGAGGCCATGTTCCTTGTCAGCAAACACCAGCATCTTGTTGCACCTGGTGACTTGTGCAAAAGTCCCATAGAAATCAAAGAGCTATTTCTTGTGAAATTTCAGATCCATTTCTGAGGGGCAGGCAGGGTAATGAAATAATAACCAGGAAGCCCATTCTGTGGCTTTCCAGAGCTAGGATTTGATCCAGTTTTTCTCTCTTGTTGTAACAGACATTTGCAAATGGACTGATTGTCCCCGGACTTTTCTTCAACAGAAATATAAGCTGAATTTTGATGAAAGCTGGGGCATATTTGGCTTCTTTGGAGATCTGAACCATATAATAATAACTAGAAATGACACAGCTGTACCCAGGGACTCCTCCAAATTCTGGAATCAGACCCGACTCATGAGTTGGCTGGTCTCATGTCCAAAACTATGAACAACCCTTGCTTCCTCCCAGCTGAAAGGACAGGTTGACTTGAAAACGGACCAGATTCATTAGGTCCCATTGGTTTTCCTCCTACATATCAGCAAACCCAAACTGCTGGCATCTGTCTTCTCTCCCAGCTGCAGAACCTCTGGATCTCAGCATGTGCTGAAAGGCCCATGTGACTCCTTTTGTACCTTGCCTCTACACATGCATTTTGCCTTCATGACAGATCTTGGAAAGATGGACCATGCTCCGTGCAGCACTGTTGCACTTAAAGAGACTCTTGCGGTAGGGCTGTGATACAGCGGTGCATCTGCAGAATATGGCAACATCTCTACATCCTCTTGAGGCCAGGAACTTCACCACTGCTTGACCCACATCCTGTAGGTGCTCTTGCTCATCTCCCACAGCAGTCTTCAGAAATGCAGAAGTCACGCCAGGAGGAACAGAGAAGATAACCTGGAAGCAGTCTTCTGCTTGCTCAGGGAAAAGCACCAGGTTTTCTCAAAGGACACAATGCCTGGTGCTACTGGGAATGTCAGGAGGCCACTACCATTTGATTGCTACAAGAAAAGCATCCTGAGATTTTTCAGTGTTGCAGAGAGTCTGGAGCTGTTTTGTTTGAGCCAGGTTCATAGGTCCCTGCCCATCTCTTGCACATACAGCCATCTGCTCGTCCCTAGTTAGTTTTCTGTGCCACTTATCTCTTAAGCAGGTGCTCTGGTCACAGCCCAGGCCAGACAAAGCCTCTCATCCCAACGGGGAGCAGCCCAGACAATCCAAGCAAAGTGTCCCTCAAACGACAGGGATCTGACTTTTCTTTTGATTTAAATTCTGTGTTCTTTTTGCATACTGCCTCATTTTGCATTTCAAAAGCCAAGCACTAGCCTTTCTTCTTGCAGGTAATTAGCTGGAGAAATGCCAATGTCCCAGAGTCTTTTTCAAGGCCGATAAGGAGTTACAATATTCCTGATCCAGCTCTCTGTACCTCCTCATTAAAGTCAAAGGCATCCTCAGCAGCTGACATTGAACACTTCATAGGGCAAATTCTTCTTGATGTGTGCTTTAAATTCCTAAATTGGGGCTCATGCGTTGGTGATGCTCTACGCATGGTTAGGTGGAGGAGCACTTTAAAAGAAAGCCATAGAATCCCAATGCCTCCATCTCCTAGTCAAGGTGAGACATCATGAGTGGCTATAGCTAAACCGTGGCCACATGGGCCTCAGTTGCAACAAGAGGGGATTGTAAATTGAAAAGAAATAGACCCCTTCCAAAGGGAGAAGATGAGATTCCACCCACGTTTAGGCTGTGCCTAATTGACCGGGGATAGTTAGGCACAATTACCCTCAATTTCCAAAAGAAGGGAGGAAAACGTGGAGGTTAAGTTTTTTGCCCAAGGGCACTTTATGTTACTAGTGTTTCAAAGAGCAGCATTTTGAGTTTGGACTCTGAAGCACTGGTTTCGAAACTGGGATTTGAAAGGGTTTCCAGGCAAGTATCTTTGGCAAACCAATGAATGTCACAGTCCAGAAAACCATCCCAATCTTTCTCGCTCCTGACCAACAGTACGGTGCTTTGGGCCAACCAGATCTTGTCTGAGATGTCTAATGTTGGGCACAATTGAACTCCTAGCATAGCTGAGTCACTGCTACAAGCGCAGTGACAAAGAGTAAGTAAAGTCTCTGTTTGTTCCCCATTTTATGCAATTCTGATAGCTTCACAGCAATTAGTTGAGCAATTAGTCATGCATTTTGTATGCACAATTGCACATCTATACTGTCTGAGAATCTGGTTCCAGGCTAATGCTTGCCAGCAGTACTGGGCCACCAGTGTTTGAGCAGGATGCAATGTGGCCCATATTCAAATCGTATGTCTCACTTCTATATGGACAGTTTCTTTTAACTGTCCCCATCCAAACAGCAGCATTGTCAGCTCCCTGCAGCCCCCACCCCACTGTCCAAGACCTAATGTGTCTCTTGGTCACCCAAGATAAGAGATCTCTCTCTCACTTCGAGGCCAACTTACTTGCCTCAAAATTTTGCCCTCCTTTCCTTAATCAAACTGGTGATGGGTTTGGTTATGATTTCTTCAGACTGAAGACCCTCCTGTCATGGCCACATGCTCCTCATTTTGCATGACATTTTTGCTTGCACAGACAATCCTTTGTACATGCAAAAGCTCACATTTGTGCTTGCCAGTCAAGCAAGCCATTGTCTGCTTAGCCTGTCTTTGTGCCTGCAAAAATTCTAGGGCAAATTCAAAGGCTGGACAGAAGAGCCTTTGGGACTCCCAATTTTCTTAGCAGCCAAAGCCAAATACATTTCTAACTCCCAGCAGCCTTATAGTGGATGCAAGCAGACATCCATCCATCCTGGCACAACGGCTGAAGTCCTGGTCCCGTCTAAGCTGATGGGAGCCTCGCCTCTGATTTCTGAGCAGTGCCTGAATTTCCCTGCTGTGTTTTTTTTCAAATCTCCCCTTAGCAGAAACGATGCTCCTCAGCTGCATGTGCTCTGCCACTTGCAGCAGCGGAGGCAGCCACATGACCCAAAGTAATTAAGGCACCAAGCGCTTCGGCCGGCTTGCTCTCGCATTCTGTTTGGTCACAAAAGAGCAGTCATGGGCCGTTTCGACCGAAAACAGACCTGAACACAGAGACTTCATTGTCCCGAGGCCAGAAGAGATGGCTGCTGGGAAGAATTTGAAAGGCATAGGTTTCGGTATATATGTTGCTTTTCCATGAAACTGTATACACTTTTGCAAATTATAAGCTGTTTCCTGTCTATGTTCCAGCACTTTGGGCTCAAATTAAAATCTCCTTAAAATCAGACCAGCAGGAGGGGGAAGAAGGAGGAGGTGTTTGCTGGAGTTCTTGAGCAAATGGGAGGAATTTAAGGTCTTGTCCTCTCTAATTCCTCCCCTATAAAGGAACGTACTTCACCAGGTTGCCACATACTGAAGTAAACTTGGCAGCAGTGAGAAAAGCAATGTTTTCCTTCAGGTTTTTAATGCTTTTGGCTTGGACTGCATTCTCATTGCTTCTTCCTATTGCATTCTCCTGCCTTTCCATCCAGGTGCCACTTAGCACACTGGCCATTTTGCCCAGGGACACAGCAATAAAAGAAACCGTTCCACCAGGCTGTGATGTTTTCCTTCCCCTTTGCCACTGGCGACCAGCAGGCCTCCAGGCAGGAGGCGTTGGCCAAGGGATAGGTAATGTTTTATATGCCCCTTGCATGGGGCTTGCTTGCATACCAATTACAGCCTGGCGCGCCTCTGTCCCCCCGAGGGCTGAGAACATCTGGAAGCATTCACAGTCCAAGCACAATCTGGGCCAAGTCCCACATCGGAGGGAAAACAAACCAGGGAGCCCGGGAAGTCAGCACATCGAGGTTCACTGAGGCACACCAGGAACCTGCCTCTGATGTCTCTGCTCCTCTCTCTGCTGTGTGATGGGAGTGCTATGGGGTGAAGCTATCCACCTGTCTGCTGACCTCCACACTGTACGCCTTTGCCGTCTCCAGGGATCCTCTTATCGGTGCAAAGGATTTGTCTCATGGGCTGCTTTCCTTCTGTCCTCGAGAAGGACTTGGTGTCCTGTCTCAAACTCATTATTTGCATATTTCAAGCCTTGATCTTTTCCAGCCTCTGAAACTGGTCTCCTCTTTCCCTGTCAGGTTTTCCAGTGCATTCTGGGTGCCTTGAGAGGGCACACAGCCCCACCGCAACCCCGACAGGCACTCAGCTCCCAGGAGAGGGTTGTTTTCTCTAACACCAGTGCTCAGTCATAGCCGGTCTTCAGGCACCTCTTTCAGCCAGTGGAAAGAGCTCAGCACCTGCCAGAGGACAATTCGGACTATGCATTTTACACACTGACCTGAGGTTGGTGTGGTGCCCTGAGGAACCAGTTTGTCTTTGCTGACATTGCTCTGGAGGGATGGACACCAGCTTCCTACAGTGGCACTGCTACAGTGACTGCAATGTTGTGGGGAGGTAGAGTGCTCAGTGCCAGCGCAGAGCTCAGCTTACAGTAACTCACTCTACTTTTGAGGTGGGTTTTCAAGGTCACGTTCAGTTCCATCTTGGCATGGCTGGATCAACACTGTGTTCTAGACACCTGTTTTAAAAGCTGAAACTCAAACAAGTGGGAAAGCCAAAGAGAATGGTTCGGTGTAGAAGAAAATATGAATTGGCCTTCACATTTTCTTCCTCATAGTTGTGTTCATAATGGAAGATAATGCCATACCAGACGCATCTGTGGACCAAATATGTGCATGATTTATAGCCCAACGTGAGGTCTCAGTTCTAATTTCCATCCCAGTATTACAGAAACCAGGAACAGTCTATCTAGGTGTATCTTTGGTGGAGAAAGGTGAAAAAAACAAGGTGGAGAAAGTTTTCAGATTATTTTCTTTGGCATCTGCTCCATTCTGCACACACATAAAGGCAAAGAGATAAAGACAGGAGGTAGGCAGTTAATATGTTGGCTTGCTACTCTAATTGGAGCTTCAGAGTCCTACAAGGCAGGCAGCACAACTGTGATTTTTTCCCCACCTCAGCTTTCTTGACTAAGTTCAACTGCAACAGGCCATTCCTTTATTTGCAGGAGGCTCAGAGTGAACTACATTTCGGAGGAATAGATGCAGAATCTATGTCCTCCTAAGCTGGAGTAGGGAGAGCAGATTGATTTTGCAGTGCCTGATGCCTATGGCTCATGATCCCACAGGAGGCTGGCCTTGGTAAGTCCAAATCATGAGTAAGATCCTTGGCTCTTCAACATGGTGGGAACAACAATCTGTGTTTCTTTAAGTCACGGGGGAGGCAGGGCTGTCTCAGCCAGCTCTGTTTGCACCTGGCTATTGTTCCTTTCTCTTTTGACATACCTGCAACTTTGAAGGCCGAGTGGGTGGTTGCTGTCATGAATCCAGCCCAGGACAGAACCAAGGAAAGAAACAGGCAATCTGGTGGGGAGACCATGGTGAAGCAAGAGTGAAGGGGGTAAAAGTTCCTCCACCAGAACACGGGTAGCCTGTTAGACAAGGCCAGGTACTCATTTCAGACAATATAAATCAAGATTCAATTGTGGCTTCCATGTTTTATGTGGGGAATTCCATGGCAGCAGATAGACTTGTAGTCTAGGAGGCCAAGTCAAGTCCATTTATGTGATCATCACAAGCAGGTACAGAACCTCCAGAACAGCATTTCCCTTCCTGTGCTCTCAGCTTGCTTCAGCTCTGCTGCTAAGGCCAAGCAATGCTGAGAACAAAGAAATTCCTTCATTTTTGCCAGCTTCATCTGGAAGGCCCAGAGGTCTGAACTCAGCTAAAGTAGCCAATTTTTCTAAAGCTGAATCTTACAAAGGAGGAAAAATAATAGAGAGAGCACAATCAATACAGAAAGCATGCTGTCACTTCTCCATGCCAGTGGTGTGCTTCCTGCACAGAGGTGCAGAGCTCAGAAGACAATCCTTCCTACTCATCCACAAACAATTTCCCTGGGAAGAGCGCGTCCGTAGGCACATGCTTGCTCTGGCCCCAAACTCCACGCTGAAGGCAAAGGCCATGGTAGCTGCAGTGGGCGATTTCCCGAGCTACCCAGTCTCCAGCCGCTTTTGGGGCCACCTCAATGCTATGCTCACCCTGTCCACAATCAGCTCCTTGGGACGTGGTGTGCAGGTTCTCTTGCTTTGCATCTCATCACAAGCTGGCGCGTTAGCGAGTCCCAAAAGAGTTAATAGCTTTTGCCATGGTGGTGTGGGTTTTTTCCCCCCCCATGCAAACCAAAACACAAAAGCCTGTGTTGAGAGGTCTGTCGCCGACAGGTATATTTTGTCTCTCCCTACGGTGCTTGGAAAAATTACTGACAAGGCAGATTTTTGCCTAATGAGGGGAAGAAAGAGACGGAGAAAAAAAAGACCTGGGGAATCCCCTTCTGTTGTGCTTCCAGTATATTTTCACTTCAGTGAATGAAACAAGGTAACTTTTGGTGTAGCATTTGGCGTTTTTCTAATTGAGATGGTTAAGTGCTGTCTGAAACCAATGCAGACAGGGTTTCCCTTTGGTGTTTCAGCAACATTCCATGTGCCAACCTGAATCCTACAAGCAGCAGTGGATTCTAAATGTGCAGTTGAATTTGGCCATGCCCTTCTCCCCATTTGCTGACAGCTCCAGGGTAAAGCCTGGGCTGTGAACATCCTGGACGTGCTAGAGAAGGAGGAACCTCTAAACGTTCCAGTGGAGACCGAAGACAAGAGAGATTTAAGCTGATTAGACCTGTTCTAGGTCCCTGATCATGCTAGGACTCCGGAGACCTACCATCGGCCAGGGCAGAAATGATTAATGTTACACCTGGCTGCCCAAGCTCTGTTTGTAGACAAGGAAATCAGCATCTCCAGAGATCAGTTTATCCAACTTTGCTTCGCTTCGTTGCTGAAAGGTGATGAGTCCTTCCAGTCTAAACAATCTATTCTCTATTAATTGATCCCAACCTTCCTTATGCTAAGCATCACATGTCTCTATATACCTCTATATACTCTTTATTTGGGGATCAAAAAACCAAACAAACAAGCAAAACACCAGTGGATGCAAATATTGATTTATTTCAGTTCTCATTCCTCAGAGTGGGAAGACTCCTTTAATACAGCTCCCTTTCCTCAGGGAAGAGGAGCACAACTTGAACATATCGAGTTCCAACCCGCAGGGAGAGTTTATGAGCCGGCCGTAAGAGCCTGAAATGTGACTCCAAGATGTGTCTTTGAGAATATTGCCACTGAAAGCCCCTCAACTGAAAACCCTTCATATAAAAACCTTAATTGGAACAGCCAAAGGAGAATGCTGGTGTCTGAGTACAGACTGAGGAATCAGCAAATTCATTTGAAATTCAGATGCCAGCACTAAGACGCATATGGAAACAGGCCCTACCCCTTCTAATCTAGATGATCATGGGGATCGGGTTCCTTGCAGGACCCAGGCCTCAGACAGACAGGGGATTTAGGCAATGGATGACCTTGAAAATGCCGCGGCATAAATCACCATGCAAACCCAGGAGGGTGGGTCTGTTTTCCCCATATAAATATTTAAAGAACACTCATTTTTTCTAAGTGATAGATGACAAGCAGGTGGCCTGAAAACTGGAAATATTTTTGCCATTTGTTCAGGGAGCTTTCTACACAGGTTTTGCATTTACTTCTTTATCTATTTATTTATTTATTGGTGGTTTGCCATGTTATTCTCCCAGGCCAGGAGTTGGTTTTGGAAACTTTCCTGGAGAACGGCGCTCCTGCTCTGGGATTGCTTTCTAAGCCTGGTTTTGATTTTAAGCAAGCAAGATCTGATTTCTCTGCTTTCCTCCAAGCTACCTTGCAGACCACGCTTTGGGCCAGACCCTCAGCGCTCGCTCCATGGCCGGGACTGTGCTGATTTCATTAGCGTGTGTGTACAGCCAGGTCCGATCAGCCCAAAGGGGCCGATATCTTTTCTTTGATGTTAGGCAGCAACAGGTGCCCAGTGAAGAATATAAGGGCCAGGCAAGTGCACAGTGGTGCTTCCCCGGAGCGCTCTTCCCACCCTCCAATGATCAAAGACAGTAGCTTTGTGCTCAAAAGCCCTTTATTTATCCAGTTAGTTTTTGAACCCATGCCGAGTTTAGCCTTCATAGTCTCCTGTGGTAAGGAGCTCCTTTGGTTAACTTTTGGGAGTTTTTTGGGTTTATGTTTGTTTGCTTGCTTGTTTGCTTCCTTCGTACTTTTCCTGCCTTGGCCACCATGTTTCATGGTTGAAGAGTTCTGGTCTTCTTATTTCTCTTATGAAAGCATTTCCCTGCTTCTGACCATCCCTGTCAAGGGAGTGTGAGACACAGGTATGAAATCCACCAGTAAGTCCCGGCACCTGATGGGTCTGGGAAGCGGGGCAAGGCTGTTAGTACTTCCACTGTGGCAGAGTTTGTATCTATGCGCACACAACACATCTCGATCCAGCACAACCGTATCTATAAAGGTGATGTCTACCTCACTGTTTTTACAACGTAGATAGGAACTGGAGGGAACAAGGTGAGACACAAATCACAAGGCGGAGGGCAAGGTATTTTCTCAGATAAACTGGTAACTTCAAAGCCCATTTGCAGGGTAGGTTAATTAAACAAATGCCTAAGATATATTATCTGAGCATTAATGGAGCCATCCAGCAAGGCCATATCCTGGACCAAAGCAGGGTTTTAAGAGTGGGAAGGTGAATGGCACTGTATGCATGGGACAAAGTGGTGCTGGGACAGGGCCTAGAGACTGGCAGGGAGAAAGCATTTCCTGAGCCTCAGCCTGCCCTAGTTTATTTCCTCCCTCTCCCTGTTAGTATGAATAATAATGAGATAACACGAGGGGGGTTGCTGGTGAGACTGGTGGCAGGACTCCTGAGTCCCGAAGGAGAGTGTATGCAATTATCTGAATGAGTTAAGACCGAAGTCAGAGATAACCAGTACGAATAAATGAGCAGAGATGAGATCAGGCTGACGTCATTCACCCCAGGCAGATTTTGGACCTCTCTCCGGGTGGAAGTTTCACTAACCATCGCAGTGGAAATAGGAAATTAAAAACAAGCCTCTGAACCATGAATTTCACCATGGAGCACTAACACAACTCTCTTCCCAAAGCCAAGGAGGAGGCCAAGTGGGGGAGGAAAGATCAGGTTCCCATTTATCTCAGATCTATCTCCCGGTCCTCAGCAGTGCTTTGACATGGTTGAGCGGCTTCCGATGAGTCACTTCCTTTCAGCCTCCCCTTCCAATTTTCCTGCACCTTGTGTAGTTAGATGTTGGGCTCGTGGAGGTAAGACACAACCCCCTCGCCAGCAGTCAGACCTAACAGTCCTGACATTTGCCAAGGCTCCAGCAATTGTGCTAGCAATTTTTTGGAAGTGTTAAGCACCACTTGACAGCAACAGGAGTCAGAGAGACTCAACAAGCTTTCAAAACAAAGCCAGAAGAAAAAATTGAGCTACTGCTGCCTTTTTTTTCCCTTTTTCAGTGGAAGCATGTGTATTGAGAGTGAAGCTGCTGACTGGTTTCCCAGTGACTGACACGCGACCACTCGGTGAAGCCATTGGCCAGGGATGCGCAAGGGTTGTTTCCTTCTTTTATCTCACCACTCTTATTTATAGATTTGCAGAATCCTCTCTACAGTTTGCAAATGACTGCCTCATACAGCTCTCTCCATCTTTAAGATTTTTATGATGTGGAGACAATCCAGCGTCTAGACCAATAATGATAGCCCACATCTCAGCCAAGCCTTTTCTTAATTGTCCACAGGGCTGGCGAGGAAATATAAACAATTGTACAAACGGCAACTTTACTAAAAAGGCTTTGACCAGCTGGCATCTTTCCCTGCCAGTCCTGGGGCAGCTTCTTACTGTATATTTCCTAGAGCTCAATCCAGTCTGGTCTTAAAATAGCTCAAATGATGGTAATTCCCTGAAAAAGAGATAATTTCTGCAGAAAATGTAATGGCTGGAGACTTGCCTTCTGATTCTGTCCCTTGGGGTAAAGCTTTGTAACTCCTTTACTCACCTTCAGACCTCTCAGCTTCTTTTTGATGCAGTGTGGTAGGGCCAGGTTTTTGGGGCGTTTGTTAGGAAGGCCTCCTTCCTCCCCCATCCTTCTCCCCATCACATTGATGGGGCCACATCTCACACGTTGGAATATCAGAGCCGTGGGGTGTCCCAGTGTCAGCTGCAAAGTGCCCCTGGTCCCTTTTAGGGTCTACAGGTATACTGCCACGGTGCAAAAATATCCTTGGCTCAACAAATGGATTTGTACTGGAGGAAGCTTGGCTGTGCCACCAAAACATATGTCTACGCCGCGCTTTTCTTAAACTATATTCTTTTCTTCTGAACCCTCAGCACCTCCTGAATAAGGTTATGTCCTTTGTTCACAGCACAGCTTTCTGTCATGTCTCTCCCCAGCCAGTATCATGCAATTTGATGATCCTCTCCTCATTCTTCCACAGTTTCTCCATCTCACTTCCAGATTTTTTGATTGTCTGTCCTCCCACTTTGGCTACGCACCTTTGCCAATAGCATGCCCAAAACCAAGTGTTGTGATCCAGGTGTGGCTGTACCAGCAGCCCTGTCAAATCCTTTCCTAAATTTCTCCAAGACTGAGATGCTCACAAAGATCCTCATGAAACCTTGACATCACATGGCTTTGTGCCTTTGTGTTCATCTCTCCATATCCACCTATTGTTTCTCACTTGAGACTGTAAACTCACTGGTATGGGATGTTACTCTTAATTTTGGTGTTTAAATAGCACCACGCAAAAGGAGACAGGGGCAGGGAAGGGAGTAAATCGGGTTCCTCAGTGTCCCCTCCAGATCAATGATTATTACTAAGAAGAACCCCCCCAAACTGCCCATCTCTCTGGCACTTACAGGGAGAACCCCACCTCACCAACCCAGACCTCACGTACCCCATCCCAGCGGGGGCTAAGCCTCATTTCAAGTCCAACTCAAGCTATACTTTGTGACATTAAATGGGAGTTAACTACTGAGCAGGCTTTATGCAAACTCTGGGCAAAGAGGGAAGTTTCACCACAAAAGCATTATCAGAGGTCGCTGACTCAGCCGCTGCAGCACCTCATTTTCAATTGCATGAAAGCTGCAGGATCCAGACTCCAGTGTCGGGGGGCCGAGGGCTTCAGGGTTTTGGTTGGGGTCTACGTCCCCTTGCAAATTACCCACTGAAGACACAAGCGAAGCTGTGGGCTGTCATGTAATATGAGGCATTTTACTGCAGCCGGGTTGGGGTTTTAAAATAACATGATACCATGCAATGAGCCGTTGGGGAACGGAGCTAGGGAGAGTGCCACTCCAAGCCTTTGCCCGCCGGGAGCCAGCGGTAGAGCCAGGAAATAAACCCACAGCTCCCAATATCCAGACTAGCGGCTGAGCCACAGGATCATTCCTCTCCCCCTCCTGCAATCACAGCAATCGCCCCACCCCAGGGCTGCAAGCTCCCCAGCATGCCGGGACCCTGCAGGCAGAGCAAGGCTTCCAAAACATCCCAGCCAGAAAGACTGAAGTGATGCCGGAGCTTGTCCCCATGGTGTAGAAAGGGCTGTCGCTGCTACCCAAGACATAATCACTCTGCACCTCTGTGCCGTGGTTGCCCGCAGGGCCCAGGGAAGCCTGGAAAGCTGCAGTTGCTTCCACCTTCCAGGTAGTCAGCTTCCTTTCTTAGATACGAGAAAGCCAGGGAGTCCAGGCTCCTCCATCCTGTACAAAGATTCTTCCCACACCACTAAAAAATGCAAGCAGCCCATTTCATTCGCATGTTCGGAGAAGGAACATATCAGCCCTGCACGCCATCACGTTGTCAATGTCATGGAGTAAGAGAGTGCAATTGGAAGTCGAAATGCATTGTACCCTGGATAGGAAAGTATCAAGCTGGGCAAGTCCATTGAAAAGAGCTTTCACCAGCGGTCACCATGAGTTCTCTTTGGTTCCTGACAATCCCTTGGAAACACTTGGGTGCTGGGTCAGTGCAATGCCAAGTACTCACTCTGCAGCTGAACCCAAGGGGAGGTGGGCGCCAAATGTGCACCAGTGGGCAATGTCCACTGTGCACTAAGTCATTCAAGGACCTCAAAGGAAACAATCAAAGAGAAAACATATGCCACCATGTCCAAATGAATGTTGCGGAGGAAGCCTGTTTTCTGTACAGGTATTGCACCGGTATTTCTGATCTCCTGACCTTGAGTTTGCAAGCGGAGCACTCTACTCACTTCATTTTTATTTGGTGTAATATCAGCAGAGTTCCTTCATGCCTCTGTTACTCAAAGGATTGTGTCAGCTCTTCTAACCACATCATTGTAGTAGGAATGTGTACTCAGCTGGACATTTACCATAAACCCTGTGTCTTTTGCATAGTCACCATCTTTGGGAGAACAGCTTTTCCTTTTTTTCCAATTTGCCTTTCCTTTTTGTTCATAGATAATATGCGCATAGATATATGCATGTGGCCCTTTCAAAACCCACTTCCACGTGCAACCAACTATCACTGTTCAGCTGGTTATTAGCAGCCAAGGGGTTGAGCCAGATGGACGCAACACTGCAAACTTGTGGTAATGACAACATTGCCCTGGCACACAAATGATAGGGTTTCTCATCTCCTCTGCTTCAACATTCCCTAGAAGTCTAGGTCTTCCAGATTGCAACCTGGTACTCTAGGTTACTAGCGGCATTGGTACTACAGAAACAAAATAGATGGGCGGATAGGTGGTTGGAGACTTGCCAAGCCAAGAAAAATGGCTGAGAAATGCCACAGCTTAAGCCAAGAATGGATAACTTCTAAATTCTTGAGAAACTCTTGTATTCCCAGCCAGGTGTTTAGGGGCCAGGCAAATGCAGCTTAATGCTGGAACTTTCCTAATAAACCCTAACAGACCTAACTTGGGTCTGCATCGCTCCCACAACAAACACATCCCCAGGATGGTGAGTCCACCTGTGAACTGGATACTGGGGCCTGCATCCTGTTAGTCAGCCTTAAACAATCTAAACAAAGAAAGTAAACATGAGATACAGCCCCCTCTCTCGTGTTGACAACGCTCTTTATCTTGGATAAAAATGTCAAGGCTTCCCAGCTCCATAAATCCTTTCCATTTGTAAGGACACAAGGAAAATAAAACATATTAAGCAGACCATAAACTGCTCTAGGCATTGATTCCACACAAAAATTCTCACATTTGGAGCATGACATCAATTTGGCCCAGTGGTCACATGAATTCCCAGGCCTGCTTCTCTCCTCTCCTTTTAGCTTCTTGGGTTATTGCTTACACACAATCTCACATTGTCCCCATTTCCTGAAGACTGCAGAGAAAGCCAGAGCAAGGGCAGGGATGTTTCTTCCCTGAGGCTAGAGGCAGCTCCAGAAGGGTGATGTAGAATTGGCAAGTCCACCTTCAAGGAAGGGAAAGAAGAAAGAGAATTGCTTTGGGACAAACCTGGCATAGCTGTTCTTTGCTTGCCATCTGGTGCCCAGGACCTTCCTCCAGAAACATTTCATTATCTGTCTGCACAGACCATATGCTGCAGTCCTGGATCATGGGTCACCTGGTTCTTGTGACACAAGACTGAGGTTTAGCAGGTCCATTCCTCACTGGGCCACAAACTATTTTGTGGAATGTAAATAAATCCCATTTCCACTTGTAAACTGTAGATAATACTTATTTTGAGATCTTCTTTGCCTATTAAATTTATAATCCCTTTATGTCCAGGACTATGTCCACAGAGTATTCCAAACCATGCATGCCCAATTTCACATGAGATGTATCATCCCCACCACCTCTGACCTGCCCAGCCAGAGCAACAAGGTACCTTTTTACTCAGTTTGGCAGGAAGCCTTTGCTGTAAGCATGAAAGAAAATTTGAACTCATAGCCCTGGACCTGCAGCAAAATACTTGAGTTGCTTTGGCTTCTCATACCAGCTGGAAATAGCAAATTACAAACTAGAAAAAAAAGAACAGTGTCTGTTCTGGTCCGTGTACATGCTTGGAAAAATGTAACCCGTAGGTCTTCAACAAGTGCAGCTCCATCTCAAGTAGCCATGACGTAGGCTGTGGGTAGCTCTGAATCCACCAGAACTCTTAAAAAAATGCTATGGTAAGCAGCAAAGTGGGACAGTCATCCCTAGAGCCAATAGCAGGAAATTAAATTTGACACCTTTCTGGATATAAAATGTAAATTTTGAATAGTGTACCCTCACTTTTGGAATAACTTCATTGGGACTGCAGCAGATTTTCCATCCTTTGAAGTCTACAGAGCAAGACTGGGCCCATATTCAGATGACCTACTCTTGATGCCTCATTTAATCATTGCACATGTTTTGCACTCAAAGAAAAAGCAAGAAATTCTCGTTGTTTTCTTTACAGAACTATGAGATCCTTGGATCCCTATGTGAAGAGAGATACTCATGACAATGAGGTTAGCTTCCTAGAATTGTTGGCCTGCATTTGGTTGTGGCTGCCTTTCAACATGATAGGCTTTGGCTTTACCTCAAACTGGTGGATTCAACAGAAGTGTTGTCAGAGAAAATTCTCCAGGGTTTGGCTTATCTGTCACATGTCAGGCTTCATCTTCATAATTGTCTTTTCCAACCTTACTGTTCAGGGACCACCACACAGAAAGCCTTCAGGAAGAACTGAGGAATACCGTAGAGATTTTCAACTAGAGAAATGACCATCAGCTAACACTTAGTCTGTTTGGGGACTTTCTGCCAGGGCTTTTTAGTTAGCTAAGAAGTTATGACAGGTAAAGGGAAAAAAATCAGAATAGTCACTTCCCCCTTCTGTGGGATGAACCTATCCAACAGCTCCCTGATCTGTCCCCATTGGGGACCACCCTTCTACTCCATCTCTTCATCATGCATGAGCACCATAACAGGAGTAACATCATCACCATTTGTCTTCAGCAAACAAAGAGTTAAGCAGGGCCAAGAGCGCCTTGTAAACAGACTGAAAGTGTAACCTTTGCTTATAAATCATGTGTTCAGCCCCAGAACATGCCTTTAATCCTGTAATTACATTCAGAACTTGCTGTTTCAGTTAAGGAAATACGAGCTCCTCTCCAAATGGCACTGGGGCTGACCTTAAATGATACGTTAGCTCCCTGAAATGGCCACAGAGCCCCACATCTTCCAGCACCCCGTTCCTGGGCGGTGGGGCAGGAAGGAGCACACGTCGGGCTGTATCACCCTGGGTTTTGTGAAACTTGCCTGCGGAGACCATGCCTCCAGCCAGCAGCTCCCCAAGAGAGAAAAACTGCCCACGGGCATCGGGTTGGCTTTGCAGCTGCGGCTGACAGGAGTCCAGATCCTCAGTGGCTTGGGACTATGGACAACCTTGGACTTTGGCAGTAGGGCAAGGGGACAGGCATCATTGGTGGAGTGTGGCATCCTCTCTTCTGCAGCTCTCCTCATTTTGTGGGACAGCCTGTCCCCATGATCCCTGGGGAAACGAGCAATGGTCAAGAGCAGGGTGAGGGCAACCAGGCAGGTCCTTTTCTGGTACAAGTTCTGCTTCTCCATCAGTTTCTCCTTGGGAGCAGGCTGAGGTCTCTCTCTGGTCACTGTGTGGCTGCAGGAGGCAACATAGCTCATGAGACTATCCTCAGGATGGGCCCCAGTCAGTGTCCAGCCTGTACCTCTCAACTCTTATCCGCAAATGAAAGGCTGGGAACTTAGAAAGAGGTTTCCAACACAACAGCAATGTGCAGGCAGCTGGCCAGCCCCGCGCGAGGCCTGAGCAAGGCTCCTAGGTGGTGTTGCCTGTGGTCGCTGGACCCAGCTGGAGCAGGTCAGAGACTGCACAGGTAACCCCATACGGCACAGCTCCCAGCACTGACACCCACCCAGACAATGTCAGCTGCAGACCAGGAGTATTCGCAGGAGGAATACTGGATTATAGCCCCTTCTTCTCTGGAGGGAAAAGAGCTTGGCTGCACAAACACATACTGTACCATTTGGCTGCAGGGCTCAAGTCCATTCCCCAGCCAATTTTAGTATCCATACAGGCACAGAAGAGGAGCTGGACGACCTGCAGGATGTCTGCAGCAAAGCAGAAACCTGAAGGTAGACCCAAGGCCCCTGAAAGGCATTTTCCCCAGCCCAGTGTGCAGAAACATCTGTGCAGGAAGCTGCCCAGCATGGTGGGGTGGTCACCTGCCCTGGGGTAGCTGTGAGACAATAACTGTGCAACCAAGGTTTTCATTTATTCCCAGGGCATCTATTTTATCTTCTTCTGGTTAACCTCAGGATTATTTTCACCCTCATTCACCTGCTCTCCATATCTGTTTCCTGCAGAAAATGTGCACCAGCAGCTTGTTGACATGCTTGGGAAGGTTTTTCAGGTCTGATCAGGAACCTTCCACATGAGTTTTCTCAAGTAATTTCAGAGTTTCTGTGGGTGGATCAGCAAGGAAAAAAAAAATAATGGGAACCATAATGGCAGTATGACCCCCGATTCCCAGCTGGTCTGCCCTGGGATAGTTACTTGAGCTAAAAATTGTTGGAAGTTTAGCAGAGTTTTCTGTTTCCATTGGGAAGTGAAGCAGAGTTGCTTCTTCCTAGACACATTTAGTCTTCCTTAGGATATAACAGTGTACTGTTTCTGAGGAATCTCAAATAGACAAACAAAGCACAGAGCTAGTATCTCCAAAGAGCGGCTGGCAAGATCCTGCAATAAGCAGATGTTCTGCCAGCACCTCATGAATTTCTGGAGCTCTTAAAGTAGTAAACAGGGTTATCACATTGCAATGAACTCCCAAGATCTCTCTGGATTGGATCCATTTTCTGTCCCTTTCATGGGAGTGATCCAGGGGCTGGATGATTCATTAGCGGCGGCTGGCCAGAGCATGCAGCAACAGCACACCTCCTGGGCTTTCATGGGAGCAGTTGTATTGTCCTTGCTGCAGAAACACTGGTGTGTTTCAATTCACAGCTGCCTCACTGCTGTCCTTACTGAATCCTCACTTGTAAGATCTTGCCTCCCCTTTATATTTGCTTTGACAAGCATCTAAAGGGCAGGGAATGCCAAAGGCAAAGCCAGACCACCAGATCATGGTCTGTTGTTGGTGACATCAAACAGCAGAGTCTCGGATGTCTCTCTTTGCAAAACATGCACCCATAGTTCTCCTTTAAATCACACATATCCTTCACATTGGGCAAGAAATTAAAATATTCACACCCCTCTCCCAAATACCTATCACATCTGCATGGATGATGTGGTGGCCTGACCTGAGGTCAGATGAGCCCAGAGACTACCACTGTCTTATCCAGCATCCATAGGTAGTATGCGTTTCATTGTTGGTACCTGCTGGGACACAGCAGCCTGCTGGCCTAGATGGAAAACCAAGCTCCTGGGCTATTCTGCTTTGCAAATGTAATGAAATCAGTAAGGGCAGAGGGTAGTACAAGCAGCACAATTCTGGTCGGCACAGTCCTGTAGAACTGGCTGTTGAAGTGATTTGCAGTTGAAAAATACTTATTGTGATTGAGCCAGTTCATGTCCAATTATTGAGTCCTAATCTCTAACTCAGTAACTAGGAATTTATTCCCTTTCTCTTAGGAAGCCTGAGCACAGCAGTTCTGCAAGGATCCTGAATTTCTGAATGTGTGATAGTCTTCCACCTTTGCTCACAGTCAGGTAATTTCTTGCTTGAAAAAGCCTCCTTCAGCTTTTACAACCCATCTCTCTAAATATGCTTTTAGTTCCTCCTCCTCCCATTGCAAAATGTTAGCATCAATACTAGTTCTGTGCCTTTCCAGCAACACGTGGCTGATAGCCTTTGAGGCTTGGCTCCCTCTCTGGGCAAAATTGTCTAGGACTGATCTGTCCCGCAATGCTGAGGAGCAGGGATTGCAGCTACGCAGCCTTTTCAGAGTTACGTCCCAATTTTTTTCAGGCCAAAAGTATTCAGTCTTGCCCGAAGCACCAGAGAAATCTTCCATCTTATGCACAGGATACATGCCACCAAGTCTTACCGTATCTCCATAATTCCTTCTAAGCACATACCCCTGGTGACAGAAAGGCGGATCCAGTTCCTTTAGGGAAAAGAAGAAAGAATAACCTCTTCTTTAGTCTAAGGTCCCCATCCTATTACTGCTGCTCCCACAGAATGCATTTGAACAGGTTAAACTGTCCTCCATTAGTGCCCTGTGCTTCTGGGAGGATACCACAATACCACATCAATTTAGATTGTCGAACTTCAGCTGCAGTGGTATGGCAGGACTGATGAAGAACTGATTTACGTGACCAAATGGATGTGGTGTGGCTGAAGCTGGCTTCAGAAATCACAGCTTTTCCGCAAGACCTCCTCCCCTTCCCTCTAGGTCTGCTGTGAGATTTTAGCACAGATTGCTCCAGGATGGGAGGAAGTAGACCTCACATAATGGGATTTTTCTGCCATGCGTTTTGGGAAAGGCTGAACCAAGGAAAAGGAGAGCTCAGACGCCACTCGCTGACTCGTGGACTGGAGCGGAAAATTGGCTGCAGAGCAAGAACCGTCGGATAATTCTCAATGGGATCCTTTCTAAGCGGGAAGGAAGTTGCTTGTGGAATACCACAAGGATTAGCACTGGGTCTGCACAGCTATTAATTATTTATATTGCATAAATTAGAGCTGGGGAGCGCTTGGAGGGAAAAAAAAAGCCTTACCTGACAAGCCAACTCTCTTCCTCCAAGCCCAGCTATCGCTCTCTTTCATGCCTACTTGCTCCATTCTCCCTTTCAGGCCTCTCTTCTTCACCATTCCCCACCTTTTTTTTTCTTTTTACCTTCTTTTGCTGTAAGATTGTATGACATGACGCTATGCTCTGACACAGTCTATACATATTGCACTCCACCAGCTTGTGAACTCAGGGGGAGGCATGTTGCAACGCCAGGCTGCGCTGGCATTTTGACTTTTAACTTGTTTATTTCCAGTTATTAGCGGTGCGTAATTCATTAGATCCTTGCTTCAGTAGGGCACGATGCCTTCTTATAACACGAGAAGCTTTCTGTCCCAAAGACCCAATGAGCCATGAGCCAGCTCTAGGCAGGAGCCTCAAGCTGCAGCCGATCTCTGTATCCCAAGTACTTCCCTAGTTATATCTTCGTGGTACCTTAGCACGCCACAGTCTGGACTGTATTCCTTCCAGGACATGGATGTGGACAGACAAGAGTGCAGAGGGGCTGGGATTTGGATTTAGCAATTGGGAGGCTGTCCCCTCCTGAGAGATGGTCCAAAGCTGTGCAGAATGACATTTCCATCACTTTCAAGGGCCATTTTTATTTCCAGTCACACTGAAACAGAGGTTTGGGTCTTGTTCTTTAATTAAAATCAAAGGAAATGAAATAATTGTTGAGGTGATACTTCGTGGTGGTTTACTTTTTAGTTTCTGTGAATATCTAGATAGTGTGACGCTAGGAATGCTCATCATTTGAGAAGATCATTTGAGACTAGGGTGATAGGAGCTCATGAGATCAAATATGGGTCTGTGTTCTCATAGGAAGAATTCATGCACGTCATATCTAATTTAATTCTTTAATTAAAAGATCAAGCGATAGGAAACGGCCCCTTTGCTTTGCAGAGGTAGGACTTGAGTTTTCTCTAGTGTTGTCCCACTTCAGTGGTTCAGCTGGCTGCAGAGGTTCAGGGCTGAACATGAGCCACCTGCACAGTCTGACTTCTAGTGTTTGTTCTTATTTCTTAACTGAGGCAATATGACTATTCAGTGAGCAAACTGACTCAGCTTCACAGGGTGAACAGGCAATTGGGAGGAAAAGTCAAGAGCCATGAATTTTGCAGTGAAAAGCAATCATCTGAGCACTCGTCTGACTCATCTTGCATTTTCCCAGCAAAGCTTTTTTTTTTTTTTTTGAAGGGCTGAACTAAAGACACATGAGAAAGAGATACACAGCCTCGATTTGGGGGCACGTGAACTGCTTTCTTCACATAACACTAAAGAAATAAACATTCAGCCTGAGAGTAACTCCATCAGCTCCTACACAGTCACACCAAGTCTGAATCTGATTCACAGAACAGAAGAAAACAAACAAACAAACAAACAAACTCCAACTCCAAGAAGGTCAAACAGCCAACGAAAGTGAGAAGAGTGGAATGGGAAACCCAGTCAGCGCTTTCCCTTATGTCCTGAACTTATTATAGGCCTGAACCCACAACATAAGCACAGACATTTTTCATTACAATAGAGGTATTTCAAAGCATTGGGAACTTTGACAATTGAGCTTAACTCTGTCTATACGGCCCCCACCAGGAGCCAAAGGGGATCAGTTTCATAGCTAAGGTGACTGACTAGGATCGGATGGGGACTGAGGTTTGGGATCGCTTGTCCCTCTGCTCTACAACCACTCATCCAGCAGCAAGGCAGGTAGAAAGTGATAGGGTGGAAACAGATGTTCCCCTCAGACAGGCTTTTCCTGGGAAAAGCAAATTCATTGAGGCAAAAGCTTTTCTGGCCCCAATACATTCTTATTCAATGAAATATTGGCGCTTCCACTCACAGGAATGAAGATTTCCATCCCAAACCAGTGTGCTGATATCCTTTCTCTGATGGCAGCCAAAACTTAATGCCTCAGAGGAAAGCAATAAACTGCCACAATGCACCTGGCCAATTTTGTGTGGCTGAAAGGAGTGAAGGAAGGGGGGTAATTCCTTCCTGGCTCCCAGGATGATCCCTCCGCTGATGCCTGAGATCCCATTACTTTCCTCTTTCCTTGCAGGGCTCCAAATGTTTCTGACCCAGTGTTTATCCTGTCACGCTGCTGAACCTGCAGCAGGAGTGTTGGATTGAATAAAATGAACGTTCACCTTTGCTCCAAGCATGGCAGCCTCTCAGAGGGGTCAGATTCTGACACAGCTGTGCCTCCCTCCATCTAGAGACGTAAGCCCCACTCAAAACTAAGGTTTGCACTCTGCAGAGTTATGGCAAGGTTTCCTACCAATGTCCTTGTGATCTTGAAGTCATCTAGTCCTGGATAGGATCCCAGCGAAAGCAGAGGAAGCACATGTGATCAGACGAGGCCCAGGAACAGAGTCAGATCACCTGAGGAGCAATGAGAGCCAGCCAGCTAGCCCTCGGCATGTGCGATGGTTGCAAGGGCTTGGAGAATGGCTTTCAGCTATACCTGGAAAGGGTCCAGAAGTCCCTCTGAGAATAATGTGTTGCCCATTGCCATCTAAAATGTATGCTAAGCTACGGACACAGACAGAGGCCATCTGGTTTGAGTGCCACAGAGATGCCTGCCAGCACACCACCAGCTATCTTCATCATCACAGCCAGGGGGGGAGGCTCTCAATATGGTTGCGATTTGGCTGTGAGAGTAGGCGGGGGAAACTGAGGCAAGGCATGTTTTAAATAGAGGTGTTTCCAATGAGACAGAAGAAACTGCCAGACCAAGAACACAACCCAGCTCTCCAGAGCCTCCCTAGTTCAGTTCTGGAGCCAAAAGATTTTACGTCTTCCTGTTTATACATGTATAGTCAAAACCTGTCTCAAGAACCTGCCAAGGTTGTCAGTACAAAATCCAGCCCTCCTTATGTACTGAATATTTGTTAGCTGCATCTCCCAAGCATGCTCCATCCCAGTGGTCACATAACACAGGCATCAGCTGATCCTGTCTTACGAATCAGCTCACAGATAGACTCAAGGTTACGAATATGGACATGCTGCAGTGTATTTGCAAGTTCCCTCAGGTGATGTGACGAACACGCACATCTGCATTTCACCGTGTTGCAAGCCACTGCGTTCCTGAAAGTTTCTGGTGTCTGCTCTCTGTCCTGCATACAACGCAAACATAGCCCCAGCTGTCATGACTGGATGCACCAGCCAAACCACTTGTTTAATCATTGAGGTGGGAACCAGAGCATCCCATGTGTCCCTGTGGACATGGAGTAAACAAAGGTCTCCGTGGTTTTGCTCTGCTTGACCACAGAGCATGTCACCTCCAGGCCCACAGGAGGGCTACACAGGCATCTCGGGGAATGATGCTCACCTTGTGCCATGCAGCCACAGGCCATAGCCAGGACTTGCCTGTTTTTGTTGTCTACTACCTTCTGCTATGTTGATTTCCTAAGCTGTCATAGGTGCGTAAGGTGTCATGCATGTTTGCTCTGCCACAGAAAATTTTTAACCCAGTAGGTTACCTTCAACCAGCTTCCATAGTGGGAGCTCAGAGTCATATCTAGACACTGACATTTGGGAGAGTTCATCTTGAACTGAATCCTGCTCTTATAAGGGAAATGTGGCTGAGGGGAGTTCAACCCTAATCAGCCATCAGACCATCTACATGAGACACACACCACATGTCCTTTAAAGAACCTCAGTCATGGGACAAGTTTCAGCAGGAACCTGCGCGTTCTGAGAAACCAAAGCGAGCCCAGCTGTGAGCCAGAGCTCTGCGGGTGGCCAAGTACCCATCATCCTGCCCTGTCCTCTTCCGACACAGAGCAAAACAACCTCTCAGAAGGAAGCGGGATGAGGCAGAGCATGGGAAGCAGTAGCAGCACCAGAGCATACCCAAGCAACAACAACAGCGAGAACCCTGCATGGGAAGCCACTCGGCCTGGCTCAGCACAAAGGCTACATAGGGGCAGGGCAGACAGGGTCTTTCCAGTCAAACTGCAGTGGAAAAGCTTTGGTTAGGAAAGGAAAAAGCTATTGTGTGGAGCCTGATTTACATGTATGATGCATCCTCTCTGATGAAGGTTGAAGGGTGTGAAGTGTTTCCATTGAAACAATAACGGAAAGGGAAAGTTTCCACATTCCTGTTCTCAGGATACACAGAGGGGTGGGTGGCAAGGGCTCGTAGTCTATTTTTTGCTGATAGCTTTGCTTTGTATTTCTGAACCCAAGCAATCAAGGACCCAGATGGCTGCCAGGCTGCCTACAAACCCCACCTTCCAGTCCCTCCTATTTTACAAAGTATTTTTTATTTTTAACATGGTTCCCTAAATCAACGGGCTTATGAGATCTCACTGTCTGCATGTCACAGTCTCAGTCTCTCCATCTGTCCCCCCTCCTTAGCAGCTCTGGAACCTGTGCACTCTTTCCATTGAGTTTGCTTAAAGGGAAGAGATCTCAAAGGTAGGAAACTACTGCCAGATTTGTGAAAAGAAGCATCCAGAAAGAGGATACAGCCCGTATTAGGGATCCCGATGCATGGTAGGGTGAGAGATGAACTCAGCCATAACGATCCACATACAGGTGCACCATCACTTATTACATTTAGGCTCCAAGGCCAGGCTTCCCAGTGGTCACAGCCTTGATCAAAGAGTAGTAGGATCTAGCATGCAACAAGATAAAACCAAACCATGCTCCCCACAGCATCCAAGGTGCTACACTCCTCTGAGCCCAGGCACTGTTGGGTTTGGAGATGCCTCTGGGCCATCCATGGGAACACAAGAAGGCTTCGCTGGAGGAAAACAGCTAGCAGAACCTTGCCAGCAGCCACAGGCAGGACTTGAACTCAGTGCCAAAGCAGTCACAGGCTGCAAGACTTCACCTTGAGCGTCCCAGCTACCCTGCTAGGGTTGTCCCTTCCCACAGAGGATGGGAAGAGCCAGCTATGCCTCCTTACAACAAGCCTGGCAGAAGCTGGTGACTGCATTTGGGTGGCCTCACTTTTTGAGGGGAGGTCATCTCCAGCAGAGCAGAATCAAAGGGATTACAAAGCTCAGGCTGAAAATGGGTACTCTGCTCTGGGGTTTGTTTCTAGTGCAAGTCCCTGGACAAGGGGAATAAAGACTATCCGCTGAGATTTCTGACCTGGCCCCTAGGAAACAGTTCACTTCAATCTCCCTCCCACACTGGTTTAATGAGCTTGTACCTTGGGGCTGTGTCTGGTGGTCTCAGTCCCTCTGATGGGAAGCCGGTTCCCCTCTCTTCCCACAAGGAGGATACAATGGTGAAATGTTTCCATCATCACAGAAGGGGAAAACAGCAAGCTGCCACATGGATCTATGGCATGGCTGGACTCGGAGCCACTCGGCCAGAGGTCCTGTACTGTTAGCAACGATTACTTGCCAGACACTCCATGGCTCATTTTGCCAGCGGAGCCCTCTGAATCCTCTTGCTCCTGCAGCTGCAACGCTCAGGTCCTGGCAACACTGGGATTGACACCACTAGATTTGTTACAGCCTCCCTCATTTTGCAAGACTGTTTCAGGCACTCTTGTTTGCCTTGGAGACATTACTGATGTGCCCAAACAGAATCACCAGCCGAGACCAAGTTTCTCAAGCTGCCACCCACTCTTGCAGCAGCAAGAAGCCAGATGAGGAGGCCTTGGCTTCAGGGAAGGGGCTGAGCCCATCGGCCCTGTCTCAAACCACCATGGGAGCGCAAACCTGAGCCACCCGTCCCTTTTCTTGGCGCCACCCCAGGAGTGGGTGCTGTGGGCCTGAAGCGGCTCTCCATGATTCAGAGAAGCCAACTTCTTGGCAAGGGGTACCCCGCAGTGGGATGGCATCCCAAGGTTTTCCCACTGCTGCCTCTCTGCCAGCCCCACTCCATCTCCCCAGCTGCCTCTTTCTCCTGCCTCTGCCCCGTTCCCAGCTGTGCTGAGGCTCCTCCATCCGCTGTCAAGGCGGTGGAGCTCACCACAAATTACTGTCTCCGTGTGTCTGCAGGAGGCATGCCCCATCATTGGGGGGTGGGCGGGAAGAGGAGAAGGGGGTGTTAGCTCTGTGCCAAACACACACGCGCCGCGCTCCCTCCAGCTGCCATTGCTTTCCCTGCAAGGCTGCTACGGCTCCAAGGAAAGCTCCCTGAACCCACAGAGCAACTACCAGCTTAGACAACACGGCTTCAGGGGCCTAAGCCCAGCCGTGGCTCTGTGCCCCAGCCCCTGCGCTCGCACACACACTTTCCACTTCACACAGATGCTGCTTAGCTAACCAAAGACCAGGCTGCAGGAGTCAGCAAACCTCTAAAGGGGAGGCCACAAAGGAAGCGGGAGGGACTGCTCTTTGCTCCATGGCAAGCAGCCCCTCGGGGCTGAGCTCACCTTTCAGCAAGGAGCAGGGCTGCACGTCAAGGTGCCTCCACAGTGGACACCTCTCACCATCTCACTGATGGTGTGATTCAAGAACAAACCTCCGTCTGCAGCCGGTTTACCTCCCTGCACTAGCTGCAGAGCAATTTTCAATCACTGCCAATGTTTCTTTTTCCTTCTCTTTCCCTGGGACAACTCTGCAACCTGCTTGAAGCCCATCAGCCCTTTCCTGGGGCTGCAGGCATCTGTCGGCTTCTCTAGTATGGAGCTCCTCCTTCACCAAAGAGCTGGGAGAAGATTCAGAGCTTGGAGATTTTCTTCTCTGCTGTTTCCTTAAACAAATGTCACTGGAATTCAGGCTGAGGGCAGAGGCTTCAGCTGGGAGCCTTAGAAAGACAAAGACCATTAGTCGTCAGGGACTAATTTGCCAGAAACACTGTCTAGTCTATTCTTCCAGAGGTTATCTGGGAAGATCTGGGGTGCTTATCCTATTCGTCGGCTAAAACAGAGCCACATTGGTGACTTCAGACTCCCTTCCTTCCTGCTGTGAGGAACGAGGTGAAATGTCTTGCCCATAAGTTTGGCACGAGGAGAGATGCTAGGAGAGCTCTCAAGAGATCTATGTTTTTAGTGTGCTCATGGCCTCCTTCAAAATAGATAAAATGCAAAAGCCAGTATTTCCCCCCAAAACCACTGAAACCTTTTATGTATGTACTGCTGTCGAGCCCAGCCCAGGGTAGTCAAGGCTGGCGTTAAGCAGACCTTTACTAGTTGGATTCACACCCCAGCTCTTCCTGCCTGGATTGTTGTATCTTCCACTCCTGTTCACGCTACACCAGAGCCGAATCAGCAAAGCCTGGGTTCCTCCAGGTTTCTCCAGGAAAACACCTAATAACATTGGTTCTAAGCTGAGACTTGAGAAGCGAGTACACAGTGTCCACCTGAACCACACTTGTTAGTGTGACCAAGGTCACATTTGGGCTTAAACTCCTCCCTAAATAAACCTCAGCCTCTTCTCTGCTCCTTTTGTTTTATGCCTTATACAACATGGGCTCCTTGGTGCCTCCCAGTGTCTACCCACAAGAGTTCTTAAAAACAGAACTGCTGGGGAAACAGGGCTGAGTCTGGTGCAAGAGGAAGATATATTTTGCTGGAGCTGACTTTGAGTGAACTACTTCAAACAGAGGAAAGGCTGAGAATGCCCCGCAAACCTTAGTGTCATTGACCAGCGTGCCCTCCCCACCCATCGATGAGTGGAAAGTGTCTGAGTTTGGATCTGCTGGAAGGTGACTGGGTAAACACGCAAAATACCCTGAAAAAAACCCAAACAAAAAACAAATAACGTTTTGAAACATGCTGATGTCATTTAACCAACACAGTCTCAGTCTCAGTGTAAGCTCCACCAAAGGGCAACCAACCCCAGGAAGGAAAGCAGAGCTTGATCTCATCTGCAATTTCACAGACCCTCTGACACCAACAGGAAAAATGAAATCCCCAGAGGGGCGAGAGGTGAAAGCCATGCATTGCTTTGTCCAGTGTTTGGTGACGTCTGTAAGAGTGGGACAGGCAGGAAAGGACCCCACTGATATTATATGAGTAATACCTGGTTGAAAAAAAAAAAAAAGAATATTTTAAGTCCTGACAGCAAGCTTTTTGCTCTGCCTGGCTGCAAACTGGTTTCTTAGAGCAGGATATTTTTTCAATATTGGGCTGAGCACCAGCAAAGGGAAGCACAAGTCATGTTGGCCTCTACTGGGAAGGCCATGGAATGCTTGGCTGTCTGGAGGGCTGACCCAGATCATAAAGGTGAACAACAGGAACCCGTGTGCCTCACACTGAGATGAGAAGTGGGGAGCTGCAGTCTGGTCCAGCTCTGCTCACCTAGGATTGCCATCAAGCCATGTTTCCCAATTCTTTCTACATCTGTTCTCTCCCTGTCCAGATGAGACTGAGCCAGGACAGTCCATCCAAGGGGTAAAGGGACATGGGGCTACTGTAAGACAGGTCCCAGAGATGAGGTGAGCTGCCTGTGCTATCCAGGACCTAACTTGGTAGATAAGGGGTAGAGAAGCAAGAAACCTGGGGTTCTGCTCTGTTCATACACAGTAGGCAGGCAGCTCACCTCAGCGTCCCCTCCCAAGAAGTGTGGATGATCTGCTGCCATCCTGTGCAGTTACATCTCCTGCCTGAAGTGAAAATACAGTGAGCATTTTGCATATTTTCTCAGTGATTCCTCATGGCTTATCACGATCAAAATGTCCACTGTCTGGGGTCTCAGACATCTTCTGCAGCTTGGCCACATGGTGCTGCCCAGGGGATTTAGAGGCATCATTCCAAAGCAAATGCTTGCTTGGCTTCATAATAGTATCTTTGCAAGACAAATCACACCGCTCCCTGCCTTCCCCATCCAAAAGCAGCATTTATAATCAGAGCTTTTATTTTGTCAAACAGAGCTGCACCCTGACCTCTGAGAGGGGAAGGAGAAGATGCCTCCTTTCTCCTGGAAGGAGGTTTGTCCTCAGTCTCAGTCTGGAATGGCACAGATAAGTTCAGCAGGGGCAGCATCCAGGGCTGGGAGGAACGGTCCCTTTGACACAGCCCATTTGAGGTTTGGAGTGAGGAACGGTGGTGGGAAGGAATTAAACACCATAAAAACGTAGAAGGAGTGCTAAAGACATACACTGCCATTTAAATAGGTCGGCGTGATTAAAACCCGATGTGTTGTAAGATCTTATGGGCATCTCATTAAAAGCCTATTACTTAAAAAACACAGCTTAGATGGGAATGTTGTTAAAGGGCAACTTAAAATAAAACTGACCATCTGGTCTTCATTAGGCAATTGTCTATAACCACCGTGTTATTATAAAATCCACTGTGTGCTCCACATCTGTTTATCTCCTGCCTGCCCCTAAAAGGGCAGCATCGGCTGGGACTCAAAGTCTGGAAGGGGCATGGTCTGGGGGAGGCGTAGGGGGTGTATGCTGGTGTAGGATTTCTAGGTGATAGTGATCAGCTCTTCCCACATCACCCATCTGCCCATGCACCCCCTTGTTCTTTTGTTTATCCCCATGCCTTCTATCCGCCCCTGCATGGTATTTCTGTTGCAGCACTCACTTTCTTTGTCTGTCTCCCAACATAAACCACGCATCTTTCTACCTCATCCTTACTTTCAGCCTTGCCCAGTGCCCAGAGCACACCTACAGCACACACAGCTAGCAACCCCTGTTGGACCAGGGACTCCAGGCTCTTTCACCCCAAGCCACAACGGGGAGATCCCAAGACCAGTGCCCTATGCTGCACCCCCAGACTGCCTGCACTGCAAAAGCACGGAGGGTATCAGCACCACAGAAGGAAGACAAAAGACAAGAACCCATCCCCAGTAAACACTGGCCTGATAAGTCTAACATTTCCTGGAGGTGTTGGACTCATACATGGTGTCTAGCTACCAAGCACAGAATCCACTAGGGATTCCTTGCCCCAGGGCAGCCCCAGTGGAATAATAACCGCGTTGTCGATACCAAACCTATGTGCAGAGGCATCAAAAATATTACAGGAAATCCCATTCCAACACAGGAAATCCTCCAAATATGCCCCCCCCAAAAAAGACTTTCTGCATAGAAAATAAAAGGGATCAACACCACAAAAAAAAAACAAACCCAAAACCAAACCAAACAGGACTAGCGTCTTCCACTGCAGGAAACTGTACTTTAATAGCACTGGTGACCTCGTGAGGTTTACTTTTCACTTTCTCCACTCCCTTCTCCATCAACCTGCCTCATCTAGAGAGTCAGTTTACTTGATGCAGAATGATTTCCTGCCCACAGTGTCTTCCTAGCCTTCAAACACAACAGTGAGAACAACTGTGTCCTTCCACCTGGTTTCTCTGAACTCACAGTTGGCTCCAAACATTTCAGGAGCACGGGCATGGCTGCTTGTCACTACTCCAAGGACTTGGCTGCTTCTGCTGAAAGAGGAGGTGTGGAGACATGCAGAGACAGATTGTGGAAGTTGGGGCAAACCATAGAGAAATGACTCTGTTGCTCTTGTTGTCCTGGGAGGTGGAAGGCAGGGACAGTGACTGCCCTTCTGGGAAGAAATGGGCTGCAGAGCAGTCTCAAGCACAGAAACCTTGTTCTTTCTGCAGACTCAGCCAGCCTGGCATTTCTGTTCTGCGCAACTCCCTGACATAGACAACCTCTTGCTTGACGTGTCACTAGAGCCTGCCTTGTCTGACCCTCCCCACAGCATCCAGCTAGCATATTCCTCCATCCAGAATATGTGGGACCACACTTTTCTGGTGTAGTACATTTATCCATCCAGCATACACAGGACCAAACCAATGGGGACTCCTCCACTCATGGACCTTGGGCTCAAGAAGCAGAGACAGGACCACTCTGAATGTCCAAACCATATTTCCATGCCCAAGGATGGGGCTTTTTCCAAGAGGCAAGGTTCAGAGGAACCATTTGGCAGACTCTCAGCACTTTCAATATAAAGCACGGGCAATTCTGACCGGGAGGAACACACAAGTAGCCCACAGTCATGGCGTGTGAGCTTGTGAGCCCTGGGACACACCACATGTCAATCCCACCTGAAGTGGTGTAGAGACAAGTTTCCAAAAGGCAGACAACACTGTTGGAGAAATGGCTTTCGGCTTGCTCACAGAGAAGGAAGTAAAAGGAGGTGAAGAAAACAGGCTCTGATTTGGTAGGAAATGACAACTGCAGGAACAACGTCCTGACCCCATTCCGTTTTAGAGGGGCTGGACCCAGGAAACAGGTTTTGCTGGAGTTTTCCTCTTACTTCACCAGGGAAAAAGTCAGTGATTTGCAGTTTGCTCCAAGTATTCACCCTGACACAAGTGGTCTGTGTTTATCGCCAAGGTACGCCTCCTGCCCCCGGGCTCTGGAGAGCAGGGTCAGATGCCATTTCAGGAACATGGGGTGTGCGTGCTTGCTTGTTTGTTTGTTTGTTTGTTTATCATCGGGATGTTGTGAGGGATGCTTGGTTTGTTTGTTTGTTTCTTAAATCTCCCAGGGGAAGTTTCTGGCAGAAAGTACCTCCTGAGCAAGCTTGGACCAGGGTGTGTTTGGCTGGGAACTGAGGCGATCTGCGTATGAAGAAACAAGAGGTGAAGAGGAGAAGTGTCAGGCCAGAGGGCTCAGGATTTGGCTTTGCTCTGTAATGTGGTCATCAGGCAGGGACAAAAACAATCCGAAAATCAGAAACAAGCTTTGCCCACAACACAACTCAAACCTCAGCAAAAGCCATTGGAAATATTTCCTTTTCAATTCTTTTGCCACCATTGGGCCTCCTGTGTGTTTTATGTGACAGGGGCTACACTGGTTCCTATTGAGATCAGCGGAAAGTTGCCTACTTTAGGCTGGAGCCATGTGAGCCCCCTGCTCGGAGAGAGACTGAGCAATTTTAATGCAGCCTAACATGTCTCACAGCTGTTAGAGATGGTTTTTCTTGGAGTTGCATCCAAGGCAGAATTCCCTACAGGGGCACCTGTCAGCCAGCCTTACCTTTGCTACTTGTTGAACTGTTTCTACAGGGACTTTTCCTGCAAAGGAATCCACAGAGCTCCAAAATATGCCTGATGGGGAAAATCTCCAGACACAAGAGAGTGCCAGAGGGCTGGCTTACTGGTGTCATGACAGTCAAAGAAATGTGTCCTGTGGCTGCTGGGCTACCGTGAAGCCATAGGAGTGGCAGTGAGCTGCAGCAGTAGGCAGCAGTTTTCATGTAGGCTGGCTCTGCAAGCCACCTTAGCTGACTATATCATTGGGTTTAAAGTAGCTGGACATGTGGAAAATAGAGCTGCCTTTCCTGTTCACTGTTTCCCTTGGGATAAACAAATATTGCACAGGTCACTACAAAGAAATCTTTCTAACGAGATGCCAGGTCCCATCTGCTCTGGGAGAAATCACAGTCCTACATTCAAAAAATGCTGATGGAAGTAACAGATGATGTACTAATGATCCTTGGGGCTTTTAGACAGGTTTACTTAGGAAACCAGGCATGTGAGATCACAGTGTCTTTTAGTCTGCCAATACATTTGTCTGGGTCCTTCCTAATAGCTTTTTAACTCACAGGTCAGTTTTAAGAAAATATAACAGAAGAGTATAAGTCTCCAAAATAGGAACTTTCTATGAGTTTTGTGAAAATTATTGGCCAAGTGGAAGAAAAAAAAAGTACAGGTCTAATAAAAACACCCACTGCTGCATGAGCTCAACCCTTTACAAGTTTTCAGAGAATCCACAGAGGTGCTCACCTTCAAGTCGCATGAGAAACAAAGCTTCCTTGGTTTTGCTGTTCACACGGTGATTTAGGACATCTTTATACTTCAGGTGCTGAATAAATGGGTGCCCTTGTCCCTTTTATCATGCAATGCATCTGTCTGTTCAGCTCAGGACAGAGGTGGATCAGGCCTGCTCAAAAGATGTTGCAATGCAGGACATATAAGGTCATAAGCAGGTAAGGCTTGTGGGACTTGTGTTCAGAAAGCAGCAAGGGAAAAATCCATATAATTCTTAAACCCCAAAAGAATGATGTAGATTTGGGCACACTCATCTCATTTTTGTGTTTGAACTTTGTTTTCTTTTCGTCCCACAAGCTCTAATGTAAAGGAATCTATTTGCCTAAAAAACATGTACTTACACATTCAGTGCAATTTCCTTTGGAACAAAAAGCAGTGGTTAAAAAAGAAGCAATCTAAATAAGGTTGAAAAGGGCTCCCAAAATGGGTGCTGCAGACCACCATTTGCAGAACCACCGTGCCACCCTGCCACGAGCACACGCGCGCAGGCATGCACACCGACACACGCTCGTTGGTGCAAATGGTGCTCTGGGGGGTGAGGAAGGAAACACGGAAAGGTGAGCAAACGCTGCAGACCCCAGCGCCCAAGGGGTCATCGTGGTGCTAATTACTGTAGCTGGTGCTAACGCAGGGACACTAAAGCACAACTCTCATGGCAGCATCTGGCACTACGCGCCTGGGGACGAACCCACCGATGCCAAACAACTCTCTTCTTGTTTTTAAAACAGACACAATCCTCTTTCTCCCCTTCTTAGCACCGCTCTTTCCACTGATCACATCCTTGGTTTGGAGGACAGGTTTCCCCAGTTTTCCTCCAGAGGCTGATGCAAGAGGAGACACACCAGAGATAGCATGTGGCCATATACAGCAGAGGACTTGATCTCCTCACCCCACCTGCTGCTTCTCATCACACACCCGATACTCCTCACGTATTAACGTCTGGTATGCCACCTCTGCTACTTTATCCTGGGCTTCTTTGCCCTGCTATGTTAAGTGCAAAAAGCCTTTTCCTTTCCTGATCTCCTTCTGGACCTGGTGTAAATGTGTGGAAGCAAAGGGAGGGATGGAGATACTTTTTTATTATTATTATTTTTCCTTTCCTTTTTTTTGTATCATCTAAAGATTTCAATGATGAAAAAAACTCTGACAATGAAGTGTAGTGTAGGGTTAGTCATGAACAGACAGCGAGTTGTGGTTACTGTCTTCAGCCAGCTGGGAATTGCACATCTCCTATCGTATTTATTGGTCACCCATCCTCTGTCACCTCCTCCTTCCTATTTATCCCATCGTCCAGCTGCTGTCTCTCCTCTTTTGGATCTCTGGGACATGAAGATTCAATTAGGATGGTTACAGCCATGTAGGAGTCTTCAGCTGCCTCATAACATACATATTTGTAATGATATTTACATGCTCATTTCCATTCAAAGGCACTGTCAGACTTGACTTCATATGCTGATATACATAAACAGAAAGTTAGAGATCTACCCAAGCTTCCACAGCCCAAGAAATACGGAGTTAAGGAACTGTAAAGTACAGATTCACACCATCAGCAATGACATACCCTGAGTTATTTTGGGCACATCTTGAGTGTCTGATGATGAATGGATCAGACTGCATATGTTTTAGAAAACCCTTTGAACCTTCATTAAAATATTCTAACAATGTTATACATCAAAATCAGACGTTATTCTTTTTCAGTAAGTAAATTCCTAGAGCAATTCAAGGAAAATATTCATTCAGCTTGTTACAAGAACTATAAATATGATAGAAAAGCATACTGCATGTTGTTTCCCTTTACACCCAAGTAACGACATGGGGGAGTTTTCATGGTTTTCTCCATTAGAGAAATTGATGATACAAGAGCAGTATATTCTTAAGGTCATCTTGTGAACATTTTTTTCCTGAAAATTTATTTTTAAAAGTCTAGTTTCCCTTAATAACAGTGGCATCCCATTTTATTGCTGGAAATTCCCTATGTAAGTTCCCTATATTCCTGTGAATATATATATAGGGAATATATCCCAGGCT
Source organism: Larus michahellis (assembly GCF_964199755.1). Taxonomy (NCBI): domain Eukaryota; kingdom Metazoa; phylum Chordata; class Aves; order Charadriiformes; family Laridae; genus Larus; species Larus michahellis. Next base: position 43,309,174 of record NC_133902.1, on the reverse strand, counting down.
GGATGGGGTTTTGAGCAACCTGGTCTAGTGGGAGGTGTCTCTGTCCATGGCAGGGGGGCTGGAACTAGACGATCTTTAAGGTCCCTTCCAACCCAAACCATTCTATGATTCTATGATTCTACGAATTTTGTTTCTAGAAAAACACGCCATCTTTCTTTGCTTCCTTGCACATTATGTCCTCACTGCACAGGTAATTCAGAACTTGTCTCAATTTTAGCTTATTATCTCTATTTCATTTCTAAAGAAAAAAAAATCATAGACTTGGTTTTGGAGATGCCTTGAACCTGGACAGGCTTAGCTGGCCTGAGGTATTCATCAGAGCTCTCCCATTCTGAAACAAAGGATATGACAAAATCACACAAAAAGACAAGATAGTTCTCCTCTCCACATTTTCCCACAGTTGTTCCTGAAGGACAGACTAAATTCTTCTGAAATGAACGCAAGAGATGGGAAAAGAAACATAGCAGACAAGCTGGTGGGAATTCACCCCTCAACACAGTTATGAAGTAGGTGTGACATGAGCTGTATTTCACTGTGATCGACATACCACCAGTTGGAAGACTTTTCCCCAAGGCAGCCAGCCTTCTGGCATACTCAAATCTCCACATGGCCAAGAGATGTAGACTGAACCTCTGAGGGCTGAGGTGCAAGACAGCTTCAGGGGAAGTCCACAGTCAGGAGATGGTAATAGCTGTCCAAGGGTGTACTCCACTCCCATAGTTGGGAGAAAACTGAACAGGGTGATGCAGGGTCCAGGGCAATCCAGAAGTCTCTAGGTAAAAATACACAGACGTATTTCTCTCTGGCAGTCTTCACTCCAAGATTCCACATCACCAATATAGCCCAAGGACAGGTCAAGCAAAACCTCCACCAATTCAAATGCCGCCTCTTGCAAAATATGCAAGAAACAAAGCAGTTGACCTTTTAACAGCCACTGGAGCACCTCAACCTGGATGTGTCTGAGGACTCAGGAGTCTGTGGGCACCTTTGCGAAAGAGCAGGCAGAAGAGAGACTGATAGAAAAGCAGTGAAGAGAAGAAGAGATGCTCAGGTGCACTGGAATCTGAAGGGAGGGTACCTCGAGGAAGAGGTACTTCTACACTACTCAAGTGTAGAAGTCCCTCAGCCCAGACCCAGCTTGTGTAACCTGTCCATGACGCATCAAGATGTCTTTGAGCCCGTACTAGAAGTAGGCCTTAATCTTCCAAGCTCACTTCATAGATTGTGTGGGCACAAGGAGGACAGTCAACATTTGTCCATACATGAACATACACCAGAAATTCAGCAGTACAAAAGCAGCCAGAAGTTATCTGTCTCTGTGACTGTTTTTTTGCCATGCCCATAGAACAGCCCAGGTGTTGCTGGTCCTCCTCTTCTCCCATGACACTCCTTTTCACAAACTACACAAGTTGCTTCTGAAAGTTGCCTCCTATTTGCCCTCTTCCTGTTCCTTTACCTTCCACTGGGAACCTCTTTCCATCTCTTACTGCCCACTCAGCACTTCACCTTTGAGGGAGGTGGCCAGACATGGGGTCAGTGGAACACGGATATAATCCAACTGCAAAAGGACCTTACTTTGGGGCAGCCCCCAATCCATGTTTGACACTTTGGGCACAGCTTTTCCTTTCTGCTTCTGGTTCCACTGTATCCCTGCAGTTTCCTCTCTCCATCCTGGAAGAGATGGAGGAGAAAGGGGAGGTGTTTTCATCTCCTAGTCATGCTTTGGAAGATGTAGTGTGCCCATGCACAGCATTCCCCTCCCCCTCTGCCATCCCTCCCCCACGGTTGCTCCTGGTGGCCACAATAAGAGGTTAGCCAGCCTATTTCAATTAGCGGCAAACTGTGTGGCGTGACTCCAAGGCCTCCATATGTTCATAAGTATATGCAACCGCACTTTCCTTGACGCATTCCTCATTCCAGGGAAAGGCCACATCTCCACAGCTTGCTGGCACAAGTCACACAGGCAACTGCAGAAGAGATGGGATAATAAATACACACTCACATATATACACACACACACATACGTAGGAAAATTTGGCACCTTCCCACCCTCTCCCGTGTTGACTGCCACATGGTCCCCATCAATTTTTGTCAGAGCCAGCAAGCCAGCCAACCGCTCACGGATGCTGACAAGGCAATTTCAACAGCTGAAGGGACTTCTCTGCTTTCCTCCTCCAACCCGTAGGATTTTGGTTGTTTTTTTTTTTTTTTAAAGACATCTGCTCCTGGGAGACATTTCCCAGCCATGACATTGCCAGCTTCCCAGGTGCTTCTTGGCTAGGGTGCCCATCTCTGCAGCTGGGAATCAGCAGGTTCCACTTTGTCCCGTGTGGGGAATGGGATGGGGTCTGAAAGCAAAGAGGTCCACATAATGTGCCACCTCTACTATCTCAAGCATCCCTGGAGGAGATTGAAGGTCTCCCAAACCCAGTGGCTGCTGTTTTCTCGTATTGGCTGCAAGGGTGAGGATTCCATGTACTCCTCCTTTACTCTGAACACAATTGCTACTCTCACATTCCTCTATCCCCCTGCTTTCACTAGCCATCCTCGCCCTTCCCTAAAGCTGTTCCCCACCTCTCACTCTCTCTTTTCCTATCCACAGCTTTGCACCCATCCTTCTGTCCCTCCTCCGTCACTGATCTTTCTATCATTTCTTGACTGCCAGTTGTCCTTTACACTGTGCTGTGCCCTGAAAAGGTTTCTTTCACCCGTGACCTCTGTATCTTCACCCATCCATGTACCTCTAGTGGTCCTTCCTTAATTTATAGTGCAGCTTCCAGCAATGCCTAAGAGGGTGATGGAGACATGATTTTCTTCAGCTATTTGAACACTATAAGTTTCTTCACCTTGCAAGCACTTTATACTACTTGACTCCCAAGAGGACCTGCCTGGAGCCTGCTGCACTCAGGATGAATGGGCTGTGCTTAGCACCTGTCCTTTGAAGGGCTCACACTTGGGCTTGGCCATGCAATCAGATGAAGAGTCCAAGAAATTCCAATACCTTTGGCATGAATAGCTTGAATCCTCACCCCTTGAGAGATTCATCCAACTCTTAGCTTTGCCACTATACAATTACAACGCTCAAAGACTTTGGTGGGGGTTGAGGACACATCTCAGTGTTCAGGAGGTCCTCCTGTGAGGGACTCCTCCTTCCATGTGATGTTTTTAGGGCTTTCTGCAGGTGACCAGGAGTTTGTGTCTAGAGTCAAAGTCAGTTCTGAATTAATGGAGATCTCCAAAAGTATATTTGACATATCTCAACAAGTTTGCTAATACTTAATGGAAAGTCACTGCTGAAGGGAAGGAACTATTCTCAAGAGAAAGGGGCACAGAAGTATCTAGGGGAGGAAACAGAAAGTAGTGGTGACAGAATGAGGACTTTCAATCTCAGTGAAATCCTGGTCCCACTGAAACCCTGGCAAAACCTCTCAAGTTTGCTCACCCCAACCCTATCCTGGGTGAAGCTCAAGAGCATCAGTCTGGTGCCATAGTGTTTTCAGCCCCGCATGCTTGTGTCCTGGGCCTGGAGGTTCCCACCCATCACCTGTGCAAATCCCCCATATCTGACCCTTCTTTCCCCACTCAGTCCTACCCCAGGTCAGGAGAGGGGTCTGTGTTTGAAATGTCGTTCAACACAGAGAGAAATCCCCCAGTCAGGCACTACCCCCCAACCAGCTCTTTGCAATACAGCTGTGGGTCTGCGTTGTGCAGGCAGGAACATGCTGCTCACTCAGATGCCCAGGAACACCTGTGCAGACAGTGAGACTGACAGGCACATGTTGGGATGGGAAATGGGGGGAGAGCAGGACTGGAGTGACTGGGAAAAGATTGAAGGGAACCGTTTCAGATGAACAAGCAAAGTTCAGCAAGTCTTCACAAGTAGGGTGCACAAGCAGGTCTGGCAGAACTACCCAGCTAGCACAGGAGCACTCTTCTTCTGCCATCCCAGCCATCACGTTCATAACGGACAGGACAACCGAAACTTCTCCCACATTGCCAAATGCCAGGTCATTTCAGCCCTTGCCATGCAGACGAAGAAACCACATCACTCGCACAGACCCATTTCTCAGAGCTGGAGGCAGCTGAGTCGAGGAGATGCTTCAGGAAATACGGAGTTCAGTGAGCGGCTCAGGCCTGGATGGGGTCATGGGTAGAGTCAAGGCAATTACGAGGAAGTGCTCTGACCACGAGCCCACGCTGCCTGTCACTTCCACTAAGAGACACATCTTCTGACATGTACAGGGATCTTGTTAGCAGAACAGACCCTGAAAGCCATCCAAAGCTGACGAACCTTTTCCAAACCACTAGCCTGGGCTCAAGATGCAGCATCATGGGATTTCCCTATACCTATATTATGGTGCTGCTCAATTATATGCATTATGGTATTTTTATCTCTCTCTCAGAAGCCCTGGGTGTTGATTACAAGTGATGACAGGAGAGTGGGCATGGATAACCATCAACTTGGAGCTTGAGACTACGAGCTGTGGGAAGTAGGCTAGGCATTCTGGCCTCACAGAGCAAAATATCACCATTTTCAAGGACGTACCAAGTGAAAGATGAAATAAGACACTAGGACGAGCTAAGGAATTGAAAACCCTTACAACACTGTATTTTGCTTCACTGTTCTGTCACATCTTAGCTTAGTGACCCATTGTTACGTGAAACGGGGCCAAGTGGTTTTGGCAGAAGATAAACCCCCTTGCGTTCTAACACTCCTCACCGAGGTGGGAGGCTAGGTGCGGCTGGGTTTAAATTCTGAGTGATGCCCAATTCAGCACTATCAGTCCAATCGCGTTTAATATGTATTAAACTATTACGATTTGGATACACTAATAGTGGGCTGCACCTTCAGTCTAGTTGTGCTCCTGAACTAGCACGGCCTCTCTGTAGTTTTGGTCGCGTTCAGTGAGAAAGCGAAACGACTAGCTACTTAAACAGTGCAGTTTATTTAAACAACAGATATACAGGTTCTTTAGGATTGCCGGTGATAAATACACTGTCTGCAAAGCACGTGCAAATAAAGATATTGCTAAGTATACAAACGCGCGACAAAATTATAAACGATACAGCCTGGCTATAAATGTAGGGTAGAGATTCTCTAGAGAAATTTCTAAGTCCCCGAGAAAGTGCTTGGTGTAATCGAAGTCTTACCCAAAGGCGTCCCTATGGGGGGGAAGAGAGGCTCAGCCCGTCGACTGATCCCGGAAATCAGCGGTGGAATTCTTCGCGATGGTGTCTTCCCTGACATCCCCTCTCTCTTGGGCTATTTTTATATTATTTTTTTATCTTCAAAGTGGAGTTTGAGTGACTTTAGTCATACGTACTTTTATTATGATTAATGTATTCAAGGAGGAGTGTTCACACCTCGGGGGCGGATAGCCTCCGGGATGGAGGTGTGTTTTGGTACATTGTGGTGAGCAAAGTTCGCACAAAAGGACAGCATTTCATCAACATTTGACGAAATGTTGGCTCGGGTAGCATGTAGGCCGCTTATCAGTTCCGTAGTACCATCTCGTCCCCATATCTGCTATTCGTCACAAGGGAAGGCCATGGAACAAGCGTGTTCCGTTCCATCCCTCGTGTAGTTTCGCAAACAACCTTGTACAGGGAATCACAGATGTTGCATTCTTCGTGTGCTAGCTGCGGCTGTATTCTACCTCAGAAGCCTCTTGATTTTATGACTTTCCTTAATGTGTGAACAATGCTGTATTTTTGTATTCTTGGACAATTTAGTAATTATTCCACACCCATGCAATCTCATTGGGACTAAGGTGGGATGCAGAAACTTGGCCATGTCAGGAACAGGGCCTACAACTGGAAAAGGAGCTGAAGGACAAAACCCATGAAGACTTTGTCAATGCACAGGACTTAGGCAGCTGCCCCAAGCTCTCTGTTGGATTGCCCACTGCAGCTGTAACTGTCTCATCAGGCCAAAGTCCAGTGTATCAGCTGTGATTTGAGATGGATGAAGAGGGCAGAAGAATCTGAAAGCTGTCTCGAAGAGTCCTGACAAGTGACCATGGGAAGCACTGTTTCCTCCCGCAGTTAACAATGAGATCCATGCTAGAAGAAACATGCTGCTCCTACCGCAGTTCAGGACTCTTTTTTACTTTGAGGGTGGCAGAGCACTGGAACAGGCTGCCCAGAGAGGTGGTGGAGTCTCCTTCTCTGGAGACATTCAAAACCCACCTGGATGCATTCCTGTGCAACCTGCTCTAGATGACCCTGCTTTGACAGGGGCGTTGGACTAGATGATCTCCAGAGGTCCCTACCAACCCCTATCATTCTGTGATTATGTGACTTCCAGTCCTCTTCCTGAGCATGGATCCTGCACTGGAAATGAAAGAGAGATATTCCAGGTTAATTCAGAGACTCTTCCACAGAAGATAAAATGACAGCGTCACATGGAACCAGGCCCCCCGTATCCCACTCTCAAGATGCTCTTCCACGTTCCTGCTTACACATCTGGGAAGGTCAGAAAAATAACAGAAGAAATGAGAAAAAGTGGCAGATAAATCCCATTTTTTTTCAGACTCAATCCAAATGCGTAGGGAACTCTGTCCCATGTTTCCAGAAGACCAGTGATTTCAAGAGATCACAGACATCTCGATGCCTGGGGTGAACACTTTCTTCCCCATTGCTGCTCTGCAGGTAACAGCCAAGACCCACGGTCCAAGAAAGTATGGATGTGAGAATTTTACTTCCATTGGTCCAAATCTTTCTCCAATCAGTCCTGGAACATCCACATCCTTCTGAATCACAGTTGACAGCAACAAATATCATCTGAGGGAAGGAGGCAAAGGAGAAGGAATAATTTGATTTGTCAACTTTGCCCAACTGATCTAAGACTAACTGTCCCTGTGTCTGCCTGAGCCAGAGCTAAACCTCATCACCAGTTTGAAATCTCACTTGCTGGCCACCCCTGGGTGGCTGGAGCCAGACAGAGGACAGGGACATTCAGACAGTTGGAAAGACCTCCAAGCAGAGCTCAGGGAAAGATCTAGAGTTTCACTGTTGGTTGAATGAAATGAGCTGATTTTGCCAGTTGTCAGGCAGCAATCACAGCCCTGATGAATGACAGAATAAACCAAGTTCCTTCTGCAGCCAAATTCCATTGACACCTCCACAGAGTTGGCTTTCACCATCCATCACGACATCTGCTGAGGTCCACGGGAAGGGGAGAGGGTGTAGCTCTCCTTCCCACCCTGGGTTATTTTTACAGCTGGGAAAGGAGGTGGTGAACCTGGATGAGAGGGTTGGAGGCTTTTCCAAGGCAGCTCACAAAAGCTGTGAAACCAGAGCCGGAGCCTACAAGGCCCCAGATCCCCAGATCAGGAGCTCCAAATGTGTCACTGGCACTGAACCTAGAAGGGCCGTGTGCCCCAGAAAGGAATTTCCCTGGTTCTGCCCAAACGGAATTTTTCTGCACAGAAATAAAATCTCCCAGCCAAGTACCTGTCTCCCACACTGGTGTAGAGATGTGAAATAGAAGCTTAGAACTCATAAGCATCTCCAACCCTACTGAAGGACGTAGCCTCTGGGGGTACGGACAGAACAGTGAGACAGAAAGACCATCCATGACATGCAAACTTTTTGCCTTCCCAGACACAAGACTTTTGGAAAATACCCAAGCAAGCAAAGACCATGCTGATTTACATCAGATGAAGATGGGTCCCTTGAAAATCAGTTCCAGGTGAGCTGGTTGGAGCTGCCCAGAAGCTGCTTGCTAGTCTCTCTCTCTCTCTCCCTGTTCCTTGTTGCCAAAACACATTGAAGCTGTGGATTCACAGGCAATGCAGAACGGTTCCCTTCGGAGGAGCCGTTCCACACATGCCTTCCCAATAAGCTGTCCCAGCAGAGTGGCAATGTTTAGAAACCAAATTGGTCATCGCTGGCAATTGTAGAAATGGACAAAAATAGCAGAAAAAAATTTCACAATTTCCTGCACATTTTTTTCTGATTGTTCCACACGAAAATGTTGGGTTATGCAAAAGAGAAGAATGGTTTTAGCAAGCAAAACAACAGTAATCACCTGCTTTGCTAAGTGTTTGCAAATACCATAAACTGTTGCTCTTAGCCAAACGTAATTCCTTTCCACAACCATCACCCCCTTCTCCCAGTTACTCACTGTGACTAATGGGAGGGAAAAGAGGTTGTCGCCTTTTTTTCCAATGGATTTTAACTCAGAAAACTTTCATTTTAGTTGGAAAGTGCTCTCCTCGCCTCCTCTTTGCCCCCCAGGATGGGTGACGCCATTGCATCTGTGGCATGAAATGCTTTGGCTTTGGTCACTTAAACATTCAGCAGTAGAAGACAGCATCTAGCTAAGTCCTCTCTGGCAAACTGTCAGTGATGGGACAAGACCTCTACGTTTATAAGACTTCTCCAAGACAGCAAAGGTTCCTTGGCGCATCCTTCATCAAATTCTCAGTTTTGCTAATTGAGCTATCAAAGTTGTGTTGCAGGGGAGAATTGGTTATATTTATTTCTTTCTGGGTTGTAGACATTGCCAGTAGAGTCTTCAAAATAAGAAAAGAAAAACCCTCTGACTCGCTGCCCAGAAACTCAATCCCAAAAGCCTCCTCCCAACCTCTGTTTACAAAATTATAAGCTTTCTTTGTCCTAACCATTTTCCTGTTACAATAATATTCTTCATCTTCTATCCGACTTTTTTTTTTGGTGCATGGAAAATATGATTTCATTGTGAAAGGATTTCTTATGAATCAATACAGCAAAGGGAACACAGAGATGTTTGCAGTAAATCACCCTTGAAGCAGAGACATGCAGAAAATGAGTTACAAGAAAAAGTAGATAATCCCAAGCCATTTCCAGATGGAAGGAGGTTATATTTTCCATACACTGTATCTGGTTTTTGTGTCACAAAACACGCCGGTATTTATTTAAAGTATTTTTTTCTTGTACCGTAGGGTTATGATTACATGAAATGAGTTTCCAAAAATTACAAAAATTGGCCTGCTTTAGGTAACAAATGGAAGAACTGAGATACTGAGTTCAAACCAGCTAAGGCTCAGCCCCTTTTGAAGTTAAGAGCCGAGTCCAGCAGCAGAAGGCTAACTTACATCCAGCGAGGTTCCCTCTGCTGCTGGGATTGTCATGACCAGTTCAGAGGTCTGATTTTCCAGTATTTCGCAGTTTCTTTCACCCACTTCTCTACAGCTGGCAGGGACGACCCTTGGAGGTACACTTGCTTCTCCCCTTCCGTAAAGAAAACTCTGTCATCACCGTCTCCTCGGAGAAGGCTTGGCAGGACTGAGCACCTGGCGACTTGAGGAAGCCGCTGGATCACTGAGTTCTTGGAAGCACTGGACAGGGAGCAGCCTGTCTGAGCCACGCATCAAACTGGATGTTAGGTACCAAGCTGTTCTCCTAAAGGAGAGACATCTGAAAGCCATTTGGAGAGCATCTGGATGGAATCAGGTCTGGCTGCTACGCAGGGGACTGAGGCACATCCTCTGAGTGGTTCACTCCTGCAGTGACCTAAAACTTGGACAGGTAAATGAGGGAATTACATCCCCTTTCAACAACTCCCTGAGACCTGAAAATCTGGTGAAACTTCCTCCAGTGGGCTCTTCATGGAACCGTGGTTCATCGACACTGCGGGTGTACAGCATCCTGCAAGACAACTGAGAAACCGATGACTGTAATAGATACAACCTCAGACATGTGAGCAAACAAGCAACCTGTGAAGAAATAAAAGTATAACCAGACTTCTCTAAGCTCATCTAGCTGTGGGCAGACAGTACAGGAAAGCTTCTGTTGCAGACGTTTGGTGGTCATGTTCCAGAAAGGGAAGAGGCCCCTTGGATTTTAAAAACTGGTGAGAAAGATTGTGGTGGTGCCCACGTAAGCAAAGCAGTGTGGATCTGGGCTACCTATGGCATGGTCAGTAGCCCACCTCCAGCACCTTGGAAGGTGACTGGTTCCTGACGCAAGAAGCCATTTGCAATATTGCTGGTGTTTTCTGCCTCGGGATACTTTAATCTCTGGCTCTCACAGAGCAATGCAGTTTAATTGCAACCGGCCTTCTCTCTCCAGGTACTCCAGGACAGCCTCTTCCCTTGCTCTATAGATGGACAGAACTGAGCAAACCAGGAGCTGGATATTCATCAAAGCCCCTGGTTTTTCCCCTGCTGTGAATCCCTAATCCTAATTGCAGTGACAGGGGGTGGGACCCAGACCTGGTGGTTATAAGGGTTTCACTCTCAATGAAAGGTGCCGAGGGCATGACCAGGTCCTGAGTTCCTGCAGGTCACTGAGCAATAGGGGAGTGCAACCAGCGCCAAGACCCCTCTCCATGAGGCTGAGGGTGACTCTCTTCACCTTTCCGGCGGCCGGGGCTGCCTCTGAGGCTGCCAGAGCTCTGTGTGCACCGGCTGCCTGCTTGAATCTTATTCTTTTCCAGGAAAAGCTAGCACTCCAGCTATTCCAGCGCTCTGCTGCCCTTAAAGACATGATTTCTTTTTCTAGCATGTCAAAGACACCGATCTATAAGAGGAGCAGCACCAAGCCTGGAAAGCTGGCCCGGGGCCGGGAGAAATGTCAATACGAGAGGAAGTGTTTGTCACAGACACACACAGGGCTCCACCAGCCAAGCTATTTGAAGTCGTCTTTGGCCTGCTGCTGCCTTCTCCCGCTTTCAGCGGTGCCATCAGTAGGGACCGGCCGACCTCTAGTGGTGTGAGCCCACAGTGCGAGTAACCAGACTCTCCCCGGGCCGGGAGGAAGCCTACACCGAGCAGAGCATCTTACCTGTGCATGGGTGCCTGTCCTGGATAACAAAAGGTCCCACATGACTGGAGAAACCAGAAAGGGAGAAAACGGATGGGAGGGCATCTGAGGGGCCAGAGGGAAAAAGCCACAGGAGCTCAGATGCCCAGCATTGCCTCGGGACTTGCGCTACCAATCCCTTCAGCATCTCCACCTGAGCTGGTGGCTCTGAGAGGACACTTGGTCAAAAGGAGGTAGAGGGAGAGTCAGAGATGGGATACCAGGGTGCTGATAGCAGGGTGGTGAGGGTCCCTGGGTTCATCCTCCATGCTCTGCACGGCCATTTTTCCTTCCCTCATGCAGCAGTTTCTGAAGTATCTACAGATGCAGTGTCTCCCTGTTTCCCAGTGAAGGGGAGGAAAGCCAGGAATGAGCAACAGGCCACGAGAAAGCTCACAGCCAAGCACTTTCTCCTCAGTGGAGGGTATCAAGGATCTCGCTCTGCATCGGGATGAGGCTGGAGCTGGGGGCCCTTGGGAAGGAAGGACAGCCATCGCTTGCAACCCAGCAAGCCGAGGAGGATAGCAGCCTGCCTGAACAAGGCTGAGATTTCTCTCACGTGGAAGTGTGAGCTATAAAGACGTGCGAAACCCTATCCCCAGTGCTATCCATATCAAAGGGTTCAAGGGGGGCTGCTTTAAAATAGAACCTTGGCACAGGTTCCTGCTTCTCCTCACGTCTTACTGAGTGGCACTCAGCCAAAATGTCAGCTTGGCTGCTCCACATGTCCCAGGCATCCCAGGCATGTCCTACAAACCTTTCCGGTCCTCCCAGGGAGATCACTGCCTCCAAAAACAGCCTCTCGTCTCTCCTCTCAGCTGTGGAGGGTCCCAGTGGCCCCTGAGCACCATCTCCCCAGCTGAGGAGCAAGAGTCTTCCTGAAGTGACAGAAACAAAGGCTGAGGACACGCAGGAAAAGGTCCCTGAAGACAGTGTTGGGCAAACTGCGTGCAGAGACACTCTTTTTCCCTCTCCTCTGCTTGAGCACAAGGGATCCATGGAGAACCAAGGGGCATGAGGCAAAGCTGATGGGAGTGAACTTGACTTTCTGGTATAAGCGGAAGAAGAGATTTCAGCTAAGGAGATCATGGCCATAGGGGTCCCAGGTCTCTGAAAGGTCATGAGGAGCCAGGGGCTGGCAAAGCTGTGGCATTTTGGAAACTGCTCCATGCACATAAACCATGGAGCCACCTCCGGTCGAGACCGTACAGGAACCAGACAGAGTCCCCTCACGCTGTCCTGAGATACTGGCTCAATCCAAGCTGTCTCAAAGGGAGAAGACTATAACGCAAGTCACCATAACCATTTTCTCCCACACCACACAGGCGTTCCTCCTTGGTTTTGCCCTTCTCAGCCTAGTGTGCTTGCAAAATCCCAGCCCGGAGAGGGAGCCCACATAAGCACAAGCCTTTCAAGACTACCCTCAGGCTGGTGGGTGAGGGGTTTCCCCCTGTTCTCCCAGATGGAGAAACAGGCAAGGGTGGCTCAGAAAAGATACCCAGAAGGGCTGGGAAAAACTGAGAGCTCAGTAAAGCCAAAGGTGTTTGCGAAGCATCTTCTGTCAGGATAGATTGCTCTCACACAAGCAGCCCCACAGACAGCCAAGGCAACGAGGTGCTTCAGCAATAAACCTCTCTTCCCCTCTCCTCCCCGGCCCTCTCGAGCGGCTGCAGTGCATCCCAGCAGAGCTCCCCTACACCAGGGCTGAGGTCGCTGCTGCTCTCTGCTTTGATTCAACGCAGCCTCCCCTCCCACATGCTGTTCTCGTTAGAGGCCGGCTCTTCTGGCAAGGGCGCTGTGCACAGTCACGAGAAGCTGTTCGCTGGTGGCTTGTTTCATCCAGTCGTTGGAGGCCTAAAACAATGAGATTGCAAATATTGCATTCCTCCCTGCGCTTTGTCTTTCTTTCCTTCTTTCTTTCTTTCTGGCTTGTTTTTTTTTTTTTTTTTGAGGCGAGAGGGGGAGATCCATAGCAGATAGCACTCGAGCTTGAGTTAGGAATGATGAGAAAAAAAAGATCAGAAAGGTATTTCTGTTGTATTTCTGTTGTATTTCTCTCCTGTTGTGAATACACACACAGTGTGAGCATGCACGTACGTGTGTGTGTGCGCCTCACACCTGCCCGCCCAGAGGATGGTCCCAGCTGTCTGGCACCGTTACCAACTGCACATGTAGGTCGCCCTGACGCAGACAGGAAAGCTCAGAGCAGGACCTTTATCACCACCACCAGAAAGATGCCACATGCCAAGGCCACACCACTGTTCCAGTGTCACCAGAACAGAGAGACATCCCTCCGTGCCTTCAGGCTGGCAGGCAGAGACGTGGAGAGGAGGGAGCTTGGAGTCCAAAAGGATGACTCCCATTTTGGGGCCAAACGCTCTCTTCCCTGACATTAACTAGGAATTTTCTGCTGGGACTAGATGCCACCACGACATATTGATGTCCCAGGGATGCTTCCATGTTGGAAAGGCTTGGTTTTGACTGGAGATGAATTGCATGCCTATTTCTGCTGGGCACTGCCTGAGCCCCAGGTAGGGATGAGAGGGACAAGCAATGAGACAGTGCAAATATGGGGTGGCAGCCAAGAGGTAGGCAGGCGTGAGTCACCCTGAGATCATCAAGACACGAGGAGGCAGAGGCCAGTTCCACTCAGGTTATCCCACCACAAGGATACGTGGGTAGAGCCAGCTGGAGGCCATCGGGTGTTGTAGTTTGAAGTAGACAAAAGGCAGAGCATGAAAGAGGTGAGAAATGAAGGTAAGAAATGAAGGACCATCGAGTGCGTTAGAAGAACATCCTTGTCCTGGGCTGGGGCAGAGAGGTTATGAACAAGGTGCTGCAAGGGTTAGAGAACCCTAACAATTCCTTCTCTAACCTCCATTGCTTTCTTTAGCCTGGCTGCACGCAGACCTGTTCTGCATGCTGGAATGGTCTGGATTCTTTCTTGTCACTACTTCATACCTGCCTAAAATTGCTGGCATAAGGGACATCCAAGGAAGGACAGTGACATGGTGAGCATCAACTCAGGGAGAAGAGACCTGGCTAATGTTGCTTTTACTCACCTGAGCTTTTGAATTTAGGCTGCTGCCTGATTTAGCTTGGACTACACGGTCCCTTGGGAGGCAAGGCTGCACGGTACTGCTGGGGAGGTGGAAAGAGTCTCCGGCACCAAAGGGCTGCACAGGGTCACCTTTGGGCTGTGCTCATGTGAAAGGCTGGCAGGGCCTGGCAGAGGCTGTGCAGAAGAGCCACAGGAGAAGCTGGCTGCATCACCTCCTGCCCAGCCTGCTTTGGGCGTGCGTCTGTCGAAAGCCTCCATCACTTGGAGGCACATCCCTGTAGATGGAGCCAGAACCTCACAAGGCAGAAGGACAGCCCAGTCCTACCCATCGCCCTTCTCCAAGGGACAGCCCAGACCTCCTACAGATGGCTCTGCTCTGAAGAAGGACTAGCCCAGCCCCTCTCCTCCCTGTCCTCAAACACCTCCAGGGTTTCAATTCCACTCCTTCTCCAGGTAAACCATTCCAGAGTGTCACATTGTCCCTCTTTATTCAATAGTTAACCCAAATCCCCTTCTGTTGCTTTTCCTTGTCCACCATGGCCATGGAGAGTGGGTAACTTCTGCACCACAGGCTGTATGTTTATGCCCCACTCCAAGCAGTAACATCCCACTGGGATGATGATGAAGCCTCTATAGCCATTTTTGGGATGGCTTTTCTCACCACCATCCAGACGGACTTCCCCAGACCCTGCTGGGTTGGATGGAGGCACTCACACATTGTGTCCCCTACAACTGGCTTGGTCCCCTCCCACGGAAGGGCTGAGGGTCTGGCCCAGGGAACAGAGGGAGCTCCAAGGGGGCTGCTGGGGTGAGGGAAGCTGGTTGACCCCTCTCTTTTACCTCTAAAGCTCCTGGTTTGGTGCTGCCCAGCCACAGGCTGTGTGTCAACAGGAGCCCAAGCCTCCGCCAATAGCTTGGGATGTCACCGTCACACGCAGTGGCCGAGCAGCTCAGGGATGCGCTAACTCAGCAGCAGCATCCCAGACACCACAGAGGGATTTGCAGCCTGCAGGGAGCCACTGCCATTCCCACGTGTGCAGCCCCCCCAGGCAGGATCATGTGTGTGCCCACCTTCATCTGTGCGTGGTGTTGCACAGGGATGCGTGCGTGCGTGCAGGCATGAGAGGAGCATCTATCAAACCTTCTAGCACGCTTGAGTGACTCCAACACCCAGAGGCTGTTTTTCACGTCAGGTCCCAGTCCATCCTGCCCATAACACCGCAGAGTGTGAACTGGGCTGGGAAATGGGATGTGGGTGCTCGGCAGGCAGCGATGCAGCATCGGTCAGACCCAGCTCCACGTGGACGAGTCCCTCCCCTGTGTGGCGATGGGGCGAAGGCAGGTTCAGACTGGCAGGGAGGACATGGCTGGGGTGGTTTGACATCGGTTGTTGCAGTAGGACAGGGGACGGGGACACTGTTTGCTGAATAAGGTGCAGACGTGAGCACAGGTCACTCCAGCCCCAGGGTGACTTCTGCCCACATCAGGTCTGCTCCACCCTTCGCACCTGGGAGAGGCTGGCTGGCTCCTGGCCTGTGCCCAGACACCGTACCCGGGAAAAGCCAGGTTGTGTCACGCTTTCTGTCCCTTGGGGGCATTTCTGGGGGGAGATCAGCACTGCTGAGAAGCCTGGGAAAGAGTAAAAGTAAAGGAAGATGAAACTGCCCCATCCCTACCACCGTGACCCCAGTTTCGCTCCAGATCTGAGGATTGTTTCTAGCTTAGCCAACGGAAAATGATGGTGGTGGGGGGACAGACCCACCTCCCAGGTTTCTCCCAGGAGCATCCCTCAAGGTGCTCCCCCCTGGACTCAGGCCATGGCTTTCCAGATAGCTTTTATCTGCCAACAGCCCCCCACAACCCAATAAGCCTCTGGATCCTGGGGCCTGGGCTTTAAAATCTGTTAAATAAAGGTTGCTGGGAGTCTGACTACATTTGCACGGGAGCTGGCTATAGGGATACTTGCCCTCGGTGAAGGCTTGATGCCCCAACCCACGGTTTCCTGACTGTCCAACAGCATGCCCACCCTTTTCTCCAGGAGCAGGAGGCAGAGAGGACTAGGCAACTTCACCACTTTTCACAGTCCCACCAGAAAAATTGCGCGGGTGGCCCAGAGTCTCCAGAGCAGGGGCTGAAAGTATCAAAAAAATGGCTGTTTTGGGAATCTGAAGGTGGGGGGACCTGACAGGCACGGGGAGATGCGATGGGGGCAAAGTTTCCCGGCGTGGAGCTGGTGGGACCTGCCTTGCCTGATGGTCACACCAGAGCCACAAGCCTGGCTTGGAGACAGCAGCAGGCTGCAAAGAGGGAGACCATGAAAAGCCTGCACTGTGACAGCCAGCGAGGGGAAGCGGGTGGCAGATAAGAACATGCCGAGGAAAAACACAAACCAGAAGCTCCCAAGGAATTTTGGAAAGGAAATGGGGAATTATCTGCAGAAAAGGGATGGGGAAGAGGAGGGGGGAATGCTCAGCAGTTTATGGCTCGCAATGAATAGTCTGTCCGTGCCACCTCGCCAGGCACTCGCCGCCTCTCCCTCCTGCCTGGGGGACGCCCAGCCATGTCCAGCCCAGCCAGGCAGGATCACTGGGAACGGACAGACTGCTGGTGCCAGCTCCTGGGCCAGGGGGTGGCGATTCCAGCAGGAACTGGGGAAGAAACAAAACCAAGAGCAGTTGGCAAGAAAATACCATCCCCGCTGTGTGGGACAGGGAGAGGAGGCTGCAGGTCCCATCTTGCCGGTGGGTAGACGGGGGACAGCCGAGGCCAAGGCTGGCAGACACCAGGTACATCCCGAAGTCCCGTGGTGCAGCCTGGCTCGGAGGGCACCTCGCTTGGGTGCCCACCCACGAGCCCACAGCTATTTCTGGAGGGGGTGACAGAAACCAGCCCATCTCCTCCCTTTTCTTTTTTTTTACCCCTCTTGCCTTCGCCTCCCAGCACAAGCCCCACAGCACAGGGTCCCCCCCGCGCAAGCAGCCCCCTCAATCCGCCCCTCGGCCTGCAGCTATTTTAAAGAAAGGCAGGAGGTATTTTTAGTGCTGCCGGCTCCCGGGAGAAGCTCTGAGCCTCTGAGCCGCAGCAGCGCTGGCGCCAGAGAAACTGCCGCTGCTCTGGCTGATATTTCTCGTATAATTAAACTCAATCCATCCCGGGGGCCGGGTCTTGGCCACCAACTCAGCAAGGAGGGGAAGGAGCGGAGCCAGAGAGCCGGGGGCTGAGGGCTCTGACGGATGCTGGGAATTGCTCCGTGAATGCTGGAAAAGCCAGGCCTGAGACTCTGGGAGGGGGAGTTTTGCAAGGCACAGGGGAGCAAGATGGCTCCAAATGGGGCAGGGAGTGGGATTTAATGGGGGCAGACCTTCGCAAAGGCAAAAGACCCTGTATCAGCATCATCCCGTCCCGCTCTCCTACGGGAAAGGGACTCAAAGGGGATGCCCAGAGCTGGGCAAAAGGCACCTAAAGGCAACCTGGGAGAAAGCAGTGGGATTTGAAGGGCACCCAGCGTCTGCAGGGCAAGCCGGAGAGATCCCTCCTGGTAAACAAAAGCCCAAGCCGGAGCCATGTCGGAAGTTTTTGGGGCTGCCTGGTTAGCCAGCATCTGGCGAACACAAGCTGCGGCTGGAGGCTGACAGGCAGCAGCACAACCCCCCCTTCTTCCCACGCCCACCGCCCCGCGTCTGTCTGGGGGCCCCAGTCTGCCCTCGAGGATCGTTTTGTGGTGGGGGACGACAGCCTGGAGAAAACACAGCACCTGCTGGGGTTTAGGTTGGTTTTTGATTTTTTTTTTTCCCCTGTGCAAAAAGAACAGAGCATTTATTCCTGCGCTCCCTTAAATTTCAAGGTACGTTTCCAGCGATCCAGACACCAAGCTGGCATTCCAAGCAACAGTATATTTTATATAACTGATTATTTTTTTTTGTTGTTTTTACCACTTTATAAAGCCATACAATGAACTGCAAAGTATCCGACATCTGTACAACGGGAAGACAACAGCGGAGTCACATTCACACACGGACATGGTGCGACCGAAGTCATCCTTACACGCGCGACAACGTTGTGGGCACGAAGATACAAAATATAACGTATTTTTTTTTTCCATCTATATAAATACACAGAAAGGGGCGAGTCTAAAAGTTTTAAACTGTTCATTAACACTGATTAGCAAATAAATCTGTAACGTTCCCAAAGTAACAAAGACAACAACAATAACAACAAAATAAAAACCCCACGCATAACACGGCGGCACGGGATCCGCCAACGGAAACGTTGGGTTACTTCCTTTTTTTCTTTTTTTTTTTTCCTTCCCTTTTTAAGGAAAAGAAAAAAAAAAAAAAAGAAAAAAAAAGAGTAACCCCAAACCAACCTCGCAATTTGCAAAACAAACGAACGAAATGAAACAAGCCCCTGCGGGCTCCTTTGCTGTCTGATCCTCCTGCCTGCTCCAACGGGAAGGGTTGCCTTTTGTTGATGCTGCTGTCTGGGGTTTTTGGGGCGACTGGTTTCTTTACCTGCCCGACCTGCTGGGTGGGCATTTACTTTGCGCTTGGGTTCAGGCGGTTGAACTCGCTCGCTAGAAAAATCGATGCCCGGAGGCTGGGTTGGGTTTATTTTTTTTTCCCCCTACCTGGTTTGTTTACCATGTGTGGTTTGACCAAGGGGCAGCCAGCAAATGCTGCAAGCCAGAGGAACCCCAAACTTCGCTCAATTTATCTGCTTAACCCCATGAGACCCCCCCCCATCTCCACTGGCGATGGCGGGGGGGGCTGGCAAAGGCCACGAGATGGGCGCATCCCATCGGGAGATGATGACAGGGATCATCCCCCAGAATAGCTCCAGAGGGAGGTAGCCCCATTGAATGGGAACCCCACATTTTGCACCCTGTAGGCACTACCGTTCGGGACAGGCAGCAAACGAACACACACACACCCCCCCGCCCCGGGGAGTGTTTCCCAACAGACAGCAACATCGACAGCAAAGGGAGGACGGGCGGGAAGGGGCTTCTCCGAAGAACAAACCGACACAAAAAAAGGGCACGCACAATAAATTTACACACGCAAAAAAAAAAAAAAATATATATATATATGTGGGGAAAAGTGCGTTTTTAAGGATATCTTTGGCAAGAATATATGCAGTTCTTTGTGCAGGAAGGAGGGATGTGTTTGTGTGTGTGTGTGTGAGAGAGAGAGAGATACCATCCGGCTGCTGAGAACGGCAGTGTGATTACAACGAAACATATGCTGGGCTTAACTCGCGCAAGCTCGAATCTCAAATACCATGACTGCATTTAAAAACCAAAGAAAAAAAAACAAAAAAAAAAAAAAACAAAAAAAAAATCCCAAAGAGTCTTTTCTGTTCCTTTCGTAAGGAAAAAAATATCAACACTAGGTCCCCGCCAGCCCCAGGAGCTGGGTGATCCGCAACGCTGGCTGACAGTCTCTCCCGGGGAACAGAAAGGGTAGTTACACCTAAAACTGTAACTTTAAAAAGGAGATAAAAGGAAAAAAAAAAAAAAAAGTGCCTTTAAAGGGAGCTGACAAACACCCGGCTACATCATTGGAAGGTGATTAGCTCTGTGTTAAAAAAATAATATAATCATCGGACAATTTTGTTAGTGTTCGAGATTTGGATACGGTCTAACTCTTCAGCTAGTGGGTTAGTGGGGAAGCCGTGGGCGGCTCAGGGCCCGAAGCAGGCGTGATGCTATGGGCAGGTATCTGCTGGGGTCAGCTTCTACGCGACATCTCCGGGGTGCTTAGGTCTGCTTCGTTTGCATGGGGAGAAAAAGAGGAATGGGGGTTTCAAGCACCGGTTTCCGAGGCAGCAGATTAAAATAAAATTACATTATTATCATCTTTTTTCTTAGCAGTGAGAAAAACCAAGTCTGAAAAATAGAGGCTTTCAAAAATATATCTTTATATATCTATAAACACAGTGTTTCCTCTAATCGGTGAACGGCAGGGTGAGGAGATTACGGGTGAGATCGTCTCTCATCTCGCTTGAATTTCGCAGAAGGAGGGAATCGCTTTTTTTTTTTGGAAACATCAAAAATGAAAAGGTCTCCGCATCCATGCGGCCGGGGAGCCGGGGAGAGGGGAAAGCCCCCCTTCCTCCCCAGAAACCCCCCCGTCGTCCCGCCGCCGCCATCTCGCAACCAACTCCCCGCTACGCATCCTTTCAACGCTCGCTTCGGTACCTCGGTACAGCCTCCGGGCGCCCACGCCGCTCGCTCCCCCCCACGCACACACACACACACGCACGCACACGCACGCCGGTCACACGCACACCGTCCCGACACGGGGTGGGGGGACACAACCCCCGCGCCTCTTCCCCCATCCCTATTTTTCCCTTGCTCTGGATTTTCTTCTAACGTGCAGGTGTTTCCCCGGGGCAGGGGAAGGGGGTTGAAGGGAACAGGACGGATATGATGGGGGAGATAATGATGCGCGGAAAGCAATATGGCAAAAATAAATATTTTCGGAGTGTAAATTTAACCTGTTTTTCCTCCTTAAAATTTCGTTAGCTTACAGTATTTCGTCAGTATAGCTCGTATATATATTATAGCTATCAAGGCAAAGGCGGTCCAAGGGAGGCGAGCTTTTGGGGGTGGGGGGGCTGCAGTGCTACGTTTCTAATTTTTGCCCCCAACAATCGATCTGGGCCACTTTGCGCTGAAAACTTCACCCAGAAGGTTCTCAGGGGGAAATTTGCAGCAGAGGGCTCGGCAAGGACCGTGCCCCCCAATCCCGAACCTGCACGTGTGACCAAAACATCCTCTGCCCCACCACAGCGCCGTGGGGCTGGGACCTCCGCCTGCTGCCCCCCAACCATGTCTCGCCCCCCGACCCCCGGCCGCAGTGGCACGGGGGCCCTTTGCCCTTCTCGCCCCCCCCGGCTGGCCCTCCTCACCTCCCGAAGCAAAGGGAAGAGCCAACAGCACTGAAGCCGCGGCGAAACTACGGTGCATTCGGGGGGGCATGAGCCTCCAGCCAGCCGGTTTTGGGGGTACATGCGTGCTGAACAGGGCGGCTCTCGGAGGACCTGTTACCTCCCCACCGAGCCAAAGCTGCCCAGCGACTGCAGGTCCTTTCCTTTAATATATATTTTTTTTTTTTAATATTTTCTTCCTTCTTTTTCTTTTTTTTTTTTAACGTGGCCTCCAAAATAAAAGGAGAAAAAAGCGCCTGAGTTACTTGTAGTCATTCGCCTTTCGTGCAACTTGAACATCCATGCAATGTAAAAAACCGCTTGCGCGTCTCCGAAGAGCAAGATAGGGGTAGCCACGGGTCCGCTGCTTCGCACAGGGAAGCCACCTGTGCCAGCATCCGCTATTATTATAATTATTATTATTATTAAAATGTTTTTCTTTCCTTTCTTTTTTGTTTTTGTGTGTGTGTGTGTTAAGAGAACGTGTGACAGGCTGCAGTAGAAAACTGCCAAAGAGGACTAGTGATGGGAGGGAAAAGGGGAAGACGGGAGAGGAGGCGATTTTCTGCATCCTCCCAGGAGCTTCCCGGGGAGCCTCTGCCTTCCCAAGGCGTGGGATGGCAGGAGCCCCCCCACACCTCCCCATGTGCTGGGGGGCACAAGCACCCCCAGGGGAGGTGGGGAAATGCTTCCCCCCATCTCCAGATGGACTCACGGCGGCTCACCTGTGACCGGCGCTGGGCTCTGGGTCAGCAATGGATGTCAGCCCACAGCCAAGCTCCCTGCGGATGGGAGGGCTCAGGACCAAGCCCCCCCATGTCCCCAGCAAGTCGCCAGGCAGCTGGCAGGTTTCGGGAGAAGCGTGGGGACCAGTAAGGACCCTCCACTACAGCCGGGCAAGGGAAGGTTTCCGAGGGCATCTCCTCCCGTGTCCCACAGACCCAGCCCAAGGTGTTATCTCCTACGGGTCGTTTCAAACACACAGCAGACGTTCATGATGGAGCTGCTGGGATGGAGCTTCTTCCATGGGTTTTGCCGGTTGTGTCCTTTTTTCCAGATGGAGAACATCATTCATGGTCCCACGTTTGGTCCCGAGTGGACGTAACTGCTCAGGACTGTGATGCCGAAAGCTGGGAACACACCTCTCACTGCCGCCTTCGCTTTGGTCACCTTCCCTGCGATGGGACATGCATCCTGTCTGGCGTGACTTTGTGGCTCTCTTACGTAGGTGCGTGGTTTTGGTTCCTCTATGTGTGTGTTTGGCTTGTGTTGAGTTTTTAGGGGTTTCGTTGGGGTTTTTTTGTTGTTTGCTGTTTTCCTCCAAAATTCCAACCCTTTTTCCCCCCCAATTCACTTCCCTCTCCCACAATGCACTTCCTCACACTCCTTCTCGGATCAGCTCCAAGTCCTTCTCCAAAATTCAAGAATCACCCGCAAGCGCCGGCTCATCTTTTCTGGCCGGAGCCAAGCATGACCCTGGAGACAAAGTTGACGATGGCTGCAGCTGGCTGGTCTGGGTCCAGCTCGGCAAAGAGATGGCAGACATTGTCTGTGGTGCTCCCTTGCTTCCTGGCCACAAAGCCGAAGAGCCTGGGTGGGGAGAAGGCGAGAGGCTCAGAGAGGTCTGCCATCATTGCTCACCCATGGAACACCACCACCCTCTTCCAGCATGGTCTTGTCCACCTCCCCCTCTTTAACATCCACCTTGCACGACACAGAGGAGGACATCACATGAGACATCACAACCTGCATGAAGACCAGTCTAATATTTCCCTTTGCTGCAATTTCTTTCAAGGCCAGCACTGTGTTTCCATCATCTCTTGGCCAAACCCCCCTCGCTCTGACCATCCCTTCCACCCTCCCCTAGACCATCCCCAGGAAGGGACCTTCCGATGATCACAGCACTGCCTCAGTTTGGGTGATGGCCCTTAAAACCACGGAGGCGTGATGGGCTGGTCATTGGGGTAGACTCCATATGAAAGATCCCATAACATTGTGAAGGCCGACTGGGGACACGGGGAGCTGGGTGAGACGATGGGGTTATTTCTGTCTGTCTCTTCTCTGATAAATAAAATGTCCCCCCTCTTTTTTTTTTAATTAGAACGTGCAAACTCAAGTTATAAATACGGGGGAACAGAATGTGAGACAGGCCCAGGCCATGGCATTTCTAATTGGAGAGGGGAAATATCCCAGCAGCTGGACGTCCTAATAAAAACCCCTTTGCTAACACAATGGCTAAAATTAGTGGGAATTGGCCCCTGGAAATGGGCTCAGCCGGCAGCTCTGCGCTAGGGAGGACAGGAGGAAAGGGAAGAGCTCATATGCCACAAACATAACCCCCAGGTCTGCTTCATGAGCTGGCTCTCGCTGATTCCACTGGGACAGTTTCCAGTATGGCCAGTTCAGCAAGGGCCATGCCTGCTCTGACCAGGAATCCGAGATTGAAAGATGTTTCCCGAATCCCCAGACCCATGGTCTCATGCTTGGGTGAAATGTCCCTGCAGCAAGGACCTGAGCCTATCTCAGGCTGCTCCGCATGGGGCATCTCCCAGCCAATGCTCAAACACAAGCAGGAGCCACCCCAACAGCAGCTGGGAGGAATCAAGGACAGAAACTACTTACTTGGCTGGGCCGCTGCCGTCAGTTTTAGTCCACCTGCAAGAAGAAGAGGAGGTGTGAGGGATGGTGCCTCTTGCACCCCACAGAGAGACAACGCTGTGATGGGGGCGACCACAGCAATGCTAGAGGGCCAGCCTGGCTTTGCACAGGCTTGGCTCTATGGAAAAAAAACTGATGCGCCTCTTCCCCAGCATGAAGATGCTTGGAGACACCAAGAAGGCACCAGGAGAAGCTGGTGTTGCCCCACGGTATTCAAGGGTGCATTCCATCCCTGCTCTCTGCAGGAGCAAGGAGGACAGAGCAAATAAAGACCCTGCTCCAAGCAGTCCAGGAGCCTGGGGGAGGGCAAGGGGCAGGGGACATGTGCTCCCCCAAGGTTAGGGCACTCACTTTCTTTCCTGGGGGTCCAGGTCGCAGAAGGTGACGGTGTTGAGGGGGTAGTGTCGTCGGAAGAACAACCTGAAACACAAGGCAGGGAGCGTCAGGGCCAGGGAACCCCCACCTGTGCCCCACCACAGCCCAGTCCCACTGTCTCTGACCCATAGGTCTCCCCTAGGATGCTCCAGGACCCAAGGACAAAGCCCAGTCCTGCCCATGACAAGGCTCATGCCACTCCAGGGACATCCTTCATCAACATGCTCCCTGGATCACAGCCCTGTTGGCTTTCGGGACACGGGGACATGGCCACGGAAGGTCTTACTTCCTCTGGTTGTCCGTTAAGGTGATGCCTTGTGCGGAGACTTTGAAGTGGACGATGGTAGCGGTGGGTGTGGGGTCAGCCACCAGTGTCTCAGCAACGGCCTTCGCAATGGCCTGAGGGCCCGTCAGTGACTCCATCTCCACCGAATTGATGAAGAGGACGTTGCAGGCTGGAAGGGGAGACAGCAGACATGGGGTCAGCCACTGCCCTGGGCCACGTTCACCCTGCAGCAGCCCTCTCTACTCACCCGCACCCTGTTTGAGGAGGTCGGTGGCCGAGTTGCTGGCCGACGCAGTGTCTTTCTTTTCCTCCATGGGATCTAGAAGAGAGAGGGTGTTATTGCTGCTCCCTGCTTGGAAACCCACCCCATCCCTGCAGGCTGTGGGGGCAGATGCACTATCCCCTTTCCAACTGCCGAGCATCAGATCCCAGTGTAGATGTGGCACTGAGGATGAAGGGTAAAGCCCAGTCTGGCTCCAAGTTGTCTGAGAACAGGGATGAAGGGACTAGCAAGGAGGTACAGCATCCAGGATGGAGATGAGAGAGGTATATCCCCAGGGCTGGCTCTGTTCGGCGTATACAGCCTTGAGGCTGGGAACCCATACCCCATCCCAAGCAGCAGAGGGCAAGATGTCCCACTGCTCCTTTCTGGCCCTGACTTACCTCGGTCAGGAATGACCAGCTTGCAGGGCAGGGCCAGAGGCATGATGGAGTGCTGGTACACCAGCGCCGAGAGACAGCCTGGAGAGGGAGGGAAAATGGTCAGCACAGGGCTGGGGACATGGGTTTTCCCCGGTGTTAGGTCATTCCTGATCTGCGTGGATGGGAACAGGATTTTTGGTGTGGTTCTTCACTGTTGTTTTAATGCCCCGTGTAGCATTTCCTCTTGATGAAACCACCGTGCCCATGGAGGGCTCAGGGAGGGGGCAGAGAAGCCAAGACCACCTTCAGAACAACACATCAGGCAGAGGTCCTCATGCAGCACCTCAGAGCACATTAGCCATGGGATATCTGGAACAAGGGGAGCCCCTGCCCTCCACCCTGCCCAGCAGCATCATGTGTCCTACACGTGTGCAGGGACAAGAGGCAGTACGAGAGGTGGGGGCTCTCCCAGATAGTCTGCTTTGATAGTCCAGCAAAGGCAAGGCTCTCCCAACCCAACCCCGC
Organism: Larus michahellis; assembly: GCF_964199755.1. Classification (NCBI taxonomy): domain Eukaryota; kingdom Metazoa; phylum Chordata; class Aves; order Charadriiformes; family Laridae; genus Larus; species Larus michahellis. Next base: position 43,283,912 of record NC_133902.1, on the reverse strand, counting down.
ATGGGAGAAGCACACTGGGGGCACTCACCAAAATTTGGCTCGTTGGGGCATCCTTTTAGTTTCACACCCCGCGGGCTGGTCTCGATGAGGAAGTGCCTCACCAGCTCGTTGGTGATGTCTCCTGGGAAGAGATGGGAATGTTCTTACAACAGAGCCACCCCTCTCCTCCTCCCACTCTGCAGTCCCACGGGGAAACCAGTGGCCAGCCCAAGGGAGGGGTCCCTGACACTCTGCCCACCCTCCTCCTTTGCACAGGGTCAACCCCAAGCCAGGCTCTCCCATGGTGTTGGTGGGCCGGGGAGGCTGTCCCCCTTTTGCCACGCCAAAGCACAAGATGCAGATGTCCCTGAGCCCTCCGCAGCTCAGGGCAGAGGACGTCTGGTGCTTCTTTGTGCCCTGGGAGGGGAGGGCTGGGAGGGAGGGATCCTGCCACATCAGCACATACCCAAGGGCATGACTGGCTCAGCAGACCCAGCTGCCTGCTTGCCCCAGACGAACGATGGAAAGTATCTCGGCGTGGGATGGAGAAGGGCACACAATACCTTTCTTGTTCTGCTGCATGACCGTGGGAGGCGGAGAAGCTACTTTCATGGCGAGGCCGTAGGCTCCCCGGAAGGAGTGGCTGTCTCGGATGATGAAAGCCCCCGGCTCCCTGTCCTTCAGCAGCGCGATGGCTGCGGGAGAGAACAACAGACCTCAGAGCTGGCACAGTGAGAGCTGATGAGCCCTCCAAAACCAGCAAGTGTGGGTTGGGATGGGATCCCCTGGCTCTGTGGCGTCACAGCCGGGCACCACAGCGTCACTGTCCCCCCTGCACGGCTGGATGGGGGTCTCGAGTGGGTCTGCGGCCAGGCAGCGGCTCATCTTCCCCTGGCCTCCACTGCCCTTGCATCAACATCTCAGAGCACCCATTCCCACCCAGCCCAGCTCTGAGCAATCAAGCACTGGAGGACAGGCAGGGACCAGCGGCCAAATGCTGGGACCTTGGCCCTGAAGGCACCTTGCCCTCTCCTTTTCTCCCCTCCCCTATTTTAGCCATGTCTCCGAGATCCTTCTAAGCTCTCTCTGGGTGCTCTGCACCCCAAACTACATAGATCCACTGCACGCTGTGGGGACCAGTGTTCCTCCACCAAGGGGACAGTTTGGGGAGCCCACAACATGCAAGCCTGCAGCTGAGTTGGGCTTCAACCCCCCTCTGCCATGGTCTGTGCATCCATAATCTACATTCACTGCTAACCCAGCCCGTAAGAGAAATCCTCGCTAATCCATGTGATCCCAGATACATGCCAACTCCCAACCATGGCTCACTTGACTGTATCCTTCACCCTGTGCCATCTGCCCACCTTGCTCCCTGGAGATGTCCGGTTTGTACCAGTACTTGGAAGTGTCCTGCACAAACTTGACGTTGGCACGAGTCTCGGGGCTGATGTCTGCAAGGAAGGGAAGAGGAGAAGACAAGAAAAAAGTTAAAAGATGTTGTAGCTAAAACTCCGCATGAGTTTTTAGCAAATCCCGCTAAAGCCTTAATACCTTCACGTCCTCCCAGCCCATTGATTTAACTTCAACGCAATCCTCCACACCCAGGCAGGGTAATCATCACCTGGAGGTTATGGCCATCTAAAGCTAAACCCAGGCACAAGGGCCCTTGAAGGGCTGTGTGTGGGATGAGCCTCCTGGCCACAGAGCCAGAGACAAAATAGGAATTCATCATTTAAAAGGGAGCTGGCCAGGTGAAATTAAAGCTGTCGGAGGAAAGAGATATGTCCAGAGGGTGGTGGAGAGATCCCCTAAATTCAGAGGGCCTTTATTGCTCTCTAATGTTCAAGATTTGGTTCATCCATCATAAAAATAAATTCCTTCCCTTATCTTTGCTCCATGCAGAGGAACTGGACAGGTCAACCTACCCTTGGAAATGCAGCCCCCAGTCCCAGCCTGACCCTGCCTCACTCGGTGTCCATCAGTGACATGGTCCCAGTGGGACCCAGTCCTCTGGCCATGAAGCCACCACTTTGCCCGTGCAATGTTTCCAACCACCTGCTTTCCAAAGACAACTGAGCAAACAACCCGGCAGGCCAGATAGCATCTCTGCTGGAGACGTGTTATCAGCCCTCTGCAATCTGGTCTCCTTTGGAGAGGTGGGGGGCTCTCTCTCCTCCCCAGCCCGCTTGCTAATTGTTACGGGTTTTAATTGCTCACGCTTCCCCGCTGGGAAAAGTCTCCAGCCACAACGAGTCACAGGGCCGGGGTGGGCGCCAGCATGCCCACAAAGGGCTGCCCGCTCGGCAGCGAAACCGGCCCAGCAGCCGGAGCCACCGCTGCCCCATGGCTTTATTCCCCTTGTCCTATCAGCCTGATCTTGGCGTCACCGAGGTGTCCCGTAACGGGAGCCAGCGAAGGCGTTCCAGGCGCGGCAGCACCCGGGGCACGGCACACCATTTGAAACGAGGAGGCAGCACCGCAGCGGGGTCTCGGCAGGGTAAAGCCCACTGGGAAGGGGGCCAGGAGGTCAGCGCATCCCCACGGAAGAGAAAAGCCGCCTCCGGGCGCTTTGATCTCTCCATACACAACTCCGGGCGCTGTTTATGCCAGTGATGGCGGGTCGGTGCTTTTCCTGTTTGGATTTGGCAGAAAGCGCCGGAAATGGCCCGAGCCCCAGCAGTGCCGCCGGTTTGCGGATGAGCAGGAGGGGTAAATCAGGACGCGGCTGCAACGCCTTCCCCACCGGCCAGCGAGGAGGAGGAAGGGAGAGCCCTGGACAGGGCAGGGGGACACGGGGACCTCCCACAGCATCCCTTACCTGGCATGGAGAACTTGGAGAAGTCCGGTAGGGTGTGGGAGAAGGCGACGGCGCTCCCACCGCTGGGGCTGGACATGCCACTGGAGAGGGGCGAGGACACCTTGCCGTTGATGGTGGCATAGTTGGGCAGGCTGTTGGAGCGGTCCCCAGCTGACATCCGCCGCTTCTCAGGCAGCGCGGGCTGCAGCGTGGGGCTGCCCTGGCGATAAGCAGCTGAGTCCGGGGAGGAGGAGTGCGGCGTGCTCGTGCCGGGGTAGTACGCCGGCGAGACAGGGAAGGACGGCGTGGAGGGAGGCTGGTAGCCAGAGGAGCTGCTCTGCCGAGACAGTGTCGGGTGCCTTTCCTCCAGGCTGGGGTAGCCATACAGGGGGCTGCCAGGGGGGACGGCTGTCATGGCTTGATGCCTGGCCAGGCTGGGACTCCCCGGTGGCGCCACCAGGTTGCCGTGGGCTGCCGTGGTGTGCCTGCCCAGCCCGGGGCTACCTGGAGCACCGCTCACACCGGGGTTGACGGCTCTTCGCCCAAAGCTGGGGCTGGGCGGTGTGTTGGTAGCCACTGTCCGGTGCAGGGTGCGGGGGCTCCCCGGCAGGACATGGACCCCCACCACATTGACCTGCGTCTGCGGCCGAGCTTGGGGATCTGCCTGGAGGGTGGCTCGGCCATCGGGGTAGTCAGGGCTGGAGTATGCCGAGCCTGGGACCCCACCTTGGACCATTGCAAAAGAAGATGGAGACGAGTTTTGGTAGCTGCTGTGAGCAGAGGGCATCTGTGAGCTGACGGGCGACCGGTAAACAGGCTCAGCCGAGGCATGGGGAGGTGTAACCGTGCCGTGGGGGCTGCCCTCCGACGGGTAGCTGCGGAGGGAGGCCCTGAGGAGAGATGAGAAGAAGGAGGATTCAGCTCCATCCCTTATTCCTGCTGCTGTCTGGCACCCTCCTGTGAGTGGTGCACAGGGAAACTGAGGCATGGTGCCAGCAAGCTGCTTGGGTGCTCAGAGGCAACAGTAGGCTGGGTCCTGCCAGCTGCATGAAAGCAACTGGAGGCAGCTTTGGTTCCCCCATGCATCCCAATTCCCTCTCAAAATATGGTTTTCTGGGAGACAGAGCCTTTTTCCAGTTCCTCTCCCAGTAAAGCTCCTGGTTCGCTCCTCCCTGCCAGCCTCGCCAAGCGAGCTGGTACAGGACACCCCATGGGCAGGGTGGAGAGGAGACAAGGATGACGTCTCCATCACACCACAGGGCACCAATGCTCAGCCCAACCCAGGGCTAGGCGTTGGTACAGACCCCATCCCTCCTCCTGCCCAGAGGGACAGGTTATCAGCGAGATGCTGCTGAGGACCAGTGGCCACCAGTGACCACCAGTGACCCAGCTTTGTGTCCTCAAGGCAGCAAGCCGCATGGTTATCCAGGACCCTTAAGCCCTGTGTGGGGAGATGGGGTTCCTTGCAAAGGCAATTTCAAAGTGGGAGCAAGTCTGTGCACCAGGCAGGGTTCAGCCCTGGCCCCACCAGCCCCCAGGACCTGCACCCACTGCCTTACCCGTCCACGCTGTGAATGGGGCTGCTGGTGGAGACGGGGCTGGGGGCGTTGAAGGAGTTGGTGAAGGTGCCGTTCCTGGCGGGCACCTCCAGGCCCCCGGGCTGGGCGGTGGGCAGGCTCCCTCCTCTGCCCGTCGTGGCCGTGCGGGCCACCGATTCAACGTAGCTCCTGGGCTCTGCAGCAAAAGAGGAAGGGAAATGGATGAGCCCACAGCTCCCATGGGAAGGGGTCCATGCCCTTCCTGGTATCCCTGTTTCAGCCAGTGAAGGCGCTTGATCTGAGCTCCTCCAGCTGCACGTTTTCCCTGTCTCTCTTCCCCCATGCAAGGGATTGTGCAAAACCACATCTGGCTCATCTGGACCTTTAGGTTACTCCAAGGGATGCTGAAGACCCCAGCCAGGGCACAGGAAGGGGGGTCATGCCCACCCCTTTTCTCGAAGGAACCGGAGCATGTGGGACCACAGTCCCTTCCCACTCCACAGCCCCTCCGCCCTGCTCTGAGTCAGCGTCCCTCCCCACAAGGGATGCCACACAGCTCACGTCGTGCTCCCTGCTCATCCCCTGCCCCTAAAAATAGAGCCGGTGACTCTGCCCAGCCTGCGCTGACTCACGCGGGACTGATGACGATGCCCAGAGGTCCCTGCCCCGCACGGCCCACCTCTGCCAGCCACCTCCAGCAGCAGACCAGAGAGTAGCTCCAGCTATTTCCACTGCAGGATCCAACACTCTCACTCCCAGCCCGGCTTGAAACCAGAGCCCATGAGCAAGACCAAGAAAAGCAATTTTCCTTTGGAGTCGCCGAGCTGTCCCGTGCCAGGAGCAGAGGGCTGTGCTGGCCATCACCAGCCGAGGCAGCCGCCAGACCCAGCCCTCCCTCCTGCCTCCTGCTCCATCCAGGTTGGTCCCCATCCCTACAATACCCCCCCAGTATCCCCCCAAAAGCCACACTGGATGAAGGACCCCATCCCCCACCTCCCCGCAGCTATGTCACACCTCGGCTGGCACGTGCCACCGACCACCTCCGTGCTGGGGCACAACACCCTAAGCGAGACCCGGCTGGCGTCAAACGCTGTGGGCCGGGCATCCTTGCAGATCCCTGGCTCCAGGCTGGCCATGCCCGAGGCAGCTCCACAGTAGCAATTAGCATGACAAACATTATTATTATTATTAGTCATAACAGCCGGGCTAGAGCTAAGCCTGCTGGCAATAAAGCCTGCTCACAGCCAGTGATGCCGATGCACAGCTCCATGTTCAGTGCCGGACCAAGGGGTTGCAAGGAAAAAGACTGTCATGGGTCCCCCTCCTTCCTCCCCAGTGTCTCCATGCTCCATCCACCTGTAGACAGGGGAGGATTTGTCCATCCCTTGGGCTGATCTCCCTGCCCAGCTCTACTCAATCACCTCAGGAAAGATCTGAATCAAAACCAGACCGAGGACTTCAACACGGGCTGGGTACCAGCATCCGAGGCAGGACACGTGGCTCTGAGCGACAGGGACGAGGCGCTGCCCAGGGGGACGCCCAGGGCAGCTGCAAGAAACTCACTGCCGCTTAGGTAATTAAATTAATTTCACAGCTACTCACTTTTCTCCCCCAGCTCCCCACCCCAGACTAAAATTAGCCAGACAGTACATATGAGTCAGCCTGCAAGAGGTTAAGACCAAACGCCTGCGAAAATGCCAGCCCCCCCCTGCAAAGGTGGGGGCTGAAGCAAGCCAGGGGATCGGGGACTGGGGACAGCATACATGTACCACAGCGAGGTGTGTGACTGCGGGCACGAGTTTGAGTCGTTTGGTTCAATACGGGGAAAAAAAGAAAGAAAAAAAACCTGGGAAGTTTCTTGCCTCCTAGTGTTTTCTTGGAAGAGGCTCCGGAGATGGGAAGACAGTGGGAGAATAGAAAGGCCTTGAGTCATTGTGGAGGCGGGGGGGCAGTAATCGGGAATCCTGAATCCTGAATCCAGGCAGGGCTGCGCTCTGGCCAGGAACACCCAGTGCTGCGACTGCACCAGGCTGTTTTAAAGCTTCCTCGGAGGTGGCAGCCAGGCCCTGAGCTCCTGCGCTGCCAGAGCATCTTCCTGCCCCAGGTGCAGCTGAGCAGAGCCCAGTGGGGCAGGGACCCTTGTGGGGTGCGCAGCTGGGTGCAGAGGGTGCTAAGCCAAAGCTTTCTTAAGCCAAAAAACCAGTCCCTTCTCAGGATTGCAGATTCAATCCCATCAAACCCATCACTCCGCTCTCCTGAGACCCCACCTGCAGTACTATGTCCAGCCCTGGTGCCCTCAGTACAGGAAAGACATGGACCTGTTGGAGTGGGTCCAGAGGAGGGCCAGAAAAATGATCATAGGGCTGGAGCACCTCTGCTATGAGGACAGGCTGAGAGGGTTGGGGTTGTTCAGCCTGGAGAAGAGAAGGTTCCAGGGAGACCTTATTGCAGCCTTTCAGTACTTAAAGGGGGCCTACAGGAAAGATGGGGACAAACTTTTTAGCAGGGCCTGTTGCAACAAGACAAGGGGTAACGGCTTTAAACTAAAAGATGGAAGATTTAGACTAGATATAAGGAAGAATTTTTTTATGCTGAGGGTGGTGAAACACTGGCACAGGTTTCCCAGAGAGGTGGTAGATGCCCCATCCCTGGAAACATTCACGGTCAGGTTGGAGGGGGCTCTGAGCAACCTGATCTAGTTGAAGATGTCCCTCCTTGTTGCAGGGGAGGTTGGACTAGATGACCTTTAAGGATCCCTTCCAACCCAAACTATTCTATGATTCTATGATCACATTATCTGAGAGGATGAAGAAGGACAAAAGCAGGGCAAGAGGCCAGTGGTTGCTACTCAGCCCAGACAGCATGGCGTCACTGGACATCCTTGCTCTGGGCCAACCATCATGCAAGCTGCTGAACTACCACAGGAACAGAGAAGCAGCAGAGCTTGAGCTCCTTGGCATCTGGTGGGAAGGAGAGGGAATGTTTGGGTCTTTGGAGACTTAAAGCTGGACAGAAATGGTAAAGCTGCGGGAGACTTAGGAAGGAAAAGCCTGATCTTATCCCAGCTTTTCTTCCTTTAATGTACCCAAGAAGCCATCGCTGAAAAATCAGCTCTGGAAGCAGAACATTTTCTTCAAGCAAACACTTTCTCCACTATTACACAACATTCAGATTTGGGCTACGTGCATTTTGAGGAACTCCCAGGGAGAAATGCTGATGGCTCCCAGGGCCGGGGGAAGCATTGCAAACTCGCTGAGAAGAGACATCCTCTCCCCAAAACCCATCTTGAACACATAGTTCCCCATCCAGGCCCCGAGGGCCCAAAGTTTCATTAAAGAAGAAAGCAAAACCACCCAACAACCGTTAGATAGCAGGCAGCACTCCAGGGAATCAGAGCTGCTCCCGATGCCTCCATCCCCCTGGAAGACATGCCACCCCAGAGCCCCCACCATCGGCAGAGCCACCCCCGCAGTTACCGCCCCAGTACTTGGCCTCCCAGAAGAGGCGCAGCCCCAGGATGGGAGAGGTGGGGGGACTTTGGGAAGCCTCCCGGCCGGTAGAGGATGCACACCGGCTGCCGGCGCTGTGCTGCTGCCCAGCCAGCTGAGCCAGCACACGCTGGTGGCCTCTGCGCCTGGTGACCTTTTGTGCTGCACTTTGGTTTATTTTCGCTCTGAACAGCAGCGGAAAAGCCAGAAGGGGAGGGCAGGAGCCCAAAACCGGGGCTGCTGCTCCCAGCCCCCAACCAGGCTCGCCTGAAGTTGGCCGTGACGTGCCAGCATCCCCCACGTGCCGCCGGCAAGGATGCCACGCACTGACAAAGAGCTCTCAGCCCCCATGGACGATCGCCACACGATGTGACAGACCTCCAGCTCCATCGGGGAATGCAACCAAGACATAAGGCACGATGTTCCCCTCCTCGAAAGTGAGCGGGATGGGCAAGACTCAGGCTCCTACATCCCTGGGGGCCAGTGGAAGGGAAGGCTGCTGGCGCAGGCAGCCGGAGCCTTCTCTGAGCAACAGTCCCGACAGTGGGGATGAGCGGGGAAGAGAGAGACAGAGAAAAAAAAGCCTTTCTTACCTTCTTCAGAGTCACCGCCTGCCTCCCCTTCTAGCTCTGAGAGATGGAGGGGCAGGGGAGTGATGGGAGCAGGAAGAGGAGGAAGAAGAGACGTGTGAGACAGAAAGAAAGAGAAATCCGAGTTAAGCAGCATTGCGTTGCTTAGACAGAGGCACACAGAGCGCAAAGGAGAGCCCCACACCTGCCCGACACTGCAATCCAAACCAGGACCCCAGCCTCAGACACCCCCAGGGTCCACCTGGTCATCCCAGAGATGATGTCCAAAACCCAGGAAGCTGGTAGGGAAGAGGGAACAGCCCAGCAGGGAGCCACCACGAAGGGCTGCTCCGAGAAGCCCAGCAAGCACCAAAAAAGCATCAGCTCACTCTTGGGGGCAGAGCAAGAAGAGTCCTGCTGGGTGGGCTCAGCCAAACTGTTTCCCCCGGGCTTAGCCGGGTTTTGGGGAGGTGACACTCAGCCCTGAAATGGCCCAGGAAGGGGCCCCGGGTGCTGGGGAACAGCGAGGTCTGGACTGGCAGGCAGCTCTGGGACACGTCCCTGGAACAGCACGGCCTTTGCACCCGGAGACCGCTCTCCAGGAAGGAGAGAGCTCTGGATACTGTTCAGGCTGACAGGCTCGGCTCTCGGAGAGCGAACCCTCTCCAGCTGTGCGGGGAAGGAGAAGGGATGGAGCAGGGTGGGGGAGGAAAGAATGTGGGGCTGGGCAGGAGGCAGGACCCCGGGGTTTTCCAGCCTCCACCACTGAAGACCCTGCAGGGCCCAGGGCAGCACCAACATCCCCCACCCTCACACAGTCCCAGAGTCCCGATGGGAGGTGACAAGGACCCCAGGACCACCTGGCCCCAAAAGATAGGCAGAAGTGCCTTCTTCAGCCAGGGGACCCTTCCAGGGGTATCCTCGCATATGCCACCCCCCAAAACCACCCACAGCCCCCATGTCTGCACTCACCTCCCACTGGATGCAGCAGGATCTCAGCTGGGTTGTGGGGTTTCAGCCCCAATGCTGAGAGCGGGGTCTTGGCCAGGCCGGGGGGAGAACGCACTGTTGGCATGGGGGAAACAAGAGCGTTAGTGGAGGGGTGGGAGGTGAAGCTTCAGAAAGGCTGGAGCTGTCAGTGCCCAGGGGTTCAGAGTCCCCATGACACATCCCACCCACCGGCTGCAACTGGGCACTGCCAGGAAGAGGAGATGCCCTTGTGTGCAGCAGCACCCCCAGGGAAGGGCACCGATCCCCCTCTCCATTTGGGGATGCGCACGGGATGGGAGGTGCCCGGGAACAAGCAGTCTGCCCCACTGTGGGGCTGGCAGGATGGAGAAAGGGGGCAATTCCCACCAGGGCAGGCCCAGACCCCATCTCACAGCAGCGTCCTCACAAGGGAATGGTCCCACCATAGACATGAAGCCTTTTATTGCCCCTGTGCAAGCAGCTGCCCCCCAATCCAGAGATTCCAAACCTTAATTCCCCTCTGCCGATCCCCACGTCTGGCTGAGCTGGGACCGGGCTGTCCCGGAGCAGCTCAACCCTCCCACAAAAAGGACAGCAGGACTACCAAAACACCCCCACCCCCAGATCAGCTCAACGGGCAGGTGAGGATGTTCACACAGATCATGTTCCCCAAGGGGTGGCAATGGACACGTGAGGTCTGTACCCCTGGGCCCATACATACATACCAGGAGGAGCTGCATATGTATGTACGGCTATGATATGGATGGACCAGCTGTGCGGGGTGGCAGGGTTTTATGGAGCAGGTTGGACCACCCCGAGGCGACTGCGCCTCCTCTTCCCTTCTGCCCCCCCAGGTTTGACCCATTTCCCTGATGCTGCATCTCCTGTGGGGAGACCTCCAGGTCTCATGTCCAGCCAGAGGGGACCAGAGGGGCACATCCCTCCATCAGCGTTTGAATGTCCCCAGCTGGCAGCACGGGCGCAGGTTCCACGGCGAGGCCGGGAGGCGGTGGGTGGTGGGAGCTCCGGAGGAAAGCCAGACCCTCGCCCCGAGGCCAGGTCCCCCCAGCAGCCTGGGGCTGGAGCAGCCGAGCAGCCGAGTCCCTGGGAAACCGAGATGGCGGCGCCTTCCCCAGCGGGTGTCTGATTTCCCCAAATCTGGTCGGCCACAAGCCACGATGTCAGCTTGTGCTTCCGTTGGCTGACGAACGGCGGGGTCCTCCCGGGGCCGGGAATTCCCCTGGGACCGTCGTCTCCCCATGGAGGGGAATCGCTCCTATGTCCCCCCAGGGGGGCACTTTGGCAAAGCCTGCAAGCTGCAGCTTCACGCTTCCCAGGCCTCCCCAGTTGGCGCTGGCTAGGAAACACTGCCTCTCAGCCACGTCCCCAGCCAGGCTGTTCCTGTCACCTCTACGAGTGACTCATCCCCCAAAACAAGCCACTGTCCCACTGCCAAGGAGCTGCTGCCCCGGGGACAAGCTCTCTGGTCCCCTGAACAACGGGGCCATTTCCAAGCTGCCAAACGCCCCAGGGACGCTCCCACACTCCAGTCACTGCATCCCATGAGACAGGGCTCAAAGGCCAGCGGGTTGCAGGGAAGGAACAGCAACAGCGCAGGAGGAAACAGCCTCGAGCCCTATGGGTTGAGCTACAGCGGGGGCAGGTGGCCCCATTACGACCAGGACGTGGCATCAGAGGGGGCTGCACCCAGCACGAGCATCCCCAGCCCTAGAGCACCCCTCAGCATCCAGCCTACAAAAGTGTTTTAAGGGTGTAAAGGGGGGGCTGCCGTCTTTTTGATGGGTTTCCCAGTTGACCGGCTGCTCTGTTGCACTGGTCCAGCCCGAGTCATGCTGTGACAACGTGAGGCTGTTCATTGGGGTCAAGCTGATCATCGCTCAAGCTGATCACACAAACCCAGTCCACACAAAACCACCGCGACTGCGTGGTTGGGGTTAGTCAGAAGGGAGGCATGCTGTGCTAGAGGAGCAGAGACAGGCTGCATGCAAAGGGCTGGCAGCTCCCAGCCTTTTCCACCTCCTGCCCTGGAAACAGCAAGCGAGAAGTGGTACAGAGTGCAAGGGTCTGCCCTGAGCCCCCCTCCCAGTCTTCAGTCCCTCCTGCCTCCCCCCTGCACGCCTGCTACTGTAGCCTCACTGCCTTTCTTGCCATGCCAGTAGGAAAGATGGAGAGGTGCAGGACCAGGACGGGCTGCAAGGATGCTGTCTTTTAGACCCTGCCTCTCTCCTTATCCCGCCTCGGGATCCCATCAGAGAAACACCACAGCAAGTGAAAGGTAGGCAAAAGCCGACAGGAAGGTGCTGAGAGCCGAGATGCTGATGGCAGCAGGATGCTGATGGCAGCATGGAGTGGTGGGATGCAGAGGAGCGAGGAGAAAGGAGAGGAGAAGTGATTAACATGGCGGTGGGTGTCTGGAGCCCGGAGCTGTCTGACCCTTGGCGAATTTCTGGCTTGCCGAGAGCCACCCACCGAGCCCCGCCGCCTCCCGGAGCCGCAGCACTTACAGGAGTTGGAGTAAGGGGTTTGTGGCGAGACGGGGAAAGCTGGGGTGGGGGGAGAAATCTCACCGCCGCTGGAGGGTGGGCTGCTGGGGGAGGCACCCTCCATCTCTTCAAAGGCTTCCTTGTAGCTGTGGAGGTGAGGCTGGGGGAGAGCAGGAGAAAGGGTTAGTCCCTACAGTGCAAACCTCCAGGACACCATCACCACAAAAGGCAACATTAACCCTCAACCCTCCAGGATGGGACTTTTAGCATCCACAGCATCCTGGAGAGTTGAATTTGAGGGTTAAGGGAGCCTTCCGAACCTTCTCTCTCCCCAGAGGTTGTTGCACCCCACCAGCCCTCCCCCGGCACTCCACCAAGCCCCAGCACACCTCTTTGGGCCTCCCTCCAGGGTTGGCCGCGATGGTGCTGACCACCTCGGGCGAGAGGACAGTGGGGCTACGGGGTGAGCTGGGCTCCGGTGAGCTCTTCTCATAGTGGCTGTCGCTGGGGGTCCGCTTGCGGGCAGGGACGGCGATCTCCTCTGGGGGCTTCTCTCGGGACTGTACCCCTGTGGGGCAAGCACAGGGTGGGGAGATGGGTGAGGAGGTGCTGGCTGAGATGGGGACCAGCAGGAGATGCTCTGGGGCTGATCTGAGAGGTCTCGCCGGGGCCATGTGCTGCAGAGGGGGCTCTGCCTGGCAGAGATGGCAGCTTCAGCACTCACCTGCATCTAACCCCCCGACCAGCACAGGCAGTTGTGAGCTGGAGCAGATAAACCCTACAGCACTGGCCCTGGGCCAAGCGACAAAGCAAGGCAAGGCTGCAGCTAGTGTCTGGGTCGCTGCATTAGCCCTCCCAAGCACCTTGAGTCCTGCACTTAGGCACAGCATCCCCTGGCAGTGGGTGTTGAGGGGCATAAGGATCCTGTAAGCCCCCCAGCCAGCCTCCGCTCTACAGAGCTGGGAAGGGCTGGGACCTCTCAACAGCATCATGGTGGGAAAGGGACGAATCCCCCAGCACCGGGGCAGCAGCATTCGGCTGTATCCCTGTTCCCACAGCTGGATACGGCTCCAACCACAGCAGAGGTAAAGGCCTCTTTTTATGAGTCTAAAGGCAGAAGGAGCACCAGGGCAGGAGGAAGGACCCCAGCCAGAGGAGTGGTGCAGGGAACCCCCAAAACTACTGCTGATCTCCTACCCCCAGCATGACACTTTCCTAACAGGGAAGATTGGCATCTCTGCACTGTCTCCACCCAGATCCCCCTCCCACATCCCAGCACCACAAGACACCAGCAGTGGACACCACAAGTGCCCAAAGCCTGGGGCAGCACCAAGGGGCTCCAAGACCCTGGGAAGAAGAAGGGAGCGAGCAAGTCACTGCGGGAGAACGGGTGTCTTGGGCTGTCGGCGTCTGGGTAGGTCCCACTGGTGATCTCAGTGAGCTGGGAGAAAGCCTAGGAATGGGGACAAAGCCAGCGCAGGGCAGGGGGACTTGGATGGCTGGGATGAGGGGTGCGACCTCTCCCAGCACCCAGCAGGGCCCAAACACAACCTCTGCTCCATCTCGCCTGACGAAGAGGTTAATTAGGGCTCAGGGATGATGGTGCTGGGTTCGGTGCAGGGGAACTGCCCAGAGCATCACGGGTGCAGCTCAGAGCCCCAGGGACTCCCACTCCTCCCCGGGACCCACACAGCAGCAGGGTGACCCCCGGTCTCAGTCAGGCTAGCAGAGGTGACAGAACCGTCCCCTCCACATTTCCCGCAGAGCCGGGAAGTGCTCACGCTCCTCTTGGCCCAGCACATTGCGGGGCAGGGGAAAAAAGAGAAAAAGGAAAAGAGAGAAAAAAAACCCAAGAGGCCAGCATCACGCTCCAGGAAATGCACTTTTCAAACACCAACTCCTTTCCCACGGGCTGGCGGAGGAAAACCAGCCATCAGCTGCTTCCCCTCGCTCCCCGGGGCTCCGTGCAGGACCCACGCCTCACGCCCGCTGACCTCCCCTCTTCACCGCTCCGGCACCCACACCAGAGCTTTCCCGACCCCGGAGAAAGGGCTAGGAGCAGGGAAAGGGCTGGGAGTGCGGGAGGGAGGGAGGTGGCCTGGGTGCATTTCTAAATAATCAGTCCAGTGAATGGCAACAACAATAAAATCGCAGCTCGGGGGGGGGGAGAGGCGGCCGGGCTGCGAGGCGGGGGACGTGAGCCAACGGGGCCAGCTCCAGCCGCGGAGGCGGCCTGGAAAATTCCACTAAGAGCAGCTTTGAAACACAACTCCCCGATCCCTTCTGCAGGTGCTCGCCGGCGCGGGGGACGGCCATTAAAAAGGCCCATGGTGGGGACAGGGGGACAGAGAAGGTCTCTGGGAAGCCGCCCTGCAGGCGCGGTGGCCACGGATAGCTTCTTATAGGGTCACCCTGTATCTTTTTCCCTGCTTTAAGGGAACAAAGCCCTGAGTTGTGAGCAGAGAGAGAAACAAAATGGGGGAGGAAAACTAAAGCAAACCCTTATATTTTATTTTCGCCCTTCCACTTTGTGCACTGGGGGGTGTCCTGCACGCTGCAGGAGCATCACCAGGAGCATCCCTTGGCCCATCCCAAAGCGAGCTGCAGCAACCAAGCGCTGCGGAGAGGCAAGGACTGGGCTCCTCGAGTCGCGCACGCCTGCCTCACTTTGCGTCTTCTATTTGGGAAGCACAAACAGCAGCTCGCCGGAGGGCTGTCAGTGCACATCACACATCTGCACATCACACATCTGGGATGGACCCCCTGCTCCATCCCGGGGCTGCATGTCACCTGGAGGCAGGGTGCTGGATCTGGCCCATCGGGACACCCAGGAGCTCACCAGGCTTTGGCTGCTCCACTCCTCAGACATGGAAAGCAGCCGGGTCTGCGGGGAGGGGAGGGAGGAGAAGGGAAAAAAGGGACTCATTGTTCGGGAGCCGAGAGTGGGAAACTTCACGGGCCGCCCGGAGCAAAACCTGGAGGAAACCCAGGCTCTGAGCACGGCTCCCTCGACCCCCCAGGTGATTTATGGGCTGGAAACTACGCTTGAAAAACAAACTCTCCTTTCGCCCGCTCGCTGTGCCCCTCGGCAGAGGTACAGCCTCCCTTAGCCATGGCCTCGGCAGCCACTCCCCAAGGACACCCTGCCCGGCTGCAGGAGTTGGGGTTCCCTCTCACAGTTGAAAGGGGGGAACAGCAGCCTGCACCCCACTGCCCACCCCTGCCCCTCCATCACCTCTGGCACTGACACCCCTTCTGCTGCCCATTTAACTCCCTAACCTGGCAGCAACCTTCTCCCAGCGAAGTCCTGCCCTTGAACTAAACACAGCTCTAGGGCTGGGGAAGGGCAGGAGCACAACAGCCAGGGGAGGAGGAAACAAGGGGGATTTAAATCCAGGTGGTTTTGTGGCTTGGGAGCCAGGTTTCTGGGCCAAATCAGGAGGCAGCTGCTTTTTGGGCATGAGATGCTGGAGCTACTGCCAGGCAAGAGCTGGGGGATGCCCCCACAGTGGAGAGGAGAGGGCAAAGCAGCATCCCATGGCCTTCAGTATACGGAACCCAGCAATTAAAGCCAGACAGGGCACACGATGCCCAGGGAAGACAGATGCAAACTTGGTCCCTCCCTGCACGAAGAACAGCAGTAGATGTCATCCTGTACCGCTCTCTGCCAGAGCCCAGCTCGCCCCATCCCACCAGGCACAGATACATCTGCTGCTCCTCTCCTTCCAGGGCACTTCATTGATATGGAAATCCACGTTTCACCCCAAAACGAGCGCAGCCATGGGCCCTCCCTCACCTACCCCCAACTGCAGACAGACCCGTGGGGGAAACCCCCAAACTGAGGCAGGTGAGACCCTGCTGGGCCAGGAACCGGCTGAACATGGGGTCTGTGGAGCTGCACTTCAGCCCTTGCCTCCTGGAGGGGTGAGCCATGGCCAGGACAAAGCTCAGAGGGGCTGGAGCAAGGGCCCAGATTTGTCCCAGCGATGAAATCCCACCAGGGAGCAGCATCAAGCTTGGATGAGATGCAAAACCGAGCACAGGCAGGGCAGTCTGTACCCAGGGCCATGTGCTCCCCCATCACCAGAGGAGGTCGAGGGGGGCCCTGAGCATCGACTTGCTGAGAAAGGGTATCGAGCCTCCCTCCATACCACATCCATGCAACACACGGAGCACTCAGCATGCAAGGATAGGGGAGGAAGGAGGGATTAGGGGGGGAGAATGGAGGAGAGAGAAAAAGGGAAAAGGAAGGAAGGATGAGAGGGAAGAACGGAGAGGAGGGAAGGAGAAGGATGGGAAGGTTGGAGGACAAAGAAGGAGGGAGGTGGAATGAACAAACCGGAGAAGGGCCGTTGCTGGTTCAGAGGAAGACGGGGGACTTTGGTGCTCTTGTTGAGTTCCCTGAGCTTGGCGTTGTACTCTGCCAGCGTACCAGGACAGGGGGTGCAAGGAGGGTGGGAGGTCACAGGGGACAGACACAGTTCCCCATGGGGAGAGGAAGGGGCAGACACAGGACAAATGTCACGAGATACAATAGGGAGACAGAGAGAGAAAACAAGAGAAAATATTAGTTGGGCTGCAACAGATGAGCCCAGGGTTGCTTGGGGTCTGAGTGAGCTCAGACCCTGCTTGGAGCTGCTTTCCCCATCACCTAAACTGCCTGGCTCCAGGCACCACTGAAACCCATATGGGAAATCAATGGTGGCTCCCAGCCACACATGGCCTTGTGCAACACCACAAAAGCCCCATCACCGTTCCCTTGGGGGTAGCACCATGCAGGTCCTCTCCATCATGGGATACCCAGGGGTGGGACAAGAAGAGATGACCCCAGATGCCTCGCTGGGAGATGAGGGGAACTTGAAGTATGGCAGGACTGGCTCCTCTCTGCAAGGAGGAGCTGGGTATGCCAGCGCTGACCCATCCCATCTCTTTCCCACCATCACCAGCAGGAAGCGGGAACGGGAGCACTCCCCCGCCAGGCACAGAGGAGGTGTGAGATGCTCTTCGTTGCTGCGCTGGAACACGCAGGCAATTTATAGCAGCGGGGAATGTAAACAAACCCATCCATGCCCCACCGTCCCCATCAGCCATCCCCTCCCAGCGCTGGCTTTGGGACACCTCGTTCCTGCCGGAGGTCAAGCTGCCCGCCCGCACTGTCCCCGCCTCGGCACAGACGGCCAGGCTCCAGCAGGGACAGGTGGCCACAGGCTGGGGACCGTCCCTGGGACAGCCCTCCTCCCCAGGAAGACCAGCAGCTGCAGGGGAATGGGAACAACCCCCAGCCCAGCGTTGAGGACCTGATCCCAGGGTTAGAGGGGATGGATTTTTTGGTAGACACCATCAAATGTCCATTTCCCACCCGGCAAATACTGTTCCTCCTCTCCCAAGGGCTCTCCTCTTTTCCACCCCATTTTTTTTCCCTCCATAGTTTTGGGGAAGATCTGCTTTTTATCAGACCAGACATACAGCGCAGTTTGGGCATCCGCAGGTCCTTGGGTTTGCTTAAACCTTCTGCACAAGCCCTGGGTCCCTCTGTAGATCTGGCCCGGATCACTGAGGTCGGGTTCGGATGGATGCAAACTGCCCCAAACACCTCTGCCACCCAGCCCTGTCCCCCTCCGTGCCACTGGCACCCCTCCTGCCCCCCGCCCCGGTGCCCCAGTGACTCAGCCCCCGCGCCTGGGAGGCTGGTGCTGTTGGATTTTTCCAGCCAAGCCTTTTCCCCTCTCCCTCTAATGCCGGGCGAGTTTCTGGACTGAGCGCAGAGCTGGAAGGGACGGAGCTGCCAAGCCCCAGCATCACGAGCTGGCCCCCAGCCTGGCCGCAGCCCCGAACCCTTCCCAAGTCTCGCTCCGCAATTCAACAACGGCAGCCGAAGCAACAGGGGAGGGAGGGACATGGCCACAGGGACACGGCACCTCCTTCCCGGGGGGCTGGGACCCTCTGCATCCCCAAAGCCCCCGAGCTGGGAGTTGAAGGACGCAGTTTCCCCTCTGCGGTACGGAGCAAACGCCTTCATCCAGCCATGGCATCAATGCTCGGCGCTGCACCCGGCCAAGCGTTGCACCAAACCCCTCTGGCAGGGCTGGGAAATGCCTTCCCAGCCCCTCACCATCGCCCCAAGGCCAGGTCAAGCTTCAATTCACCCAGGGCCAAGATGGCTGGGCCACCGGGGCAGAAAGGCTGCTGCCAGCCCACACCCTGGCCTACCCGGCTCCAGCAGCCCCCTGGCTGCCTGGGGAGGAGGTCTGAGCACCAAGCCCAGCACGCTGCGGGGGAAAGCGGGGGCTGAAATCAAGGAGGAGCCCGGCTACGTTAAACACAAGGCATGTGCTCTGCTGGGACCTTACAGCAGAGCACGCTCCAGGCAGAGAGAGCATCACGTCCAAGGCGGGATCCAGGCAGAGCTGCAAACATCTTCCCAAACTCAGACATATTCTTCCTGAAAGGGAGAAATCCCCCCAGGACGCAGCGAGTGGTCCTGCCACAGGGGACAGACCAGCCCCACACCCCAAAGGGGTCAGGATGGGGGCGGGGCCCAAGCCCCTTGGCCACCCTTTCTCCCCACCTCTGGGAGATGCTGCTGCAGACGACGGGCTGCAAGATCTCGTAGGAGATTGCGGTGAAGGAGAGGAGCACAGGCTGCACCTCTGCCTGGCGTGCCCCACAGCGGGTGGCTCAGTCCCAAGCCCAGATCCAGCATGGACGAGGAATCTCCGCATCTCCCATCCCCGGCTCCACCATGCATGCCACCCCCGCAGGCTCCGGCTTCTTGGGACATGCAGTCTTCCCCGTCCCCCCAAGGAATCAAAGGGTCCTACCTGCCACCCTGTGGGCCACCAGGCCCTCCAGATTCAAGGGCTCTTCTGCCGACCTCGACAGGTCTTCGTAGCTCTCCGGTCCTTTAGGGGGCATCTGGGTTTGTGGTGGGACGGTGGGGGAAGGCGGGGAGGACACAAGGAGCTGCTGAGACCCCACAGGGCTGTAGGAGGTGCTGAGCGGGAGGATGCTCATTGGTGCTCCGGCCGGGGCATGGCTGTAGCTCCTCGGCTCCGGCACCGGTGCCAGCTGGTAGCTGTAAGGCGAATAGGTTTCCCGGTACTCATGCACCCCATAGTCCGGCTCCCCGGGAGAATAGGCTTTGCCCCCAGGCTCGGACATCACGGGGCTCACGGAAGTGCCAAAGGACCTCGGCTGGGCCACTTGTGGAGCCGGCCGGGCGTAGAGACCAGCGATGGGCTGAGCTGAGAGGGAGGAGTGCAGGGGTCCCGCCGGCTTGTCCTGGCGGGAGGTGGTGGGCACGCTCTGCGACTTGTGGACAGCGGGCGCGAGGTCCAGCATGAGGACATCAAGCGCTTCGATGGACTGCTCGATCTCCCGGCGGGAGGGCGCCCGTGGGAATTCTGGCATGCTGTGGCTGTGCGGGGGCACCGGCTGCAGCGGGCTGGGCTGGGGGCTGCAGCTGGAGACGCTGGGGCTGTGGCTCTCCGCACCACCATCCTGCAGTCGGGAAGGCGGCCGGCTCCCTCCTTGCTGTTGCCAGGAATTCAAGCCCCTCTGCACGGCTTCACGGCTGCTGGTGCTGCGAGTAGGGGCCTGGGGCAGCACCGGGGTCGTGTCATACTTGGCTGTGTCCACCGCCGGGAAGGACCGGGAGCGGTAGGCACCAGGGGGTTCGTAGCCATACAGATAGGGCTGGGAGCCAGGCAGCGGCTGGGGCTGGAGCCAGCCCGGGGCATGGGAGCCAGGTGGGCGCTGTGGGTAGCCAGCCAGGTGGTCCTGAGCAGATGCCGAGGGCCGCAAGGGAGGCAGCGGGTCGCGTAGGTGGTGGCCCATCAGGGTGTTCTGGTTGTTGTAGGGGTACCCGCCGTTGGAGAGTGACTCGCCGTCGTACAGACCATCCTTCAGCAGCTTCTCAGCCCCATTACAGCTGGAGGGGCCATTGGGCAGGGAGGAGAGGCTGCCCACCCGGGGTGCCTCCTGGTAGCCGGCCTCACTGGCAGTGGTGGTGCCATCCAAGGAGGAGAGCGTGCCCAGGCTGCCCACACTGTGCCCATCCTGGTTGGGCAGTTCGTCGTCCAAGATATCTGTCTCCCGCTCGGCCACCAGCGCCGCGGCATTCCCGTTAACGTGCACCTGAGCCGGCACCACATGGCGGCCCGGCATGGCAGGCAGGCGCGCCGGCACGG
Source organism: Larus michahellis (assembly GCF_964199755.1). Taxonomy (NCBI): domain Eukaryota; kingdom Metazoa; phylum Chordata; class Aves; order Charadriiformes; family Laridae; genus Larus; species Larus michahellis. The sequence continues at coordinate 43,263,879 of NC_133902.1, read as the reverse complement.
GGCCGGGCGTGTGGTTGTGCATGGGCGGCGGCGCACTCTCCAAGCCGAAGCCCACCAGGAGACGATCCAGCTCCCGCTTCTCCTCAGGGCTCAGCACCGCCTGGCTGCTGGGTGCCCCAGGCACCCCCGGCTCATCGGTCCGGTCGGTCTTGGTGGAGGCGGTGGAGTTGCCCGAGTCGCTGCTCACTGAGAGCGTGTGCTCGACGTGGTTGGGCGCTGCCGAGAGCGGGAGGCGGGCGGCGTTGACGGCACCGGTGCTGCCGTGGAGGGAGTCTTTCTTCTTCACTTTAGCGTAGAGGCTCCCATCCAGGGGCCCTTGCGTGTGCCCAACCTCTGCAAGGGGAGAAACGAACACGAGACCCCAGATCAATTGCTGGCGCTCTGCACGGAGCTAATGGGTCCCATTAGCCGGTGGTTTCGATCTCTTCCGTGCCGCCAGAATGCTTAACGACCAGCATTACTGTCTCCTCGGCACCCTCCGCAATCCCACAGGCGCCACCATGCAGAGACACCAGAGCCAGACCACCCCCATGCCCATGCCCCCACAGCCCCCCACTCTACAAGCCATCCTGCCCTGCCCTGCAAGCATCACTTGCTCTGCTGGGGTGCACCAAAATCCCTCCCCGGCTCCAGGCATCGTTCCTGGCAATTCCCCTTCATGGCTGGTGAGGGACAAGGCTGCCCACGCAACTGGCCGTCGCTTCACTGCCACCCCACTGCTCCGTAGGGCTCAGCCAGACCCAAAGGGCCACATGGCACAGGGAAGGCGAACAGGGAGGGTAGGGGAGATGCACCACAGGCCATAGGAGGACGGGTGGAGGCGGTCAGGATCTGGCCTCGTAGCTCTGCATGTCTCCAGCTGGATGGATGTACTCAGCCCACGGGTGAAGGACAGATGAACCACGGACCCACCTTCCCCCTCCCTGCCCGCTCTCCTCCCAGATGATGCACGGATCCAGCCAGCCGCCCATCCTTGACATTTTCTTCCCTGGCTACAGTCAGGCTCCCACCCTTGCTCTCCTTCCCCTTCCCTCTCTCAGCCCGGGTGGATCTGCCCCGGACCTTCCCTCGCAGCCAGACGCTGCCTCGAAGCTCCCGCATGGGCAGCGCCTCTGCCCAACATCGAACACGCAGCATCGCCTTCCTGGGGAGGCACTGAGCACCCCAACCCCACGATTCAAGGCCAGTGCCAGCAGCCGGCTCCGCTCCACAGCCCTGCAAGGTTGGGGGGAGCAGCTGGGGTACAGCAGCATCACCACCAGCAACCTTGCATCCCAGCTACCAGCCCCCCTCCAGCTCCCAACACCCCCAACACCACAACCAGCTGCACCCTTTAAACCTTTCCAAACAGGGCAGCCAGATTTTGGGGGCACAGGGGGACCCCAGCCACCGAGATGGCAATGGGGACAGCCCCCAAGCCATGTCCCCCCCCGTCCGCCCTGCCGGAGCATGCACGGCACTGGCCAGGCTGCAGACTCCTGTTTTTCCAGCTCCCCACCGAGGTTTCCTGGAAGGGCCTGCGAGCAGTGTTAAACACTTTCTTTTGGAGGAAAAAATGACTCTTCTCTGGCGGGGGGCCAGGCGGCTGACTCAGGGACGTAAGACAGCCCTAACGCGATAGTGTGAAATCAGAGCTGTCCTATCTGTGAGCAAAACACTTCCGAAAGCCAGCCCTAAGCCGGGGATGCCTTAACCAGTCCCATGCCACACTGTCCATGCCCCGGCAGCTCCCGTGCCACTGATCGCCCTCGCCATAAAGCAGAGGGGGGGCAATAACACCCAGCATGTGTCCTACCAAGTCAGGGCCCCCTCCTCACTGCTGATTTTCCACTCCTGAATCCCTGCCAGCAGCATCCCAAGGAGGTAGCCGAGAACCAGAGCGCCCCCCCGGCTTGAAGATACCCCAGGACCGCGCAGCAAGGTCCTCTCCGGGCACTTGGTGCAAGAAAGGATGAGGATGGGGTCCACGATTTCTCCCGGAGACTCAGAGCTCCTTCTTCCAGATGGTGTAGCCAGGAACCGGCACCATTGGACTCCGCAACACCTCCCATATGGGGGAAAAGGGGGAGAGAGGGAGGGAATCCCTTCCAGCGGAGGAAGAAAGGAAAAAGCAGCGTGTCCAGGGGCAGCGTCAATGCTGGAGAGGCTGAGACATCGCCTGGAGCCGGGCTGTCGCCCAGCCCTCCTGTCTGATGGCAGCGATGGGTGCTGGCCGGTCCCGGGAAACAGGGCAAGAGCCAGTGTGGGGGCTGGGATAAATAGGGCAGGGGAATAGAAAGGAAAAGAGAATAAATAAATATAAATGAAAGCACGTGGTGCCAAGGGAGAAAATAGCTGGGAAAGGCTTTAATTAGACTGTGGGCTGAGCACTGCCCTACAGTAGGGAGAAACATCTCGAAAGCGGGGTCGGGATTGGGCACAACACAGCTCATGGCAGAGCCAGAGAGCCCTGAGTGCCCCATCCCACCTTCCCAGGACCCTCCGTCCAGGCAGGGACATGGTGGGGTTTGGTGGCCCCCACCCCAAGAGCAATACCAGGGCAGCAAGCAAGGAAGGGGCCATGACACGTCCACCATCAGCTAGGTCCTCGTCCCACAGCTGCTCTGCCCCACACCTGACTGCCCACCCTCTCCTTGTCCCAACATGTTCCCTGGGCTCAGATGCCAAGGGCCAAATCCTGCTATTCCCTGCCACTCCCAGGACCCCTCCCGGACCATGGTATCACTCATATGGTTGTCCATTGCTTGTCACCTGAAAAGTTGAATAAAATCCCGGAAAAAAAAGAGCAAAGGAAGGCGGGACAGGCTGCCTTAGCTGAAGCAGCCGTCCCCATTTGCAGGCTCCCAGGTCCCCATTTGCAAAGTGTTTGCAGCTCCCAGCAAGGTCAGATTTCATCCCTGAAGGTCAGAGCAGCTCCAGCCTGGCAGGCTGTGCCATCCCAGTGTGGGTTGGGTTTGCCCAGGGCTCAGCCCAGGACGCAGATCTGCTCCGGCTCTATCCGCTCCGGCTGTACCGAGGCAGCTGGGGGAAACGCTGAGCCCAGCCTGGTCCTACCCCTGCTGCCAGGCTCGCTGCCCCAGCAGGGCAACGCTCTGCCCTCTCCCTCCCCAGCACCCTGCAGCTCAGACCAGGAGAAAAATTGGTCCAGGGTACGTGTGACAACAGGATGGGGGGGTCAGGTCACATCCCCAAATCCCAGCCACCCGCCTGATGCTCAGTGGGGTGCACCATACAGCATCGTGCACCGGCACAGATCCTAGCCAGTGTAGAGGATAAGGCTGGGGCACCACCACGTCTCCCCGGGTCCTGCCCCCAGCAGCAGCCCACTTGCTGCCTCCACTCCCCACCATCCAGAGCCCTGGCTTCGGGGCATCTCTGGAGCATCAGCCGGCAAGGAAGATCCTGGGGTCCCAGGACCCTTCGTAGGATGAAGGATACAGGCTGCGTCCCATGGGGAAGAGCTCAGCCCCCACCCCAGCTCTGGTTTCATCCTAGATATGACGGCAAGAAGTAACCCCAGCCCCTGAGCCGTGGGTCACCATGGCTATGAATTTCCCACCCACTCCCAGCTCTTTCCCCCATCCCGTCCAGCTCAAAGAAAAGCAAAGTCAGGACTTACCAAAGGGGACGGGGAAGAAAAGATCCCAGGCGAAGAGAAGGAGCGGGTGGCAAAATCCCTTTCCTTCGCTCCTTCCAGCACCAGAGCCTTCCAGGGGGACCTGGCACAGTGGCAGCTCGAGCAGCGTCCGCAGCCGGCTCCGTGTGTCTGTCCAGGACAGGAGCCGACAGCCCGAGGCTGGCTTTGGTTGGCGTTTGTCCCTTTGGCTTTGCTTTCCCTCTCGCGGAAGGAGCTATTCCCTCCCCATCGCCGTGTCCCGGGGGGCCAGCGAGAGGGGCACCCTGACAGCAGCAGGGTGCCGGAGGGGCTGGGATGGATACGGGGTACCCCCAGGACACGGGGTGCCGGAGGAGAGGATGGAGGAGAGGAAGGCGGCGGAGGCAGGAGATGGGTTGGAGGCGAGGAGGTGCGGTTGTGCTCCCCTCCGCCCCGGACCACACAGGGACGAGCGGGAGGGGAAGGGGAGAGGCGACGGGGAAGGCAGCTGGGGGCCGCCCAAGGCTGAGCCCCAGCCCGGGTTAACCCCAGCGAGGTGCAGGGAGGGTGGGAGCCAGGGAGGGAGGACAGCAGGACAGGCAGCTCCTAGCTATGAATATTAACTACTTCCTCCACAGGCAGGGCTTCGCCGCGTTAACTGTTTCCTAGGCACGACGGACAGACAGCCGGACAGCCTGACATCCCCCCGCCCGGCACTCGGTGCTGAGCATCACCCCCCCAGTTTGAGACTCCCAGCCCTGCCCGGCTCTTGTGTGCACACGCGTCACACCTGTCCCCAAAAAAAAGCAGTGACACATTCGGGGTGGGGATGTCCTTTCAGGCCACACGTGATGCTGTAACCCAGCCGGGACTGCAAACCCCAACGTCTTGCTGGAGACTTGAGTTTCTCCATCTCGAATAAACACGCAGCCGAAGAGGAGTGCAAACCCGCCGACCACACTCTCTGCCAAACCCGACCCGTTTTCACAACACCCCTTCTCTGCCCCGCCAGCGCTGCAGCACAGCACAGACACACCAGCACTGGTTTTGGGATGGCACGTGCCGCACTGTCCCGTGGCAGGAGGCACAGCACGGATCCTGTCCGTCCTGAAGCCCCCCACGACCATGCTTCTCCATCCCAGGCAAAATCCATGCTGGGATGGGGATGACAATTCACTGGTCCAGGTGAAGGTGAGCCCACTGTGTGTCCAGGCCCCTGCTTGAACCCGTGCTCAAGCCTCCACTCCTCGACTGATCCAACATATTCAGCAAGGCTCCCTCCACTCTAATCCCCTAAATCGTGCATTTCCCACACCCCCGCGGGTGACGGCAGGGGATGAGAGCAGTGTTTCCAGCCGGCCCCCTGACTCACAGCCCTGTTTGCTTCCAGATAGCGGCACACGCCTAGTCAGCATCCTCACAAAACCTCCGAGGTTTGCTTCCTTCTCTGCCTTTGTATTTTTTGCCCCAGTTGTGCAGGTGCGGGCAGCCCACAGAGGGCCGGGGGGGGGCAGATTGAAGGCTTCCCGCTCCAGCCTGGCTGCCTGGGGACAGCCCCGGCCCCGGCTCCACAAACACACAGTCCAGCAGGTTTTGACTTCAAGGATGGTTTAAAGGGGAAAGAGAAGGGGCTGAGCTTCCACCAGCCCAGCCCTCTCTCCCTGCATCCCAGCCCAGCCTGGTTCCCAGTCCCAGAGGGACGAAACCCCATCACCCCCCTCATATGACAACCCCAAATACCAGGTCAGAGGACAGACCCCGCCCTGGGAGCAGCCACACTCCAGCCGCAATGTCTAGCCAAGCCTGTGGATGCTCCAACATTTCTCCCACGGGGAATAACCAGGAGCAAGGGGTAGACATTCCCCATGGATCCCCACCCAGCCCAGACAGGTCCCCGCTGCCCCCCAGAACGCTCATCCCGCCGAGCCCTTACCTTGCAGTGGCCAGAGCGGAGAGCGGCGGAGAGGGGCGGGATGGGGAGGGGGAAGCGGATTCCTTGGGCTTTAGTCAGCTGGCAGAGGCGAGAGGAGAGCCAGCGGCTCCCCTCCCTGCCGAGCCAGGCCAGGGGACGGATCCAGCCGTGGGGGGAGAGCAGGAGCCTGCCGGCAGCTCCAGCGATGGCTTTAACAGCTCCGGCCTGGCCCATTTGGCTCTCCGCCTCCGCACAGCCTGGCTCACCCTCCTTTGCGTGCCCCAGCTGGGCAGCCTCAGCCCTGGATATGTGGGGCAGGATTCAGCCCCACTAGGGGAGATGTCCCCCATGAGATGCCCACCCTCTTGGGGGACCCTGAATACCGCGGGACAAACAGCTGACAGCCACCCCATCTGCCCCATGGAAAGGTGCAGGACCATCATCCAGCTCTATCTGGGGGGACTCTGGGACATTCTGACTTTAGCCACGCAGGGGCTTCAGGTTCTGCCGTAACTTCCCATCCCTGGAAGGGTGGGATGCTTATCCCACTCCCCACCTCGGCCAGCCCTGCCCTGCGTGCGGGACTGAGCTGCAGGGGAGCCCCGCGCCAGAACCATGACTCAGGTGGGGATTTAGCAAGTCTCCCGCAGATGTTGCATTTGGCCAGGCCCCGGCCATCCCCCTTCCAGCCCCGGCAAAAAGTGGGGGCGGGCAGGGCCGGCCTGAGGTGGGGACAGGGATGGTACAGAGGTGGGAGGCAGGGAGGGGGACCGGAGGCTGGCTGCGGCAGGAGCAGCCGGGGTGCGTCCAAGGGAGGGCCGGTACAGGGAGCTGCTGGGTCAGGGGGGCACATGCAGGATGGCAGAGCCCTGTGCCCCCCCGACCATGGTCACACACGCAGACCCTGGAGACAATCCCTCCACCGTCCCTGTGCCAGCCCTAGCACCCTGTTCTCCATCAGCGTTGATTTTCTCAGCAAAACCAAAGCAGGCCATAGATGTTTCCCATCCAGCTTTGCCCACCTGCCTCTGCGATACCCCAAAAATTTCTCTGCAGCAGTCCTCCAACCAGCTGCAAACTCAGCAGTGCCGAATCCAGCTTCAGGTTTTCTCCTGCTTCCCTGGAGCCAGCCTGGCCCCCAAGGAGAGGCACCACGGTGCTGGCAAAGCATCCTTCATCCACCCAGGATAGGGGACATCTGAACCCCCAAAACAACCAAAGGAAGAAGCACCCCATCCCCACCCTTCAGCCAACTGATGGCTACGGGGACCGCAGTGGGAACCCAAAACACAGCCGGTACCGACCCCAAAGCCCTTTCAAGGAGGAGGAACGATGGCAGGAGAAGCCATGAGCCGCATGGGGACACCACTCACCTCCCCCATGCTGCGCAGGGATGGGTGACAGGCAGTGGGATGGGTCCACAGGGGTTTCCCAGTGCACCCCACTCTCCCTAAGGACCACAGGGCAGCCTGAGCCCATCGGCCAGCAGGGAAGCTGTCTGGGTAAGGCAGGAGGGTGAGCTCACCCATGGGGACAGCCTGTGCCGTGGGGGCGGTTTGCAGAGCAGCCCCCAGCTGCAGGTCCCAGCCAGGTCCCCTCCGCCAGAGAGCAAGATGTGGGGGTTCAGATCCCCCTCTCATGCTCCCTGCCCTGGGCAAGGCTGGTCAGCTCTAGACCCTGCTGCGACTCAGTTTCCCCTTCCCCAAGCCCCCGCGGATAAGCACAGCAGAGGCGAGGGTGACACCAGGACAGGCACCATCCCCAGCTATCAACCTGCCCCCTCCAGCTTTGGGGTCCCACAGTCACCCCCACCCTGACAGACACCCCCCTAGCCCATAGGGGTGCCCCACACTGAGCCAAAGCCGCTGGAGAAAGGGCATCTACCTTAACCAAGAGCAGCTGCGGCCAGCAGAGATGCGGCGCGGGGGGGACCCACCGTTTGGCAGGCGATCCCGATCCCGTCGGCCTGGGCTGCGGCACCAGTCTGCGGGGAGCCTTCGCCAAGCAGCGGGGACGGGCAGTGGCAGGGACGAGGAGCGGCGGCTGATCCCACCCCGGCGCGGGTCCCGTGCCAGCCTCACCCTCCTCCGCCCCCGGACGCCGCTTGCTCGCGCCTGGTGGTGCCAAAAATGTGGCGTGCAATTCCCTGACCAAATAAGGCGAGAACAACCATAAACAGGGACCCCCCTCGCACAGCCGGGCACCGGGGTCCCCATCCCAGCCCGGGACGGGCTGGGGAAGAGGAAAAGTGCCACCAGAGAGGGAAGAAGACAGGATACCCCCGAGCCCATGCTGGCTCTCCCCGCCACTGCTCAAGGTGCCCCATGGGCTGGCCGGGGAGACCCCACCATAGACGGGCTGTCTCGAAGCTGCCCGCGCTGGCACAGGTCGGATGGCAGTCTTCTGCCTACGGCTTCGTCCCAGCTCATCCCCAAACCTGGGCAGTGTTTGCAAATCCACGGTGCCCTTGTTTCCCATCGCCACCCTCCCTGCAGGGAGGACAGTCCAGACAGAGGACGGAGGGACCTCCACAGCCCCGACGCATGCTGAGACCCCCAGGAGGGATCGGAAAGGAGCCCTGGCGTACCTCTGCAGTCCTGCGAGGGGGTGGGAGCACTGTGGCTCTGCAGAGGGAGCCAGAGGGAAAACACACGTGCACTGAGGCACTCAGGTCTCTGCAGGCAGGAGGGGGCTGCCAGCCAGTCCTGCCAGCTCGGGGCAGGGTCAGAGCCGTGGTCTGAGCTCACGGTGGGGACAAGCATTCCCTCCCCCCAGGGCCGGACCCACAGACCCCAGCTGCCCGCCACATAGCTGAGCCCGCGTGTCACGAGTTGCCTGTTTACTGCCCCGTGCCAAGGCAGGTGCCTGTGCCAGCTCCGCACAGCCACCCCGGGTCTGGCCCCACGTCCCCACCGCGAGCACGGACCCCTGGCCTACCCCAGGCACCCAGAGTCCCCACCCTCCCCAGAGAGCCCGGACGCCCACAGCTCCCACTCGGAGCAGCCAGTGACCTTCAGGGACATCAGGAACCGCAGCTGTCCCCGCTCCAGGGACGCCTGTCCAGATCAGGCCAGGAAAGTTCAGGCATCTGCTCGGCCACAGGTGGCTTTGCCACTGGGATTGGGGCCCACCACCCTTCGACATACACGTCCTGCCTGTTCCTGCCAAGCGGGCAAGGGCAGCCGACCCACCGCATCCAAGCGGGTGTTCAAGGGGCTTTTCCCAGCTCCAAGCCATGGTGAAGACCCACCAGAGACAGTGAGGTGTTCCAAACCCCCAGGGGAAACTGAGGCACGGCTACATCCGGCCACACTTGCACCACGAACAAGGAGCTTGGAGACCTAATGGTCCCCCCATTACATCCTGCTCCCGAAAGACCTGGGGTTTGGGTCTCCCAAAGCTCTGGGGCATGAACCAGGGCTGGACCCTGCTCCATGCCAACAGGGCTTTGAAAGCAAAAGTGCCAAAAAAAAGAGCCTGAGCTCCCTGGCACAGCAGCAGGAGGGAAAGTCAACAAGATCTTCCTTTCCAATCCCATGGCCCACACTCCTCCAGAAGCGGCTGCCTGCCCACAGCTTTGCTGCCCAATGGTGTCCTCCTCCCCAGGGGGATGGGAATTCCCACAGGGGCACTTTGGCCACAGACCGCCCTGTGAGCCCTTACCTTTCTCCAGGTGTTTGCCAGGCAGGGGTGGCTCAGCCCAAGTGCCTTCCGTGCTGTCCTCCCGCTGGATGTTGAAGTTCTCGTAGGAATCCCAGCGGATGAGTGGGTCGGACGTGTTGTAGTCCACGGAGACGCTGGGGCCATTCTCCAGGTGCTCCATGCCTGGGAAGAGGTGGGACAGTCAGTCGGGGTGACAATGGGTGGGATGCCCAGCATGGGTGGGATGGAGGGAGGAGATAGAGAGAAGGTGCAGGCAAGGGAAAAAGGGCAGGAGCCATAGGACAAGGCAGGAGAGTCACATAGACATGGGGGCACCGAGAGGCATGGGTGAGCATGGGAGATAGACCAAGATGCACAAACAAGGTGTACAAGGCTGCCTGGGGCTTTTGGGATTGCCTAGGGACAGGCAGATGCACTGACAGCGAGCATGCCTAGGTCTGGGCTTTTTGGGCAGGGGGTCTTCCGTTCGTAAGCACCCTCTCCCTCCCTCCTAGGCCAGCAAATGCTGCAGAAAGCCACCTCTTGGAGAAGAGAGTGAGAGCGACAGGGCACCCATGGGTGCTCCTATATAAGCATCACTGTCTGGACCCTTCATCCCACCCTGGTGACAAAGTGACTGCAAATGGGGCAGGGAGAGGTCGCGAGGGAAGCAGCAGGGGATAGAGCTGAGAAGCAGGAAAGGCGCCAGCACCCAGCTCCGAACCCCCGCAGTGGTGAGCCAGCCGTACCTTGGATCTTCTCAGGGCCGTAGGAGAACACGAACTCCACCTTCCCATACTCGGGGAAGCGGTCATCTGTCAGGGAGAGAGCAGAGCAAAGGGATCATCTCCATCCATCCTTCCAACAGCACCCAGAGGCCACCTCAAACACGCCTGGAGTGCAGGGCACCTGCCCCGGCCAGCACAAGGATGGGAGCTGGTAGGGGATATCCCAGCACAGGGCAGCACGTCTCAGCTCCCAACCAACCATGGGTGGATCAGGGGTGCCCCGCTTCACTAGGGTTGGATTTGGGGTGGGTTCCCAGGCATCCCACTGATGGGAGCAGTATCAGAGGGGCAGGGAGGGTGTTTGGGTGGGGAGGTGCTGGGGCAGTTACCTCTGAAGGCCTCATCCAGGTCCTCCTTGCCAAAGACAACGTCGAGGTCGTGCACAGCGCACGTGTGGAACTGCACGCGGAAAATCACGTCGCGGGTCGGGCTGCGAAACTTCTTGTGGTAACACTTCAGCTGCGGAGGGGAGTGGGAACCGCCCATCAGGATGAGCCCCCAGGGCAGGGCAAGGGAGAGCTGGGGGGCCCCAAGGCACGAGGACCACCCGTCCCCCAGCTGCTCCCTGCGCGGAGGGCTGAGCCAAGGCTCCTTACCAAGATATCGCCCTTGAGGAGTAAGCCAGGCTCGATGGTGATGCAGATGCCCGTCTGGCTGTCTCCTTGCACATTACTGCAGAGAGAGAGAGCAGGAGGACATGAGCTGTGGTGCAGAGTACCCCCCAGAGCTCCCAGCGCCACCCCCACCAGCCCCTTCCACCCAAAACCAGCCACAAAAGGTGCAAAGCACGGAGCTGACCCTAAGGTGACAGAAGAGGGTCCTGTCCCCCACTCTAAAGGGCACCCATTCCCAGGGGGAGGCAGACAGGAGGGGGAAACTGAAGCACAATTCAATTAGGATGCTAAAAACTCTTGAGTGGGAAGGTTTGACTGGGGCCTGAGTGTTGGGGCTGGGCTATCGCGTTGTCCGCCCTGCTCCTGTGGGTTGAGCAGAGCACAGCACACAGAGGGAGAGCTCTCGGGGAAGGCTCTCCTCCCTGCCTCAGTTTCCCTGCCGGAAGCCCTCCCCTTCCCTGGGATGCTGAGGGGCTGCCTCCGGGCGGTGGCGTCAGCAGCAGGAGACGAGGGAAGAAGGGAGTTGGATTTCACAGGGAAGATAAACCTGGAGTTTATTACCGGCGTCCCATAAACAGTCTATTAAAAGCTGAAAGGCGAGGCTGGGATGGCAGTAAATCTCAGCTAACGGGGACGCCCGGCTGCGGGGAAGGGAGATCCCAGTTCAGGGGGGTGAGCTGAGAATACCTCCGAGGTGGGGGGCTCTGCCCGCTCCCCAGGGGGGCCAGGAGCCAGTGACCCCAGCAGAGCATCGGGGCAGCTGGAGAAATCAGCTCCTGCTGTGCCTTTGCCAGTGCCTGCTCTGGGAGCAGCGTCAGAAAACGGTGTCAGGGTAAACGGTGGGGAGGTTAAAATGGGGGGAAACTCTTTACTGGGGAGGGAAAGAGGGCTTTTAGGACGGCTCTGGGCAGGAGGAGCAGCTCTTTGGGCAGAGAGAGGATAAATGCCTCCATCCCCCAGGGAGGGCGAGGTGTCCCCATCCCTGTCCCCGCTCCCTCTGGGGACACCCAGCCCCGGGCTCTGTGCAGCCCCGGGCTCCCTCTGCTGATATGCAGAGTCACTACAGCCCTCCCAGCAGAAGGGCCCAGTATGGCCAGTATAGCCAGTTACCACCTCCAAGGAAAAAGAATTCCCTTTTTTTGGTTCCCTGGACCACAAATAGACTAAGCACAGGGCACTGGAACTGCTGGGGATGTGGCCTTGACCCTCTCCATCCCCCCCCACCTGCCAAGCCCCCTGTGCTGGGGAGGAGGGAAGCCCCCAGCCCCGCGGTGAGGAGATAGTTACTAGATTCCCGAGGTGTAGACGGGCTGCATGGCCTGGTAGATTTTCAGGAAGGGCCGGCAACCTGGAAGACATCAAGGCGGGGAGAGAAGGCACGCTGCTGTTAGCTGGCAGGGCGGAGGGGCCGGGGCAGGGATTAGTCACGGGGGAGAAATCCAAACAGGGAGGGAGCCAAGGCAAACAGCCGCTCCCCGCCCCAGACGGCCCACATCAGCCATGGGCAACATCTGGGACGGGCAGAAAGGGATGCTCCGGATGGGGTGGGAAAGGGGGCAAGCCTCTATAGCCCAGTGTGGGTCCTGTAGGACCTGGGGCAAAGCGCTGGGTTGGAGATGGAGGTGGGATGATGGTCTCTGAGCGAGGGACTGCTTCTGGGTACCAGCATCATGCCAGTATTGCATCCCAAACCACAACTCCAATCTCAGGCTAGTGCCCAGCTCATGGGCCGCGGAGGGGGGGACACCCCCCGAAGGCATCTCTGCTAATAGGAGTAAACAGTCCCCAAGAGAGAAAGGGAAATTCAATTTGCCATGGAAATTGTGGAAAATATCCCCTGTGGAGAGCAAGCCCGGCCAGGCAGCGTGGGGCAGTGGGGTGGGGTGGGGGGGCAGACTCAGGGGAGGCGTGGGGGCACCTACCGCCTTTTGACTCAAAGTTGGGGATGCCGTGCATGATGACATGGTGGAGGAAGAGGGGCTTGTTGTTCATCTTGATGCTGCCAGACAGGAGCCCACTGAAGTAATGGATGTACCTAAAGGGGGGACAGGCAGGTCAGGGGCAGAACCCACAGTGGAGCACCCCCATTAGCCCCCCTGCACCCAACCACCCTGACCACAGGGGCAAAACGCACGCCAGGACCCACCTTTTCTGAGATGGCTGCCCCACTGGCACTACCTTGTCCTCATAGAAGCGCTTCATGGCAAACCTGTCCAGAGCCTGGTCGGCGCTGCGGAGCAAAAGGGTAGACAAGTTTGAAGGAAAGCATCGGCACCAGCACCCCGGCACCACCAGGATGAAGGTCAGCAATGGGGTCCAGGGCCACCCCAGGACTGCGTGTCCCTCTCACCTGGCCGAGATGTTGCTGTAGTGCATGTAGGCAGCCACCACCACCCCCAGCCGGCCGCGGTTCCCCTGCGGGCACACAGCAGAAGGGGTGTCACGGGGACAGTGGTGCCTGTGAGCATCCAGGCATGGCCACCACGCACATGGGCAGGCACACACCTGTGCCCATATATCTGCACGGACACACTTGCACACCCCAGCCCTTATAGACACACACCAATCTACACACATGCTGACAGCTACCCACAGCCCAAGCCACAAACCACCACGTTCCCTGCATCCCTCGGCCTCCGAGGCTGCCCAGCCCTGTCCCTGAAGCCCCCTGTCCCCCCCTGTCCCCCCGTCACTGTGCATCCCAGGGATGGGGTCCGGCCAACCTTGTTGTGCAGCACCACCACGTTGTGCGCCGCCGCATTGAGCCACGTGTCCATGGCTTTGCAAATGCTGCAGATCTTCTCCAGTGCTGGGGTGTGCAGGTCAGGCCACCCAAAATCCAGCACCTGGAGGTGGGGAGAGGACAGCCAGGGGTCACATCCATACCGGGCTCTGCCCCCTCCGCAGTCCCCAGCCTCCCAGCGTGCAAAGCCCAGGGCACGTATCCAGGGGGGACACCACCACCTTGCCCTGACGTGCCCCTCCTAGCCTCTCCCCCAACCCTGCACCCACTGCCCACACCCCTGCCCCGGGGGACCATCGGAGTCCCAGATCTCAGCCCCCTCTGGGTCCCTTGGCTAAGGTGCCCGGGGCTCCCCCACGTTCACATGGATGGGGACAATGCCTTAGGGATGTCTCCAAGAGACCTCAACAGATTTGGGCTGGGGACAGTGGGAACAGGAAGGCAGTTAAGCTGAGACCCCACAAATTCATTGGGAAATCCCGGTGCTTTCCCTCCTCTGCTCCTCCACCAGCTGGGTGGGATGGAAAGGGTGGCTGTTCCTCCCCCAGGCAGCTTGCAGCAGGGGGCTGGTCCCACAGACAGCCCTGCCCCGAGCCCCTTTGCGACCCACAGCTGCAACCCACCTTGGGGTGAAGTTTGCTGATGTCATGTCTCCGCTCAGAAAGGTTGAAAAGCTTCAGGGAAGAGGAAAGACAGAGTGAGGAGACACCATCCTCGCTCACTGCCACCCCCCACCTCTTCCTCACCTCAAAGCCTCTCCCAAATCCCCCCGTGAGAGGCTTCCCCAAACACATTAACCAGAGTAACGCCTTGCCATGGTGCAATGCAATGGCCAAAGACTCCCAGGAAGGCCAAAATTGACTGGAAAGCTTCAAGGAAGGAAAAAATCCATCCATCTTGGTGCAAAGATCCCCCTCACCAGAGTTGAGCCCACCCGGAGGCAAGGATGCAGCACCCATTCCCTGCAGCACCCCAGCCTCTTCCCCAGTCTGGAGGGGACCCGGTTGTGTCTCTCACCGCGTAGTTGTCCCCATGCTTGGACTTCAGCATGTGGGCCACCTCGCGGAGATTGCTGCAGAAGCTCTGCTCCTCAGCCGTGCTGGGGTAGGAGACAGCGATGATCCGCTCCGTGATGTACACCAGGTCCAGCTCGCAGCTGCTTTCCATGGCTGCAGTCAGGCTCATGCTCCTGGGCAAGGGAGGGGACCGCCATCAGGACGTGGTGTGGGGAGGGGATGCAGTGACCCTTCCCCACCCTGCACGGGCCCCGGGGTTAAGCGAGGCAGGCTGGGACACATGGGGATACAGCAGCAGGGCTGCCTGCAGCCCCAATGGGGTGTCTTGGGAACCCCAAGTTGGGGATGGTGGGTCATAACGCCTGTATCTTCTCCATGGGAAGCAGCTCCCAGCTGTACCACATCCGGAGAAGCAAAGTGTTGGCGGGGCGGGGGAAGATACAGGCACGGCAGAGATGGTCACCAGAAGGGGACACTGAGGCATCTACCTGGATGTTTTGCGGCGTGACTGCCCGCTCCTGGGGGATTTTGTGGCATCCTAAAGAACCAGAGAGGAAAAGTGAGTTACTGCCATGACTCGCAGCCCGCACAGGGTCCTGCTAGAGCCAGGTGTGATGGTGCTGCCAGAGCATCCTACCCCCACCACACTGCGCTGTGCACCATAACACCCCCAAAATATCGCTGTCTCCAAATCCCACCCGCTGAGCATCCTGGTGGCACAGAATGCCCCAACGGCACCATCGTCCCCCGACCACAGCCGCAAGCAAAACCCAGCTCTCGCAACCCCAGCACGGCTGAGACCAGCCACCGCATGCACTGCAGGGCCGGTGCCCTGGCACAGGGTCCCAGAGGACCTTTGAGGAGGATGCTGTGGGTTGGGGGACAGTCTCAGGCATGTCACGAGTCCCTCCGGTCTCAGCCGGGCTCTGGGCACACACCTGGCAGGACAGGGTGGCTTTGGCCCTGCCCGAGGCAGGGGCAGGTTCACTGCCCGAGCGGCGGCGAGGAGCCAGCCAGGCACGACAGTTTGCTTTGGCCCTGGCTCCACAAAGCCGAACGCCGGGAGGAAATGTTTGAGCTCTCGGAGCAGGAAACTTCTATTTATGCATGTTCTCCGGCCTCAAGAATTTCATCTGCAGCCGGTTTGCTCGGTGACTTCGTGACCTCAGCCAAAAAACAAAGCAGGGTTTCCAAAAAAAACCGCTAAGAAAAAACACACTCACACCTCATTAGTTTTAGTATCTCCAGCTAACAAGCAGGAGTCATTTAAAGACTCATCTCGCGCAGGCAGCACATCCCAAGCCCCCGGAAGGATCCAGAAACAAGAGATGCGCCCTGCAGCCAGCTCCTGGGATGCCCCTTCTGTCCTCGGAGCTGCGGGACCTGCTGCCGCCCTCCTTGGGGCTGCGGCATCCCACGGCCAGCACACCAGAGGCGACGGGGATGAGGTGGAAGAGGTTTTCCCTGCGCCCTTCACCCACCATCTCCCACCCAGCGCAGCCTCAGGGCTGCTCCCGTCGGCAGCCGGTGTCACCCTCCATCGGCCTCGCGTCCCCCTTTCAAGGTCAGGCTGCCCGGCGGAGCGGAGCCGGGCTCCGCAGCCTGAGGATAACAGTCTTCCCTCCCAGCTGAAGGCACTGCAGGAGACAGCAGCCCTGTCTGAGCACCCAGGGGTGCATGGGCAGCAGTGACATTCCCCCACCCCCCCTCCAGCTTGCCCCAGATCTCCCGCTCACCCCAGAAACCCCCCAGCATTGCTGGGGGCAAAGGAGGAGTTAAAACATAGCAAAAAGGGAGGTAAAACCTTCCCTGGACAGAGTCAGGATGCGTGGAGCAAGCCTGAACCTGAAAGCGTGGGCTTGTCCCTGTGTCACCCACCAGTGACAGGGAGGAGATCCCCACCGCGGGCTCTGCTCTGCCCCACGCCTTCATAGCAGGAGACATGTGGGGTCCCCCACCCACAGCCACCAGCCAGAGGAGCCCCAGCAGCCCCTGCCACCCCGCCCGACCGCAGCAGCCTCCCAGACCCCAGCCTGGCCCAATGGAGGAGCCGACATGGGTCAGCAGGGACTCAACCCCCCGGCTCCCAGTTGGGGAAACTGAGGCACAGGAGGGTGAGTGAGGTGGGGACACCAGAGCCCCTCTCCATCTCCATACCTTGGCCGCAGCAAGACCCTTGCTAATCCACTTCCAGGGCATGGTTGTTCCGCTCTCGGTACCCTCCCGGACCGGGGGAGCGGGTGCCCGTGGCCAGGGCCCTCCAGCGTCCCCTGCCCTGGCAGGACCCCCCCGTCTCTGCCCCACTCCCCGCCCCAGTCTAACCGCAACCGCACTGCCGTCTCTGCCGCCAGCCCCGACACGAGGAAGAGTCAGCCCGCAATCAGCTGATAAGAGCAAGCATTCACATTATTAAACACTCCTGCCCACCGCCGGGCTAGAAGATCCTGCAAAGGTCCCCTCTGGAGCAGAGACCCCATCCAAGCCAGTATGTCCCAGTCCAGCCCAGCACAGGGCTGGCTGGTCCCAGCCACGTTGGGTTGAAGACCCCCCCGCCAGCCCCATCGAGCACCCGCCTCCCAGCCCCGGGCTGGCTCAGCACGTCCCCAGGCTCCGGCAGTATCCAAAACCCGCAGATCCCTTCTGCCTGGAAAGGGTGATCTGAAGCACAAGAAAGCATGCAGAAATCCCAGGAAACTTCCACAAAGCACAGCAAAGCCGGCAAAGGGGACTCCTGACTGCCCTCCTGGAATTTTCCAGCTGTGGATGCTCTTTCTCCAGTTCGCAGAGGGATTAGAGACACAGCCCAGACAACCAAAGGGATGGGGCAAAGCTGGCTCCCAGGTGAGGAAGGCTTTCACCCTCTTCCTTGTGGGAATCGCTCTGCCTCCATCCCTCGAGTCCCAGCCCGGGCACACAGGGAGGCCAGTGAGCTGGCTGCAGGCAGGGGGAAGCCGTCCGCGTTGATTTTGGCTGGGCGTTTGTCTACACTGTCTTAGCAATTTCATGTCCACAGATTAAATAAAATATCCCCGGCTCCGGGACAGGAAAGCCGGCTTTGTGGCAAAAGCCCTGGCCCCCCCGCCTCTGCTGGGCTCTGCCACTACTTCTGCCACCAAACCTGGGCATCTCGCTTGGCCTTTGTCATGGCCATCATCACCTTGGCTGGAAGGGGGGGATCCCTGGGACTCCCAGGGATGCTGGGGGTCCACAGGGGCATCCCAGATTGAGGGATTTTGGCTTGGGGGTGGGGCTTGTGGCAACGGGACAAGCACAAGCGACCCCCTGGAAGGTCTCAAGGCAGAGACCAGCCTCTGCAGTTGGTAGCACTTACCAGGGCATCTACCTGCTTCGTGATGCTCTCCCCGGGGGATGGCTGCAGGCAGGCAGGCAGGAGGAAGGGGAGGGTGAGAAAAAAGCAAGCGAGAGAGAAGGAGAGAGATTGAGAGAAAAGAAACACACACACAGAGCAGGGGCCGGGGTCAAAAGTTCCCCCCTGGCTATTTCTGGCCCTTCCTAGGAAATGCGCCGCAGTCCCACTTCCTTCCCTGCCCGCCAATGTGTCCGCTCTTCCTAAAGGTCGGGAATCCCTCGAAACCCAAGCGTGGAGCCGGGGTGATGCTTGGGTACTGAGGATGCTGCCATCCCCCCTCCCAGCAGCCTCCTCCTGCACTGGATGCACTCCTCTGTCATGGATGGAGAGCACTTGACTGAACGCTGGGCACCCGGTGACCCCCACACCTCTGTGATCCCATCTGGATCCTCCATGCTCAGACCCCACAGCCAGGAGGTAAACAACGGGGCAAGCCCGACGCAGCCCCACACCCAGCCTGGCCACCAGCAAGCCCAGCTCCCCGAGATAAACCCAGCCCTGTGGAGCCAGCAAAGGACCCCAGCGGGAGCAGAGCAGGGGTCCGAGATGCTCAAAAAGGGGGCAAATTCAGTGACACGACACTGGAGAGCTTTGAAATGGGGCTGGAGACAGGAATTAGCTTCTCAGGGTGGGGGAAGAGTGTCCAGACCCCAAATACAGGGAGCTGGGGACAGCCCTCTCTGCCTGGGGACAGCTGGTTGGGGGTGGCGCAGCAACGGGACACAGCTGGGCAGCTCATGGGGGTTTCGGGACCAGGGGGACCCCCCAAGGCCAGGCTGCTCTGGTCCCTGGAGCTGCCATTTCCAGCCATGGGACAGGGCAAACAAACCCCTTTCGATTTCCTCCCCAAGCCGCAGTAACGGTCCCAGCTCGAAGCCAACATGTTTTTGCTGGTGATAAGTGCCCGAGGAGGCTGGCAGGGGCGGGGGGTACAGGCAGAGATTAAACTCGGGGCAGATAACCACCACGGGGCCCCGGGGCGGGCAGCACGCTCTGCTCCCACCTGTCTCCTTATGAGCTCCCAGGGGGCCCCCCATTTCCTAAGCCCTACTTTGGGGGTGAAACCCCCTGCCCAGCTGCAGGGTGACCAGCCCAGGGCCCCACGCGGGGCACAGCCACCCCGGCACTGCCAGGTTGCCGAGCCTGGAGCTGAAACCCCGCCAGGGCCTCCTCTCCCCGGCGCCTGCCCCAGCAAGCCTTGGCACACGTCCGGAGCAAGAAGGAAAGGCGGGCACGGCAGCCCCGGGCAATGCCAGCCTCCCTGCTGCCACGTGCCCGCTCTGCCCGCCGCCATGGGCACGGCCAGGCTGGGGACAGGGCAGGGGGGCTGCTCCACCAGCAAGATACTGCCCTGGTGGGCACTACCATGGCTTCACAAACCTCTGCCCCCAGCATGGTCCTGCGCCCAGTGCCAGCCCGGTGCCCTGCCATCCCCAGAGCCCCGCCGTGGCCCAGAGCAGTGTGGCAAGGGAGCATGGCTGCTCTCACCCCCGTCCTCCCCCAGGACGGGGTGTCCGGAGATGGGGCGCCCAGCTGTTTTCCCGACGTGCAGAGGACAGGGTGGGAAGGGCTGTGCATCGCCCCGGCCACTCATTCAAGGTCCCCAGGAGGGACAAAAGAAGGGGGTGACAATAACAAGGGACGTGAACGCGCAGCCTTGGGCGCCCCGAGCCAAAGGCACATCTGGTAGAGTCATCTCCGGGCATGCAAGAAACCGCCCCGGCTCCGGCCAGGGAGGGGAGGTCCTCGGCGCCGAGGGACCCCAGAGCCCAGGCTGGTCACGTCCCCTCTGCCTGTGCCCCCCAGCAAGCCCGCAAGCCCCTCGTCCCCGAAAGCTCCAGCCCCAGGAGTCCAGTGGTGGCTGGGCCGCCCCATCTCGTGCTGCTCTGATGTGGGATGCCCTTCAACCAGCAACAGCATTGAAACGGGGGGGTGCTGTTACCCCCAGCACAGGACCCTAGCGGTTTTGGAGGTGCGGGACTCACACCCTGAAGCCCCCAGGCAGAGAAAGCCCCACGTCAAGTGCAGAACAGGGTGTCCCTTCCCACCCAGCGTCCCCAGACCCCTGCCTGCCATCCATGGCTCACCCTGGGGGGACAGGGGGGTGACTTACCGGCTCATAGTTGACAGTGGGGGAGCAGGGGGTCACAGCCTGCAAGGAAGCAGAAAGAGGGCCAGGATTAGTCCCCGCAGCCCCCAGCCCAGCACGGGGCATGGGAAGGGGCTGGGCTGCAGCATCTCCCCCCCAGCTCTAAGCAAACCCAGTGCCTGCCCAAGGGAGTGACGAGGACACCGGTGGCCCATGCCCAGCATCTCGAAGTCAGGGCTGGGCTGCCAGGTGAGAGGAGCGGGCTTGGGGACATGGCAGTGGTGCCATGCACCCTCAGCCGGGGAGCCCGGGCAACTCCAGCCCCAGGTGGGACACAGTGGGGCACGGTGGGGCACACTGGGGCACAGCATGGCACAGGGCAGCCGCCCGATGCCAAGAGCAGCTCCTGGAACAAACCCCAGCCCAGCCTCGTGAGCGCTCCTGCAGCCGCCAGCTGAACAGCCCGGCTATTGTTACCTTAATTACCAGCGGCAATTACTGACAATTAACCTTGGGTTTTGTGTGCACCCCAGTCGGCCGGGAAGCAGCAGCATGCCAGGGTGGGAGAGGCAGCGCCTTGTTTGTCAGTGCCGGGGGCGTTGGGAACAGCCGCTCCAGCCCCACGTTGGCCCGGAGACGCCGATGGTAGCGGGAGGGTGTGATTCGGGGCACCTCGTGTGTCCCCAGGAGCGGTGACCCCTCAGCCAGCCAGCCCCTGCCTCATCCCACCATCGAGCCAACATGTCAGATGCCACTCAGGGGCTGGTCCCTCGCTGCGGTGACATGGGGACCCCCCGCACCCCACTCAGCCTCCCTTGATCTCGGCCATAAAAAGCAGGATTTGCCCCAAGCACCCCACTCGGAGCACCCAGATCCCACCCCATCCCGGTCCCTGCAGGGTGATACCCAGTGCCTCCCCCTCCCCAGCCACCGGCCTGTTCCCATCCCGCCTCCCTGTTTTCTTCAGGAGTTCCTCCTCCTCCTCCTCCTCCCAGCTCCCTTCCCCTGCGCATTATTATTATGATTTTATTCTAATGCAGAAACGCTTCCATAAAAGGCCCCTTTCCCTGCCCCGCGGCGCTGGCCCCGCGCCAGCCTCCCTGGAATGTTCTCCGGCAGCAAGCCGCTGTGGACGGGGCCGGCGAGGGCCGCGCCGTATCCCGCACCATACCCCGCACACCACCACGCTCTTCCCCCAGGGATGCTCAACCAAGGTCCCCCAGCTCCCACGCAGCCCCAGCTCCCGAGGCCGGTGATGGGGGCAGATGTGCAGCTCCCCCCCTCCATGGGACACGGTGGTCCCATGGACAGGTAGGGTCCATGCCCACCCTTCCTCTCCTGTTGGCACCAGGAGGTTTGCAGGCTACGAATGCTCCTTTGGCTGGAGAAGGGAGAAAACTGGGGTGCCTGTGGTTGTATTTCCCTGCTCTAGTGGATTCTCTGATGTCTAATATGGGGTTGTGCCCACCCAACATCACTCCTCCCATACACAGGAGACACTAACCCAGGCTGTATGGCACTCTCTCACCGCAGAAAGGCAGTTTTATGAGGACTGCAGGAACGTAAAGCTGTTTTCAGCTTCCATCCCCTCTCAAGTTTGGCTCAAACATGCCCCAGGTTCAAGGAGAAGAGGGAAGATCCTGCCCCGGGCAACAAATCCCTTCCTAGGGAAGCCCAGCTCCTGGCCCAGGGGTGTGAGAGCATCCTTCCTGCCCCACAGGACCGGTGAGAGCATCACCCCACACAGGACCACACCAATCCCTAGGACCACCGCCACCTCCATCCCCAGGGACCCCCATATCCCCCGGTGCAGGGAGGGGTGGGAAAGGCGGCGAGACCTGCACGCCCCCGGTCCAGGCTTCGCCTCGCCACGGCAGACACAGCAGCCTTTCTTCTCCCCCCCCACCGGTGTTTGCATTCCTGCCGCCCGGCCCCTGCTGCCGCGACCCCACCACCCGGCAGCCCTGCCCAGGAATGCGAGGAACGAGGCGCAGTGGGGCTGCTGCCCACCCCGACAGCCCCCCACAGCCCCCCACTTGCCCGCCCGGCCCCCCAGGTCACAGCCCTGTCCCTCCCAGCAGCCACATCCCGCGAGCCACCGCCTCGAGACCCAGGTTTTGCCAAGCAACAAAATCACTTTCCGAGCAAACGAGGCCCCACGGCCATGAGCGGCATGGACTCTCTGATGTCTCGTAAAGGGTTGGGCACACCCTGTAGCCTTCCTCTGGACAGCAGCGATGGGCTTGCCCGCTCATCACCAGCTGTCACCATACCTAGAGAAACTCAATACCCTCGAGATGTCCAAGCCCAGAAGCAAACACCTGGCCGGCAAACCCCTGGCAGCCCCTGGCCACATCACCCCAGGGCAGAACAGCCCACGGGAGCCCTCCTCCACCAAACCCCACCGGCTGCAGCTCAGGGACTGGCCTCCACACCCCAGATCCCCGCCAGGACTTCGACACCAGTTCACAAGCACTGAGTGAGGCTGGAGGGATGCGGACACCCACCACGAACCCAGTGACAAGACACCCTGGAGCCTTCTCTTTGCTGCAGCCACCACCTGCACCTCCCTCCCTCCCAAATCCTTCCTCTCCCTCCTCCTCCTCCCTCAGCAAAATAACCCCTGCAGCCATGGAGGTGCCCAGGAACATCACCGGGTCCTGCTCCAGCTGGAGCATCCCCACAGATTGTAGCCCGAGCCCACGGGATCCCAGCAGGGCTGACGGGAAACAAACCTCCATGAAGGGGCCCTGTGATTCGGGAGCGGGCTGGGTCGGTGCAGCACCGGGAACAGGGTGGGCTCGGGGAGCGGGAGGGTCCCCCCTGGCCAGGCTGCCGAAGCCAGGCAAGCGCTGGCCCACAGCCCACAGCACAGCCTGCCTGGCTGCCGGTGGGCGATGCAGGCCCATCTCTGACGCATATCCCTTCCTTTGGGTGGCGGTTTTTGTTTTTCCCTTCCCCAGGAGCTCCGATAAACATTCCCGAGCTGGCTGATATCCGGGCCGGTGCTGACCCTTGCGATGCCAGGAGTAGCTGGAGCACCAGCAACCCCGACCCTCACATGGACCCCAGCATGCCGGAGCTGCTTCCCACAGTCAGGCACTGAGATGCCGGCAAGCCAGCCTGGCTGGTGTGGTCAGAAATGGAGATGTACTGCCAAAACAGACCCCTCAGCATCTCGGACCTCTCCCACAGCAAACTAGCATCAGGCAGGCACAGCCCTTTCCACCCAAAAAGGATGCAGACCCAAAAAAAGGGGAGCGAGGAACTCTACTCCCTCCAGCCTCCAGGAAGGGGGTCCCCTGCCCAAACCACCCTGTGGGCTGGAAACGCGGTTGCCAAAGAGGATGATGACTCAGTGGCCAGACTGGTGTCCCACAGGACAACGCTGGGGTGGCACTGACAGAGGCCACGTGAAGAGACGCCAGCTCAGCACACGTCACGGGGGACCTCACGGGGTCCCACGTCACCCCTTGGGGAACCTCTTCTGTCTGAGCTTTGTGCCACCCACATCCCAGCTGGGCTGCACATCACATCCCCACGCACCCCATGGCCCTGAGCCCCAGGCACAGGGAGGGGCAGGGACAGCCACGGGCCACAGCAATCCCCCAGCTGGCCCCAGAGCCCTTCCCCTACTCGCCAGCCCCTCCAGCCCTGCCGCAGCCACCAAGCCCTGCCAAACCTCCACGTAGCCACAGTGCGGGACAGAGAGGAAACCCTGCTCTGGCACCCCACAACAGAAGGCATTTTAAGGGGACAAGTTGGGGCCACCAAGCTGGGGATGTCAGGGAAGGTTTTCCCCTCTCCAAGCACCCCTGTTTCCCCCTTCCCAGTGGGATCAGCCACAGCATCCTTCCCCCCTGCCAGCTGTAAGAGACTATAGGGTCCAGGGTCAGAGAGTGCTCCTCTGGCCACCCCCTTGCCCAGCTCAGGGGTGAGGTCCCCCTTGCCCACACCACGTGCTGCCTGCTCCTGCCCTCACATTTCTCGCAGCTCTGGCAAATCTCCTGTTTATGCAACATGTCCGCGGCAGGAGGACGGCATGTTTCCATCCGCGCCCGCTCCCCCCTCGCCCCAGCTCCACCCTGCCCGGCACAGCCCCAGTGTGAGCGGCACGGGGCAGCCCCTCGGAGCCCCGGCACAGGGGTCCTTGGGAGGGTGCAGCACCCTGGCACCACACAGCCCCTCTCTGCCCCTGCTAGCGCTCAGGGGCTCTCCTGCTTTTGGGGTTTCTCCCCTCGGGCTGTGCTGAAGGGCCAGGGAGCAGTTTGGCCGGCAGCTCGGGGTGAGTCAGGCTGGGCTGACACCGGGGCACGGAGGTCTCGCCGCTCCCAGGCTTTCCTCTGAGCATCCCCATCCCGCCCTGCAGCTGGGCTGGGGACCCGCACCGCGCCGTCCCCTCCATGCTGGGACGCCTGGCAGTGCCTGTGCCAGGGCAGAGGCCACCAGGCTGCGTGCCATCCTGCCCCTGCATTGCCCAAGAGATGCTGGTGGTACCCGGGGAGGGTGCCACACGGCAAAGAGCTACCACTGTGCTGGGCATGACGCCCAGCTAGGATGGACACCATCCCCTCTGTCTCCCTCACCGGTCTGTCCCCAGGGAGCCACCTTATGACCCATCCCCGCCAGGAAGGCGGCAGCAGAGCCAGGACAGAGGTCACCTGGTGCGCCCAGCCCTGCAGATTGAGACTGAGATACGCGGGGGACACCAGCCGCTCCACCCCGCAGTAGCCCCGGGGGCCAACACCAGCACCCCAGCACACCCCAGGACCCACGACACGGCTGGGAGGGTGACAGCCCCCAGCAGCCCATGGCTGGCAAGGCCAGCAGCCCCAGCATGGGGAGACGGGATGGGATGGAGAAGCCAACACACAGGGAAGTTGCAAGGGGTTGCGATGGAGGCAGCGGCACCAAAATAGACCTGGTTTCAACCCAAATAAGGGCAGGTCCTAGCTCCAGGGCGGTTTGAGCAATCATCCCAGGGTTACCAAGTGCCGACTAGGGGAAGGGGGAGAAAGTAGGGTCTCCAGGTCTGTTTGGGGGAAAAAGAGGAGGTTTGGGAGTCAGGAGGGGGACAGGGCCTCCACATGCCCAGGACAGGGGCTGGCCCCGCTCTGCCAGCAGGCGCTGGCTCGGCACGGGGCCGGCCACGGGCAGGGACATGCAGTGCTCCAGTGCCTAAAAAGGCAACATCTGCAGGCAGCGGGTCTGGATCCGGCCCTGCGGGCCATCGCCTGCCTGGCACCAGCCCCACAGTCCCGGCCATGCCCTGCTGCCACCCCATGGCGGGAATACCCTAGTCCCACGGGGACCCCACAACCAGCCTGCCCCAAGGAAAGGGATGGAGTCACTGCCCTCCTGCCCCACGGGAGGGCATGGGGGTCCCCCTGGCCCCAAACCGGCCACAGGGATTGGCTGGGGAGTAGATCCCGCACCAGGAGTAGTCACATTGGGATTGGCTGGGACACAGTCTGCTGCAGGGGGGTTCGCCAGGATTTGTCCATGCACAGGTTCTCCCACGGGATTGGTCAGTGCATGGATTCTTACATGGATTGGTCAGCAACTGGATTCCCACCTAGGATTGGTCAGTGCCTGGATTCTCACCTGGGATTGGTCAGTGCATGGATTCTTAGATGGGATTAGTCAGTGCACAGACTCTCACAGGGGATTGGTCAATACATGGATTCTGAGATGGGATTGGTCAGAGCAGTGATTCTCACATGGGATTGGTCAAAGCAGGGATTCCAGCACAGGATTGGTCAGTGCACAGATTCTCACATGGGACCGGTCAACAAATGGATTGTGACATGGGATCGGTTGGAGCATGGGTACTCCTGTGGGACTGGCCAGCACGGGGGCCCATCAGACGCCAGGTTGGCTGCCTGGGCCCCATAGCAAGCCTTGTGTGGGACCCTGCCCCACAGATACCCTCTGCCCCATGCTGGTGGACCACCAAACAAGCCCCATCCCAGCACAGCACAGCACAGAGATCCCACTGCCGGCTTTGGGCTGCCCCATGGCATCAGCGGCAACCATCAGCCCCCGGGGGGGCCATAACTCACCTCAAGGGGTGGTAAAGGTGCCAAAATAAACCCTGGATGCCCCAGGGGGTCTGTGCCCCCCAGCACCCACCCCCTCATGGGGGAAAGCCCCAAGCAGATGGAGACCAGGATCATCCCATGGGACGAAGCTGAAGACGCCGCAGTGAAGTTGAACCACCAAGCAGCACCCCCTAAACTGGTGTCCCCCAACTATGAGGTCAAGGGGGTGTGGGGAACAGGAGGGGGAGCAGGGACACAGACACTCCTCCATGACCAAGGGCCGTGCCATGGAGCTGCACTTCTCCCTGCACCCCAACACCCAGTGGCGCAGCTCCGGTGCTGATGGGGGGCTGCCGGCATCCTGATGGGGGGCTGCCAGCACCGTGACGGGATGCCCCGGGGATGGGCTGCAGGAGGCCAGGCACAGAACGGTGGCAAAGCAAGCAGGAGGGTGGCCCAGGGCAGGGCACAGCTCTGCTCTGGCAGCCCCCCCACAAACAAGCCAGAGTGCAAACAGACCCCTCTGCTCGGGACCCCAAAAGGGGGGCGTGGGGAGGGCCAAGGCATAGCACTCTGCCCCGGGAGGGGGCGGCCGCAGCCCTGCTGGGTACCACCAGCCCTGGCCTTCCCAAAACAGGGGCCAGTGGGATCACTAATCGAGAAGCTTTGTTAAAAAGCACACAGGCATGGGGCTCGTTTTCTTCTGACCCACCCTCCCCGGGGGTGTCACCCCGAAGGATGGCTTCAGGCTCCAGGCAGGACGCACGCAGCCCTCCCACTGCCACCACGCTGTAGGGACACGGGGTGCCTGCTTGGGCATCCCCCAGCACGCCCAAACTCGTCGTGTGGCAGATGCCACCCCAGCACCCTCCATAAGGACTGGAGGGGGGCGCAGCCACTGTCACCCCCCTGTCCCTGCCAGCCACCCCCCAGCACCCAGGGCGGGGTCACAGGTCCCGCACCGGGGGCTGACCCCGATGCCGAGCACGATCGGCGGCGGGTGCCCCGGGAACGCAGCAGTTCTCTTTTTTTCTTGTTTTCCCCTTAAAACCGAGAGGGCTGATGCCTCGCTCGGCCGTTTCCTCTCCCAGGAGCACAGCCCAAAAACATCTGCGCCGGGACCTGCCCTGCCGGATTTAACCCTCTGCGGGCCCGGCGGCTCCGAGGGGCCGGGGGTCCCTTCTCGGGAGGGGGGGGTTGGTGGGGTGGGGGTGGCACCCGCCGGGGCTGCCGGGCTCCTCGCCACTCATTAACCCGGGGTTTAACCATTGACGGTCCCGCGGCGGGACCGGGGAGGGGGGGTTAACCCGTGGGCTGCCAGGGTGTCCCGGGCCCAGGGGCTGCCCCCCCCGTGTCCCCCACCCCGGGGGTGACAGGCACCCGCCCGGCATCTCCCCCTCCCCCGGCCGCGGGGTGGGAGCGGGGTGCCGGGGGAGGACCCCGCTTTCCCGCGCAGCCCTTGCTCCCCAGGGACATGTCGCTACGCACTTCGGAGAGGACGCAGACCCCAGCGCCTCTGTGTCCCCCTCCGGGACACCCTGCGGGTCACCGCCTTGGGGAGGTGGGCACGGGGGCACAGCCCCCCCCCCCTCGAGCTGCTCACAACTCCCAGCCGGCAGCAAACCAGCCTTCACCCCCTTCCCAAATTCTTCTCCCTGTGAGCGCCACATTGCCCCCTCCAAACGCTCCTGCACCCCGAGACCCCCATCGGGGACCGACAACTGGGGACCTCCCAACACGGGGCAGGGGGAAACACCCCCCCAATCACGCACCACCCCATCACCGCTCGGATGTCACGCGTGGCCCCCGGCCCCCTGACGAGATGCCACCGCACCCACAGCATCCCCCCAACTCCCTCCTCGAGGGTGGGTGGGGGGAATGGGGACCCCCGTGCCCTCGCAGCCCGCCCGTACCTGGTTCATGACGCTCCCGAAATCCATCCGGGGTCTCGCCTGCCTACATCCGAAAGGGACGGCAGCGCAGCCTCACCTGGCCCGGGGGGCGCGGGGGGCGGCCGGGGAGCGGCTGGGGGGCGGCTGGGAGGGGGGCAGGCGGGAGCCCGGCGTCGCCCGGGCGGGCAGGCGTGAAGACAGACTGCAGGCAGAGCCCCCCTCCCTCCCCGGGCCAAGCCTGGAGAAGGAAGGAAGGAAGGAGGGAGGGAGGAGGGAGGGGAGGGAAGGAGGGGGAGAGCCGAAGGGTTTCGCTCCCCGCAAGCGGGACCCCGGCGATGGCGGGGCGCAGGGGGGTCCCGCCGGCCCCCGCTCCCCTCCGCACCCCCGCGGCGGCCGGGGGCTGGGGAGCCCGGGGGCGCCGGCCCCGGCCCTGGGGAGGAAGGGGGTCCCAGGCGGCTTTTTCCACCGCTCCCCTCCCTCCTCTCGCTCCTTCTCCCTCTTTCTTCTCCTCTTCCCTCTCTCCCCAGCTGCACTGCACGCTCCAAGTCCAGCCCCGCTCCGCTCCCCTCGCCTCCCCCAAAAACACCCTTAAAGGCAACCAGGAGCCCAGCTCGGGCAGCTGGCCCTGGGCGAGGGGTGCTGGCAAGTGGGCTGACACCCCCCCCCCCGCCCAAAAAATCCCCCCACCACCACCTCTGCTGCCTCCCCCTGCAAACACCTCGCACCCCGTGCCGAGGGGCCGCGGCGGGCGGCGGGGCGCAGCAGGGTCGGGGCCTTATCGCCCCGCGTGACGCCACAGGCGTCCCCGTGCCCTTGGCGGGGGCGGGGGGGGGGGGTGGCAGGGACTGAGGTGTGGGGCCCTTCTTGGGGCCTTTATCTCCTCAGCACCCCCTGGCACAGCTCGGTGTCCCCCTGCCACACATGGGACGGGATGCCCGGTTAAGGGTCCTTGGGTGCCCCACACCCTCAGTGTTGGGGGGGTGCGAAGATTTACCAGCCCACCCCCCAATTAAAAAGCAAAGCCAAAATGCTGGAAACGCCCCAGCTGTCCTCCCCGCCCGCCTGTCCCAAACCCAGGGTGTGCCCAGCATCTCCCTCACCTTCCTCCCATCTCCCTTCCTCCTCCTCAGGGGCTCTGTGTGGCAATGGATGAAGCCCCGCTCTCCCTGGCCACCCCTGGGACAGACCAGTCCTGGCCCTGCTGCTTGAGCAAGTGCTCAGTGCCAGGAGACCTGGGAATGAAGAGGGGAAGCCCCCAGAAATGTGGGACGGGGGGAGCCTGCCCAGTGGTGGCCCACAGAGCGGCAAGCTGGACGGGGAGGCAGCAAGCCAGGCACCCGGCCCAGTGCTGTTGACATTTTCTCGCCCAACGCCTCCCCGTTCCTGTTTGCATTTCCGTCCTCACGCCGTGGGCTCAGCCAAAAGGCTGGGGCTGGCTCTTGCCGGCGCGGGGCAGGACCCCGGGGACCCCTCCTGCCTCACCACCCCCCACAAAAGTCACCGGGGATGGGGTGGCAGCAAGGGTCTCTCTCTCTGCATTCCTCCGAGACCCCTGTAAAATGCATCACCCCTGTGAGTTCAATCCCACTTGAGATCCCACAGATCCTGCCCAGCTCCTCCGTGCCTCAGTTTCCCCAGCAGCCAAGCATCAAGAGGCACCGGCAGATCCTGCCCGCTGCCGAGGACAAAGCAATGGAGCCCCAAAATCCCTGGGGGCACCTCCTTGCCCCCCTCATGAGCAAGCACCAACCTCACTGCCCTCCCTGGCACCCAAGGGCACAGGGCTGGACCCCGACAGCCACTGCTGAGAGGGCAAACCCCACCACAACCAGAATCCATTGGCCCCCCCAAACGACCACCCCCAGCACCACAGCCCCCAAAAAGCAGGTGTCCCAAAAAGAGGGGAGCACTGAAACCAGGATGGAGGGGCAATGAACGCCATGTGCCAGGGCAGCTGGGCACAGACCCCAGCTCAGCTCCATTACAGATTCCCACACGAACCCCCCAGCCCCAGCTCCTCAGGAAGTGGTTGTGGGACGGCTCACAGATCCTGGGAAACACCAGCAGCAGAAGAGCCAGGGCCAGATGGGAAAGCGTCAGCAGCCAAGCGGGATGGATGAGTGGGTGAGGGAAGGGCACTGACACCACATCCCTGTCCCCGGGGAGGTGACGGGAGCTGTCCCTTGGGAAGGTGACGTGTCCCCTTCACAGGACATTGACACAGAAGTCCTGACAATGCTCCTGAACTCCAGCCACCAAATACCTCCTAGAGCCATCAGGTCAATGTGTGGGTGGGAGTGGGTCCAGCCGTTGGCCAAGTGGCCCCTGCACACAGCGGGGTCCCCCCAGCCCCCCCTGAGAAACCACCCCCCACCTAAACCAGCTCCTCCACAACCCAAAACAAGCACCCGTGAGCATCACCACCCCAGATGTCACAGGAAGAAGTGGAACTGGGGACCAAACACTGGGGCGGGTCATCTCCAGAGGGCAAAGCATGTGGGAGGAGATGAAGCCCCAGTGTAGGGTCTGTAGAGCCCCTCTTGAGCCAGACCGTTCAGCTGGTTTGGGGTCAGTGCCACCCCTCAGAGGGAGCTGGGGGTCCCTGAGGACCCAGCACCCTTCCTGGGACAGGTCTCAGGAGGGGTGGCCATGGGGGATGCAAAGTGGTCTGGGAAGGGAGAAAATCAATGGGAAATGAGGCAACGATGCCCCGCAGGAGCCCCTGTGCAGACCTGGGGGGCTGGATCCAGGCCTGGAAGCCCCCGAGGAGGGAAGCTGGTGGTCGCCCCTGCCTCGGCTGACACCTCCCAGGCCAGCCCCTGGCCAGCCCTCACCAGTGCAGCAAACGTGGGCGGTCTCAGCATCCCCGCTGCCCTGCCCACCCTCCCTGCGTGCGGCAGCACCCGGAGGGTGCAGAGAAGGGCCCCAGCTCCTCCAAGCAGCCGAGCCGACTCCCCCCCCCCAGGAGCTGAGAGAGGACGAATATTTGGGCGGTGACGTAAAGAAGGGGAAAAAGGAAAGGAGGAGGAAAAAAAAACAACCCAGAACCCCCTCCAGAACATGCTGCACAAACACGACCTGGTACCGCACCGGAGCAGGGCTGACCCCCGCAGCCCCCTGTCCCGCCACCCTGGCTGGGCCCGTGCCAGGGCCAAGGACACATTCCTGCGGCATTCCTTCCCCCCCAGCCCCCACCACCCGCTCTGTTGTGGAGAACAGGGGGTGTTGTTAATTAGCTGTCCCGAAACACTGTGGGGGGTGGCTTTTAATGGGGCATCGGGGACAGTTATGGGACGGGCAGCTCCCCGTGTGACCGGCACGTCATCCCCTCCGCTGCGCAGGGAGGAGGCAGCAGGTCGGAGTGGCTGGAGCGGTGAGCGGGGACGGGACAGCCACACGTCCCCTAGCATGAGCCTGCAGCAGCTGGGACACTGATGTCCCCTCCCTGCAGCCACCACGTCTGGCACAGCCACGGGCAGCCCGCGATGCACAGCCTGGCCATGCCCCCCAGCACTGCTCAGAGCCCCCAGCCACAGTACAGCTGCAGGGTGCCCATCACCACGAGTCAAGCCTGCCCAGAAGGTTCCCTGCCTCAGTTTCCCCTCCTGACTTGCTTTGCAGGCAGGGGTGGTCCCCAGCACCAGCTGAGGTCAGGAGATGCACGTCCCCTCCACCAGCACCGTGTGCCCCAGCACAGGTCCCACTGCGTCCCCCCCACCAAAGGCCCGTCAGCCCCGCGGGTGCTGGGAGCAATTGCTCTGGCCAGGATGCGCCTCGCTGCCCGGCCCTGGCCCCACTCCAGCCCCTGGTTTAATGATGGACAAACTCCCCCCCCACCCCGGCCCCACGGCGTCCCTTCGCAGGGGGGCACTCGAAAAACAAGCCAGGCCTGGCGCGAGGCCAGCGGGGACGGATGGCACCGAGCTGGGAGCACACGCGTGTGACCGCCCGCCTGTGTGCGAGCACGCTTGTGCACACGGATGGGTGTTCTCGCATGCGTGCGCGCTCCCCGGCAGGCTCACGGGCACACGCATGCATCCGTGTGCACGCGTGATCACGCACAGGTGGGCACACGCATGGTCGCGCAAACACGCTCGTGTTCAGGCACATGGGTGCACACTCACACACAAGTGTTCACATGCACGGACACACACGTACTCACAAACAGGGTCCCACAGCCCAGCGCGGCTTCAGCGCCCGCTGCCGGCTCCCCAGGGGGTGTCAGCGGGGAATGAGGCAGCCCCCAGACACCTTGGCCCCATGTGATGTGCCGTGCCTCAGTTTCCCCTCTTGGCACAAGCCGGCACCCCCCACTCCCCCGGGACCTGTGGGCGCCAGTGTGGCACAAGTTGAGTGGGGCAGGCTGGAGCCTCGCCAGGACCAGGGGCTGGCGCTGCCGCCACTTCCCAGAACCACCCGCTGGCCATCACCAGCTGATTCGGCAGCCAAACGCCGCAGAGCTCTCCTTCCCCCAGCCAAACCAGCCATCACCAGGCCGGCTCATGCCATGGGGAGAAGCACCATCTCCCATCTTTCTTCAGCCTCTCCAAGCAGCATCATGGCAAAATGCAACCCCAGCCAGAGCAAGCACATCCCAGGGATGGGGACGCTCCCAGCATCTCCCTTGCTCCGTGATTTGGGACACACCTGCATGGCCCCACTGCCCAGAGCATCCTCGGGCTCATCCCTCCGTCCTGGGGAGGGGGGCAGGGTCACCACCAGATCCTGTCTGTGCCACGACCGGCACGTGCCAACACATGGGCTCCCCACTGCCACAGAAAGCACTGCACCCCGTGACATGTCCCCCACCTCCAGCTGCCCCCGGCGAAGGGCTCTATGACTCAGTTTCCCCACTTATCAAAGGAAACTACAACCTCGTGCTTTGGGCAATCAGTTTTGGTGTGGGGAGGGAGGGAGGGAGGGGGCAGGCTGGGGGGGTCGGATACACACCAGAGTCCATCCGTCTGTCCATCCCCCCTTGGAGGGAGGGAGGGAGGTTTGCTAAGCGAGGAAAAATCCCTGAGCGGAGGGGCCGGGCGCGAGAAGGGCCTTACATGGGCATGGGAACGGCGTCGTGCTTCCTAGCTGATGCGTGTGCGGCTGCCCCAGCCCCCCCAGAGCCGCCCACGGGCGCTGGGCACCCCGCCAGCATCGCTGCCACCACGGGGCACCTCGATGTGCCTCAGGGCAGGGGGGGACCTCAAGGGGTGCAGATCACTGCCGGGGCACAGGTCCTGCCTGCCCTGGCACAGCTCTGCCCGCTCACCACCTCGCCACCTCTCTGGGGACACGGCAGTCCCCAGCACGTCCACACCTCCCTGACAGGCCCACATACACCCCAGTGTTGTCCCCCCCCATATCCCCATCACATCCATGATATCTCCTGGTACCCCACATCCATCACCTTCAGCACAATCCTTCACACCCTGCCAGCCCCGCTACCCACACCCCTATTTCTCCCCCCTCCCACCCTACCCAGTCCATTTGGGGGTTTTAACTGGGGTTTTCCCCCCCAACTGGGTCAGGAGGCAGCTGGCCAGGAATTGGCTGTGCTGGGAGGCAGCCTGGGGGGCAGAACAAGGGGTCAGAGTAGGTCCCAAGGGGGTAAATAGGGGGACCAAGGGGAAGATGCTGCCAATATAGCTCCTGTGGGACTGGTTCCAGGGACAGGAGCCACCAGAGGGGGGACACTGGGACCTCATCAGCCTCTCCAGGGCAGGAGGAGGAAGCGCTGGGGGGTGCAGCTGCCAGCATTTTGGGGGTGAGCCCATCTTCCCACTCCAAAGTATCCTGGGGGTGCAGGGGTTAAACACGAGGGGCTTCAGGTAGAACAAGAGGCTGTTTTTGCTCTGTGCCAAGCCCCCTCCCCACACGCCGCCCTCCCTGTAGACCCTACAATAACAAGCCGGCGTGTGAGTCAGCTGGCCGCTTGCCCGGCCGGAGGAGCCCCTCCCTGGGCGCTGGCCCAAAGGAGCTCTGCAGAAGGCCCCTGGCCCTGGCCCCATGCACGCACCCCCCC
Organism: Larus michahellis; assembly: GCF_964199755.1. Lineage (NCBI taxonomy): Eukaryota > Metazoa > Chordata > Aves > Charadriiformes > Laridae > Larus > Larus michahellis. The sequence continues at coordinate 43,230,158 of NC_133902.1, read as the reverse complement.
AGCAGCACACCCCTCGGCTAGCCGGCCCCACTGAGGCGGCTCCAGCTTCCAGCGAGCGTGGGAAGGGTGACGGAGGCTAATGAAATGCAGCCGGCTGTGGGAGCGAGCCACGGGCTGCTCCTGCGCGCAGCCTACTCAGATGCTGGGACCCTCGTGTGACACACACCCCCCCTTAGTGCATAACCCCATATCAGACATCAGAGAATCCCCACTGGGCACACGCCCAAACACACGCGCTTCCCGACACTCCCTCCTGCCTGGAAACCACTGGCAGATGCTCCCCGCCACCGCCTGCCGTACTGCGGGCATCCCCTCACCCCGTGTCCCCTTCACCTCTCCCCGCAGCACCCTGGCATTGAGGCAAAGCCGCCCCCTCTGGCCACAGCCCCCAGGCGCCTTTGGCAGAGGGTTCTGAGGCTGGCACAGGGTCCTGAGGCTGGCACAGGGATGGCAAAGGGTCCCCACAACGGCATGGGGTTCCCAGGGTGGCACAGGGTCCTAGGATGGCACAGGGTTCCCAGGGTGGCACAGCCCCACCAAGCCCCCCGGCCAACTCTGCCTTGCCCGCTCAGGGCCCAGGGTGCCGGGCACGTCCCCAGGGTGTCCCTGCAGCCTCCACCTCCTTCCACCCTCCGGCCAGGGCCCGATGCCACGGCTGCTCCCAATGCCTTCCCCACGATGCCACCCACGCTGCGGCACACTGCGATGCCCGACGCGTGCCGGGCCCCTGGCACAGGCCCCCTCAGGCCCTTCCTCTCCCTCCCTGCCCAGCCAGGCATGGGCACGGGCACAGGCATGGGCACGTCCCAGCCTACGCTGCCCGCCTAGGGCGTGCCAGCCTCTTCCCACCGGAGATGCCAGCCCCAGAGCCGGCTGGCATGCATGCCTCCTCGGGGATTCAGGAACATGCAACCTCCCCTGCCCCGGCAGCACCACAGTGGGCGCCGTGCCCACCTCCAGCTCGCTGGAGAACCTGGGTTGCCGTAGGGTTCCCCTCCACCGGCGCGGCAGCCGGACAGACGGATATCACCACTGGACATCCTCAGCTCCACTCCCTCCTGCCAGCCAGATCCATCCCCGGTGGTGCTGGGTATTGGGAGAGGTGCCCAGCTGGCACGTGTGCCACCGGCAGCGCTTGGATGCGGCGCATGGCACCCACGTGCAGCAGCACCCACCCTGGCAAAGGGCACCCCACTCTGGGCAGCGGGGCACTGACCCCCGCCAGCCCCCTCTGAGCAGGGCTGCCCCCCAAAACTCAGCCCTGTACCCGGACAGGCACGTGCACCCCAGCAGCAGGGTGGCACTGCCAGCCTCACCCACCAGCGATAGCAGTGCCACCACGACCAGCCCACAGCCCATCTGGGTGCCCATCCAGTGGGCTCAGTTGGCACAGACTGTAGCATCCACCCTCCAAGTCTCCAGTGACCCCCGGATAGGGATGGGCATGACTCAGGGCGCCGGCCTTACCTTGGCTTGGCACTTGGTGTGGCAGGAGAGCTTGCAGCCTGCAGGAGGGAGAGGGGACACAGGGTTAGTGAGGGCAGGACGGGGGACATTGGCATGGGGCAGCCTGTGAGCACCCCGCATGGGGGGCAGGATGGAGGGTGGCACCCAGCGCTGCGGAGCATGGAGCACCTCGGCTGCCGGGACATGCACACGGATGTCCACGCCTGGCACATGCGCATCCATACGCACCGAGTGGCACTGGCACAGCACGGCACCACGTACACATGCCTGCGGGGCTTGGGCACATGCCCCACGCACACGCGCCGTTCCCCAATGGTGCCAACGTGCCAGGGAGCGTGCAGGCGTGCAATCCCCAGTGCCCGGGGCTGCACGGCGTGAAGGGAGGCCACGCACGGACACGTCTCATGAGGCCCCGCACGTGCACTGGCATGCATGAGCGTGCCACTGGGGTGCTGCCAGCGCCCATGCCCCCGCCTGCCCACACGATCCTGGTGCACGCTCACCAGTCCCCAGCAGAGGACACGCATCCATGTGTCCGACTGTCTGCCGCTGCTGGGAACACGCACTTACACATGGCACTGCCATGCTGCCTGGGCAGCCCTGCAAAGCCACATGGTCCCCTCCCCAGGGAACATGGGTGTCCCCCATGTGGCGTGGCCCTGGCCACGGCCACCCCCAGGCCCTGTTTCCCCCCCCCCCGCCCCGGGGGCTGTTTCCCGAGGTGCAGGAAGCCACATTGTTCCCGCGTTTCCGCCCGCCGCCCCTCGCACGGGGCTGGGCAGCGCCGCACACGTGCGAGGGGCCGCGGCATTGCCCGTGTCCCACCGGCCACCGCGGGCACCCACCCCTGCACACAGACCCGCGTGCCTGCGCACACGCGTGCGGCGACCGTGGCACACGCGTGTGCAGCTGACAAGCGGCCACATGCACACAGGCGCCTGCCTCCACGTGCCGCCCTCCTCCCAGCCACCCTCCCCACCGCAAAGGTGTCCCCGCAGGCCCCTGCGCACCCACAGGCTGGCACAGGCACGTGTCCCCATCCTCGTGCGCACGCAGGGACACACACGCCTGCACGCGCTGACACACACACACACACAGGCGCGGGCACTCACGGGCTTTGACGCCTCTCGTACGCACACAAGCGCCTTCACGACCACGCACGCTCACTGGCGGCCTGCTGCACAAGCACCGGTGCAAGGAGGGCAGCTCCGTGCCAGCACGTGCACCGTCCTCCCGCCCCCCCCCAACCCATGGCACACGCGTGTGCCCACACCCCCGGCTCACCTCGGCAGGTGCTGCCCTGGCGCGTGATGGCCTGCCGGCAGATCCCGCATGCCTTCACCTTCTTGAAGCTCGTCATCTTGAAAGCGTGTGCTGGGGGGGCCTCCAGGTCCTGGGGCTGGGGAGGGGGGGGACACACACACAGGGTTTTGTCAGCGGGAGCGAGGTGGCAGGGAGAGCGGGGCACCCAGCCCTGCCCTGCCTCAGTTTCCCCACATGGATACACGCGTCCCACACACACACACACCCCATCAGCTGGGGCCGTGGCTCTCTGTGGCAGGGCCGTGGGAAGGTGGGCACGGCGTGGGGGGGACGGACCCCCGACTTCTGCCCGGCTGGGCAGGGGGCGGTGCAACACCCCCCCACACCCCCGACCCCCCGCCGCGGCGGACCCTTTAAATAGTCTCTGGCGCCCCCTGGCGGTGTGCGACGCACGGGGGGGCATGTGGGGGGTGTGTGTATACACACGATGTGCGCGCACACATGACCACAGGGGTGTGAGCATGTGGACACGTACGTGTGTGTGTGTGCACAGATGCGTGTGTACGTATATGCGTGTATGTGCGCACAGGGGTGTGTGTGCGCACGTAGACGCGTGTGTGCACAGATGTGTGTGTCTGTGCACAGATGCGTGTGTGCATGTACGTGTGTGTGTGTGCACAGACGTGTGGGGGCGTGCACACAGACATGTGCGTATGTGCACAAACGTGTGCGTGCATGCACGTGTGTGCACACAGATGAATGTGTGTGTGTGTACATGCACGTGTATGTGCAGAGATGTGTATGTGTGCACAGAGGCGTGTGTGCGCACGCCGACGTGCGTGTCTGTGCACAGATGCGTGTGTGCATGTACACGTGTGTGTGCACAGATGTGTGTGCATGCACATGCATGAGCGTGCACAGACGTGTGTGTGCAGACGTGTGCACGTACACGCATGTGTGTGCACAGACATGTGTGGAGTTGTGCCTCCTGGCGCGCTGGTGCATTCGCACGCATGTCCCCGTCACTGCGTGCCCATGCACAAGCGTTTCTGTGCACACGTGTCCGCAGGCACAAGCGCGTGTGCCTGCATGCATGGGGGGGGGCAACATGCTTATACAAGCGTATGTCCATATGTGTGTGAAAACGTGTGTGCATGTGAGCACACGTGAATGCACATATGTGAACGTGTGTGTGCATGCACATGTGGGAATACACAGATACGTGTGCAAACGCACATGCACACACCCAGGTCCGTGCAGGCACTGCCAGAAGAGTGTCACTCAGTGTCACACCGTGTTTTGGGGTGCGGGCAGGGCAGGGGTGGGGAGCATCGGGGGTGCAGTGCCCCCATGAGCGTGAGGGGCCATGCCCACCCTGCCTGGCGTAGCCCACAGATCCAAACGCATGCAGGCACCGTGGTGTGAGCGTGCAAGCGTGTGCGTGTGCTCACACACGGGGGTGGAGGGCAGAGGGGGGGTCCTGGCACAGCTGCAGCCAGCCAGCACCCCTCCTGACACCCCCCCGGTTGTTTTCGGCAGGGGTGGGGGGGGAAGCTAACCCCTGGCAGCGCACCAGCTCTGCCTACCCACCCGCCGCCAGATGAAGACATGAGCCCCCGTAAATCCACCTTTTCATGCCAAGACTAATGAGATTAAGCAGAGGCCCGGCGGCCCCCCCCTCTGCGCCTCGCCCGAGCGCCCTGCTCTCCTCCAGCCTCGGCACTGTGACAGAGCTGGGGGGGTGCCAAAGTGTTGGGGTGCCGGGTACCCCCCCCCCGCGAAAAAAAACCTCCCTGCCTCAGTTTCCCTGCTGCACACATGGACGGGCAGAAGGGCTGCACACGGGCACTGCGTGCGTGCAAACACCCCCGGGGCCGTGAGGCTGCGCGTGTGTCAGGTCGCTGCCTGCACACGCACGCCTGCGAGCGTGCACATCCCCACCAGCCACAGCAGCAGCAGACGCGTGGGCACATTTCCGTGTTCCCACGTGCGCGTCCATGTGCAATTGTGTGCACGCTCCCACGGGTCTGTACACGCGTGTGCAAGCCCCTCTTCCCTGGGCACCTGCTCCTACAAAGCCACTCGCTGGTCCCCTGGTGCTTGTGCCACCCTTCCAGGGACCAGGCTGTACAAACACACATGCACACGCGTGTGCACAGGCGTATAGTCACCCATCCGGCAGCCGTGGGAAAAGCTCCCCCGGGCTGGGGGCTCCCACGTCGCAGTTGCTGGGTGACAGCAAGGCCTAGCGATGCCATGAGCTTGTTTGCATATGCAAAGCAGCATCTTTGCTGCGGGGTGCCCCGGGAAGAGGCTTTGCCCCCTGCTCCCAGGGACCCAGCCGGGATGCTCAGGGATGCCGACACGTCTCCCACGCACACACACCCCCCACCCTGCCCTGGCCCCACATGTTAGCATGGGCCTGCTTCATTAACGGCAATTATTCTCACTAGGGTAAGAGCTGCCCCCCCACTGTTTCCCACCCCACAGAGTCCCCTCTGCTTGTGCTGTTGCCAACATCATCCCCATGCCAGGGGGCTGCCAACGCAGCACCCGGCTTTATGTCCCCACCTCCCTGTTAGCTGGGGGGGGGGCACCCTGCCCACACAGTGACACCCTGCCAGCCCGTGAACCAGCCCCTCCCACAAAACAACCCTGTCCCAGCTCCACACTGGCAGGATCCCAGTTAGCCTCCCTGCCCCCAGGGCTGGGAACTGCTGGGGGGATGCATGGGAGGGCTGGGGGGCCTCTTGGGGACGCCATCTAGGTACCCACCCATGGGTACCCACCTCCAGGGGCCTCCCCACACACAGTGCGGGGGGGGGGGGGGGCACAGGTATCCCTGGCCATGGGCCCCCCAACACACAGACCAAAGGAGGCTGGAAGGGGACCCAGGTGTCCTGGGCTGGAAGAGGCACCGGGGAGAGATGCCAGATTAATCAGGAGCTGGGAGGCCTGGGTTCATTGCCCAGCACTGCAGAGAGGTGCGGGGGGGTGGGGGGGGTGGGGGAACTGGGACACCCAGTTCCCCTGAGGCTGCAAAGCTTAGGCTGGGGAGGGGGGGGGACGACGACAACAGGACCAGGACAGTTGGGTCCAGCACGGTGGGCTCAGGGCCACCCAGTGCCTTGCACCCCACCGCTCACCTTGGTGACTCGGGAGGGAAGGCCGTGCCCCCAACCCCCCCATAAACTAGATCCCCCCCAGTCTACCCAGTTTCTCTCCCTTCCAGTGGGGCAGCAGAGCCTTGACGTGGGGAATGGTGGGGGCGTCCCCACCCTCCCTATCCTCAACCCCACACCCCCTCCATAGGTACACACACATTCCCCCCCCCAGTTCCTGTCCCGCATCCCATCCCAGTCCCCCCTTCCTGCACCCCCCATCCCGCTGCCCAGCGACGCAGCTCTCCCGGGCTGGGTCCCGCTCCACGCCCCCCGATCCCCGGGGCTCCTCCCGGCCCCGCTCCCGGTCCGGTCCGGTCCCCGCAAGTCCCGCCCCAGTGTCCAGCCGTCCCTGACGGTCTCCGCTGTGTCTCTGTTCCCCTAGAGCCGGTGCCGGTCCCACACCGCCGGCTCCCCCGGCTCCCAGTACCCCTGTCCCGATGCAAAAACCCCCGCTCCGTCCGGTCCCCCCCCGCCACCAGCTCCCATCCATCGCCCGCTCCCGGGACCAGCCCCGCTCGGAGACCCCGCTGCGGGGCCCCCCTGCGCTGCTGTCCCGCTCCCCCCGGTGCCCCCCCGGTACCCCCCCGGTGCGGGCCGTACCCAGAGCAGGCAGGAGAGGCAGAGCCCGGTCATGCTGCCCGCGGCGCGGCCCCGTGGCCGGCCGACCCCCCCCCCGGCCCCCTCGCTCCGCCCGCCCGCCAGCCCCGCCCCGGGCCCACACCGCCCCCCCCAGCCGGGGGGAGAAGGGGGGCGGCCCGACCCCGCAGCGCCCACCAACAACCCGGCCGAGGTGGCTCCGGGGGCGGCCAGGACCCCCACCCCAGCAGAGGGGCTGCGGGACTGGAGGGGCCGGAGTGAGGCTGTGGGTCGTCCCGACCCTCCCCTTCTCCCTCCCCCCCCAACATTTGGGATCCATTTCCTCCGCTGACACGGGGGGCACCCGCCACCCACCTCTTCCCCACCCCTCCTCCGGCCTCCAGCGGCTCCTGCGGCGGGGTGTCCCCCCCCCATCCCCAGCCGTGTCCCCTGGGTGGTCCCGGGATGGGAGACAGGGAGGGATCGGCGGACATCCGTGCGCCGAGCTGGGGGGCCTCAGCGAGGGGGGGACAACCTCCAGGCGGGACGGAGAGCGGCTGGCAGCCCGCGGCCCTGGCGGGGATGAATTTGGCAGGGGGTGCCCCAGCCCCTCCGGGGGTGCCTGGCCGGGCAGCACCCGGCTCCCTCCCACCATCCCCCCCGCCCCTGCCAGCGCTGACTCCGGCTCCAGCCTGGAAACTTGTGCTCAGCTGGCCGTGACCATGAGGCTGTGAGTCAGGGTGGGGGACGCGCCGGGGGGAAGGACACGCTGGCGGGACGAGCCACGGCTGGCACTGGGACGTGGGGACATGGGCACGGCGGAGATGCGGGCACTGTAATGCCACCCCACCCCCCCGTGCCTCAGTTTCCCATCTGTACACTGTGTGCAGCCACCAGCCTGGAGAGGAAGGGCAGGGTGGGACATCGAGGGGGGTCTGCCCTTCCCAGATGCTGAGGTGGCTTCTGACCCCCCCAAAGTGCAGCACCTTCTCTCCAAAACATGCGTGTCCCACCACCCCGCTGCTCTGCTGTGCCTGCGCGGCCCATGGTAGAGGTACACCACATACCTCTAGGTATATTTGGGGATGTGCCAGCTGGGACAGGGGAGGATGGGGACAGCACCCCTCGACCCCCCATGCCAGCTAGGGCCAGGGGCAGAGGGAGGCTGGGGGGCCTGATGCTGCTCACAGCACCAAACAGGCGGGGAGCACCCATCTGTGCACACACACACACACACACACACACACCGGCATTACAGCCCTCATTAATCAGGCTCGTTACTGCCCACAAATGAAAGCCCCAATGGAGAGGGGTGTCCCCACCCCCCCATAAATCACCCCCTCCCATTCACTGCTGAGACAAGCCCAGGCCCCTCATAAGGGCAGGGACAAGGGTCATGCAATGAGGACAGGGTGGCTGCAGGGACACTGCCCATGAGCATCATTTAGGGCTCATTTTCTCAGCAGGGGGGCACAGACGGGGGCACTTAGCCCAGGGACACCCCTTCCCCAGGTACCACTGGTGCAGGCATGTACCCCCAGTGCAGGGCCAGCCTTGGTAGGAGTCCTCTGCATCCCCCTCCCAGGGTCACAGTGTCCCCAAGCCCCCCATGCCTGCTTCCAGCAGAGCTGTCCCCGCACTGTCCTTGGGTGCACAGGGCACACGCACATGTCGCACACGCACCCCCCCCTGCGTACACGCCGGGGCACACTCACACACACCACACATACAGCCCACGTCACGCGTGGGTGGTGGGCACCCACATGTGTGGGTGCCTGTCTGGGCACAGGAAGGGCTGGGGGACACCCCTCTAACATCTCACACCAGTGTAAAGCCCCACGGCTACGGCACCCAGCGCACACGCATGTGCTAGGGGGCATGCACACGCACCCACGCAGCGACACGCACCCCACGGCAGCTCCCCCGAGGCCGGCTGTGCACCTACACTCCTGCGAGCTGCAGCTCACTCTCACCCCAGCCCCATCTGCACGTTCATGAACACACGCACACACAAGCACACACGTGTGTTACGCACCCCCACGAGTCCCTGTTCTCGCACCCGCATCAGGGACACACGGACACAGGGATGGACATGGGACTGCACAACCACCGCCCCACACCTCACCAGTGCCACCCACACACTCACAGCCCTGAGCACCCACCCGTGCCCCCGGCGGCTCACGGTCCTGCGCCCCCGGCACGCACTGGGCTCCCCAAGCAGCTAGGGGCCTCTCCCTCCTCCAGGCTGGGTCTCTGCCCTGGCACATACTGGCCTGTCACCACCCTGCAGTGACACTCCCCCAGGCGCTGCCTGGTGGTGGCTTTGGCACCCACTTTGCTGGCACGGTGCAGCCTGAGTGGCCTGTGCCACCCCACCGGGCACGGGGCAGCTTCCCAAAAGTTAAGGAACCAAGTGAGGGTGGTGAGTGGAGCCCCATGCCCTCCACCAGCCTCCCCCCTCCCTGCCTCAGTTTCCCCAGCACGAGCGGCATAACAGGATGGGTCCCCGCACCGGGCACTGCATGGGCACAGGGATCCCCCCCATGCGGGGCAATCCTTTGCCACAGGGATCCCACACACACCAGGTGCTGATGGGCACAGGGATGCCCCATGCCGGGTGCTTATAGGCACGGGAGTCCCCCACACTGGGCACCTTTTTGGGCACAGGGATCCCGCACAGACTGAGCACTTTGTGGGCACAGAGCTCCCGAGTACCGGGTGCTTACTGGTACAGGGATCCCCCATGCTGGGCACTTTATGGGCACAGGGATCTCTCCTGCCATGTGCTTTATGGACACAGGGGTCCCCTCACACTCGACACAGGGGTCCCCCCGTTGTGGGTGCTGTAAGGACACTGGGACACCCCCCACCTCTACACTGACTCTGTAAGGACACAGGGATCCCAGCAGATCCCTCCCTGTGAAACGCTGTACAGCAGATCCCCTCCAGCCAGGCACTGCAGGGGCCCGGGGGTGCGAGTTATAGGCTGGGGGGGTCACAATGCCACCCTGGGGGGGACACAAGGAGGGACAAAGGACATGCCCGGCACCCTGGCATGCATACGCACGGTTTAACCCCCCGCTGCCCGCAGCAGGCAGGGCCAGCCCCAGCCTGTACCCCCATCCCCCTGGCACCCCCGGAGCCCGCCCCAGCTGCGTGCCTTCCCCCCACCCCCCGCAGACCCTGACCCTAACGCCGTGCCCGGCGGTGCCCGCTTACCTCCCGGTGGCGGCAGGCGCGGAGGGGCAGGAGGCAGGACACCAGGGACTTCCCCCAGCGAACCAAGGTGGCAAAGCACCAGCTCAACCGGGTCATGGTGCCCCCGACCGGGGGTCACCCGGCCGGGGAGGGGGGCTGCAGGGACCGACCCCTGCCCAGAGCACGCTCGGGGGAGCGGCCAAACCCAGCCGTTCTCCCCCGGCTGCAACAAGCTCCGGTGCCCGGGCAGTGCCCAGGAGGTGCCCGGCGGTGGGCACGGGGCTGTGCGGCGATGGGCCGGGGGCTGCGGTCCCACTGGGTCCTGTCCCCGTCCCCCCCACCCCGCTTCCCCCCGCGGTCCCCCCAGCGTCGCCTGCGCGCTGGCAGCCAGGCAGGGAGCACCGTGCCCGCCCATGTCCTGCAGTGCTTGGGTGGGAGCCAGCTCCGACACGCTCCCCCTCCTCCTTCTCCTCCTCCTTCTCCTCCTCCTCCTCCTCCTCCCCGCACACGGGGCTCGGCACCCCCCGGCCTCACCCGCCTGCCCCCCGGGCACTGCATCCCCTGGGATGGATGCTGGACCCTAACAGTGCCCCACCACCCCCACCCCCTCCAGCCCCCTTCGGTTTGGGGATGCAGGAACCCGGACGCCTGGGTTCAATCACAGCTCAACCCGCGACCCGCCCCCCGCCCCGACCCTGTCTCAGTTTTCCTCCGGCACCCCCTGCCCACCCCAAGCCCTAAATGACAGTGACTGCACATGACGGGGCTTCCCTGCCTCTCTGCCCCTCCCCAGCACCCCACTGAGCCTCTCCCCAGGAGTCTGAGCACACACTCAGGGACCCCGCCCCCAGTCCCCCCCAGCAGGGTCCCCTCTTCAAGACCATGCCCAGCTGATGCCCCATGCTGTGGGCACAGTGTTACCCAGGGGAACCCCTCACCACAGGACACCCCGACATGGCCCTGGGCACCCTCACCCCGCCATGGGGCTTGCACAGGGCAGGGGGACAGGCTGAACCCCCTGCAGCTGCACCAGGTACCCCACACCCCCCCGCACCAATCGGGGTAGTGTCAAGGCGGGTGGTGGCAGCAGCCCCCGATGCCAACACAATGTCATGGTGATGCTGGGGCAAGGACCCATCCCCATGGGGCAGCTGCCAGTGCCAAGCGTGGGCAGCAGCCATGCCAGGCCTGGGCACTAATTGCATTTGCCCTGGGAAGGCTCCTAATGAGCAGCAGCACCACGGAGGGGTGCAGGGGGCAGGGGTTTTGGGGGGGTCCCACACACTTCACAGCTGTCCCCCCACACCCCTGCTGGGCTGGCAGAGGGTTGGCGGGCAGGGGGTGCCAGGGTATGGCCCCCCCACCCCAAGCACCAGGGAGGTGACATCACCGCTGGCTCCATCGTCCCCCACCTCCATTTAATTAGCAGATGGCCCCCGGACCGCCCCCCCACCAGGCAGCGCCAGGCCTGTGCAGGGCCATTAGCTTTATTGGCTGCGCTGAACGAGGGCCAGGCCTCGTTAATTGAATTGCACCCGCGCCAAGGGCAGGCAGGCGTCTTCTCACCCCCCCTCCAGCCCCCGGCAACCCCCCTGGCCCTTGGCTGGGCCAGGGACAGGGGACCCCACAGCCAGGGGACCAGGGTGGCACCCATCCTGGTGAGGGGTGGGCAGGGGCACAGCCCCCCCACGGGTGTCAGTGTCCTGCCCGTGGGGTGCCTGGTGGGGGGCAGGCGGTGCTGGCGGGGGGGTGTGACCCACGCATGTGTGTGCACGCACACCCGAGTGCCCTCTCAGCCCCACGGCCACACCAGCCACACGTATGTGGCTGGCAGCTACACGCAGCCTGCACACGCGTGCAATCACACACACGTGTGCACACACATGTGCATTCCTCCCCCCCCGAAACAGTGCAGTGATGCTCTACTGCACCCCCCAACACCTTGTCCACCCCCCGCATCCGATGCGGGGTGCTGTCTCCATGCCCGCAGGGCCACCCACTGCAGGGTGGCACAGAGCAAGGGGGTTACCCCAAGCACTGCCACCGGTTCCCCCATGCCCCCCAGCTGCTTGGGGACACCCTGTGTATGGGCCAACACTCCCCCTCCGGGAGCCAGGAGGGTGCGGGGAGGCCCAGGCTCCTGCTCAGCATCACTTCCTACTTTCACTTTGGTGCGAGCCGACGCCAAGCCTGGGGGAGGCGGGTGCCCCCCAGGCCCGCCGGGGTGGCACAGGTAGGGACAGCGGGTGCTGCGAGGGGGGGAAAGGATGTGGGGACAGCTGGGCATCCATGGGGGCATCCAGCAAGCTGGATGGTGGCGGGGAGCAGGGTGGCAGTAGGTACCCATGCCTGGCACCGGGGGGTTTGAGCTGGCGTCACCCCTGGCCCCCCGACAGGGGTTTAGTCCCCACCCTAGAAGGAGCCCGCAGGGCAGGGCTGGCACAGCAAAGGGGGACAGGGAGAAGCACGGTGGGTGAGGGGCACTGCGGGGCTGAGAGCCCCCCCAGGCACAGAGAGCAAGGGGGGAGCCTTGCCCAGGGTGTCCTGGGAAGAGTTTGCCCCCCCAGCTCTGGGCATAGACCCCATGTGGGGGCAGATGCCCAGGGGGGCTGTGGGCCTTGCTGGGGTGGGCTGCAGCTCCCGGTGGGGTGTCTCTGTGCCCAGGGGCTGTTGCCTCTGGGGGCTGTTGTGCATGTGAAGGGGGGCTCTGTGCCAGGGGCTGCTGCTGCCCCAGGGGTGCTGTTGGCTGCTGCTGTCTGTGTGTGGGTCCCGGACCCCCTCCCCAAAAACTGGACGGGGGAAACTCAAAGCATTCCCAAGCCTCATTCCCATGGGAGGGCATCAGGGTCCACCCCAGGTCTTTACCCCGCCCAAGGGCTGCACAAGGGGACCAGCCTCGGTGACCCCCTCCCCAAAACTGGCACCCCCCAGACCAGGGAGCTGGGTGCCAAGGGGCCAAACCATGATTCACAATGTGATGCAGGGCCGGCAGGGGGTGGCTCCTGCAGCCGCCCCCCCCGACCTCCCACACTTCCTCCTGGCCAAGGTACAAAAGGAGAAGCGGTCGGGAGCAGCTTAGGCGCGGGGACACACCGGCATCCCCCTGGCACCCAGCGAGCACCTCGGGGCACCCCACAGCTCCCAGCCACAGGTAAGGGGCTCCTCTTCCCGGGGGAAACTGAGGCACGGGCAGGATGGGCAGGCAGGAAGATGGCTCGTCCAAGGTCACTCAAGGGCACCGTGACGGAAATCCAGTCATCTGCAATCCCGTGTCCTGCTCTGCCTGCTGTGGCAGGGGCACAGGATGCTCACGCACGCTTGGGCACGCTTGGGCACACACGGTCCTGTGAGCGCACACGCACCCTGCCGTGCGTGCCCCCATGCACGCAAGTGTGTGCTCCCCCAGCCCTGTGCCCAGCCACTACCTGCAGTGACAAGCCCCCGACCTGCCACCTCCATGAGTGCTGTCCCTCCCCCTGTCCCCAGGGTGCCACCCGCTGCCCGCCCAAAACCACCCCTCTGCACTGTACCCCCAGCCCCCCAACCCCACGCCCACAACACCCCCAAACCTCGTGCAGGCAGCATGCTGCGCCAGAGGGCTCTGCCTTGGGGGGGAGCTCAGTTTGGGGGACTGTGTGTTGGGGGCTCTGTGCCCCCTTTCCCCGCCCCCCCGCAGCCCCCCACACTGTTCGTGCTGTGAGCAAAGGAAGCGAGAGCAGAAGCAAAGGCAGTGCTTCCCCTGCACCAAACCCACATCCTGAATCCTGGGGGACCGGGACAGGGACAAGGACAGGGACACACCAGGGTGGAGGGGCTCAGGCCCAGGAACCCCTCGAGGAATAGGGGCAAAGCCTTGGGGCACTTCAGGTTAGGGCACATGGACAGCTAAAGGGGTACGGGGTGGGGCGCCTTTGCCCACCCCATACCTCCTACTCCATGTAGTGGGTAAGGAAAGGGGGTGCCTGAGCCCACCCCCTCTTACCTTAACAGCAGGCAGCTGGGGGTTGGAGCTGGGGGGCGGGGGGGGCCAGACTATCTCCTCGGGGCAGAGAGTTTGGGGATGCCAGGTGAGTGCCAGCCTGGCACCTCTCATCGCTGCCCCTGCCTTTGCAGACCCCTGGGAACAGCCATGGCAGGGGACGGGGAGCTCAACCGCGTCATCAAGGATCTGCAGAGTAAGTGTGCCAGCCTGTCCCCTGCCAGCCTGTCACATCTCACCCTGGCCATGCCGGGCCCCTCCTCACACCCAGCCCGTGGGCAGCAGGGGGGTGTCACTGCCAGGGGTGCACCAGAGCATCCCAGTGCCAACCCTACCTGTGCTGCCTGCTCCTGTCCTTGCTGCCAGCCCCAGGGGACCAGCAGTGCCCAGCGGGTACCTGTGCCCCTCTCTCCCCCTGCTGCCCCATTCCATCCTGGGGCAGGTTCCTCTTTCACACGACAGCAGAAATCCCCAGGGCTGGGAGCCAGGAGGCGGTGGGGAGGGGGATGGGATGAGGCAGGGTGCCCGCTGCCTGTGCCAGCTCAGCCCTGCCATCCTGCAGAGACCGTGGCCGAGCTGAACCACGGCTACCGAGAGCAGAACTTGCCGGTGACGGATGGGAGTCGGGAGCTGCACAGCCTCTGTGCCCAGCTGGAGTTCCTCCTCCAGGTACCCTGCTCCTCCATACCTGCCACTCCCTGCCTCAGTTTCCCCTGGGGCACAGCTGGGAGCAGAGGGGACCCCGTGCTGGCCCTTTTGGGGGGTGGGATGACCCCAGTCCTGAGCATCCCCAGCCATGTGAGTACCCGGGACCAGGCTCACCCACTTCCGCATGTGTAATTGCACATGCTGCAAAAGGGAAACTGAGGCATGGAGCCAGCAAGGAGGGGACACCAGGACCCACCCTGCTGGGGGAGCTGGCTGGATCCCAGCCCCACAAGGGGACAGCCTGGGGCGACAGAGGACACCCCCAAATGAGCAAGCCCAAGCCCTTGTCTCTGCCAGTTCGACCTCAAGGAGAAGAGGAGCTTCTTTGGGCAGCGCAAGGACTATTGGGACTTCTTGTGCCAGGGCCTGGCACGGCGCCGGCAGGAGCACGAGGGTGTTCGCTTCGTCACCTCCCTGGACAAGGTGGGCAAGGGCTGGTGGGGCACCTGGGGTCTCATGCAGGCACACATGCATGTGCTTGTGCTTGTCTGCGGGTGCGCACACACTTGGGCACGGGCACACACTCATCAGGGCACTGAGGATTCACCCACTGGCCCTTTCTCCCCTCCGGGGTCCCCACTGCCTCCCAGCCCTGGCCCTGGGGACCCCCTTCCCTCCTGCACGGGCTGAGGGGGGGAGGGGGGGCAGGCTGGCGTGGCAGGCCTGGATAACCCCCTCTCCCCCCCAGCTGAAGACCCCCGTGGGCAGGGGCCGAGCCTTCCTGCGGTACTGCCTGGTGCACCGCCAGCTGGCAGAGTCCCTGCAGCTCTGCCTCCTCGACCCCGAGAGCCTGCGGTGAGAGTGGGGGACACAGGGAGAGGATGCTCACCATGGTGGGAGGCAGAGCCAGGGCGGGCAGCACCCGGCAGCACCCGGTCAGCAAGGATACTGCAGGTGCTTGTGCCTGCCCGGGGGCACAGAGTGGTGTGTGAGCTGGTTTTGTGGTTGCAGTGAGTGGTACTACGCCCGCAGCCCCTTCCTGAGCCCCCAGCACCGGGCAGAGATCCTGGGCAGCCTCTATGAGCTCGATGGTGTCACCTTCCACCTGGCCCTGCGCAGAGCTGACCTGGACATCGCCTGGCCCATGTTCTCCGAGTGAGCCTGGGGATGTGGAGGTTATCAGGGGCATTGGGGTATCAGGGGCGCCAGGGGCACCAGGGACACAAGGGGCATCAGGGGCACCTGGGGCTCAGCATCACAGAGCATCACATGGGTGTCCCCCTGCCACCCTGGCCCTCCTGCGCCCGCAAAGGTGCCACATGTGCATGGACACACACACACTGCCATCCTCTGACAAGTACGTGCCCAGGCACAGGTCTGCTGCAGCACCGTGCCACTGTGACATCTGAGACACAGGGACACACGCGTGTGCATGCACATCCTTGCCCCTGGGCACACTTGCGGGGAGCACTTGTGGACACAGACGCTCCGCGCACTCACGCCTGCCCTGCTGCTTGCACGCTCCTGGGCACGCACTGCCACAAGCACACACGCAGCCCCCAGTTCCCCCCTGCCACCGCCATGGGAGTCTCCGGGTGCCACCTGCTCTGCAGGTGTTTGGGCTGATGGTACTAGCCTCCCTGGTCCCCTGTCACCAGGTGCCACCCGGTGCCACCATCCCTGCTGCCCTCTCCATCTTCAAAGGCCAACCATGCCCAGGGAGCCCTGCGGGGAGGGTGGCAGTGCCTAGCTCACCCTGGGGGTGACCTGGTGGCCCTGAGTCTGGTGTCCCATCTAGGACACTGGTACGGCCCAGCCCTGTGTCCGGGAGCAGCCCGGCAAAGATGGCCCTGCAGACAGATGGCACCAGCATCGAGGCGCATGGATGGCCTGATGTAATCGCCCGTCCCATCACATCACCCCGTGGGGTGCCAGCCCACCCGTGCCCACCCACCTTTACTGCCCCACGGACAGGGAGTGTAGAGGTGGAGGAGGAGGATGTGAAGGTGAAGGAGGATATGGAAGTGAAGAAGTACGTGGAAAAAGAGGATGAAGAGGAGATGGAGGAGGAGGAGGAAGAGGAGGAGGAGGAGGAGGAGGAAGAGGAGAAGAAGGAGGAGGATGTGGACGTAGATGTGGAGGAAGATGTGGAGGTGGAGAAGAAAATGGAAGAGGAGGGTGAAGATGAGTTGGAGGAAGATGGGAAGGAGATGGAGAACGTGAATGTGAAGGAGATGGAGGATGCACGTGGCGTTGGCAAAGCACCCCAGCCCAATGGTGACGAGGAGCCTGGCACGTCCCCACCACCCAGCACCGGGTGCATGCCGGGCTCCTCACCGCCAGTGCCCGGACAGCCGGATGGGACAGAGGCATCCCTGTGGGCACTGGTGTCCCGGCTGCGGGCCGAGCTGGGGCAGCGGGAGGCGGCGTTGCGGGAGCTGGCTTCCCGGCTGGCGCGGGAGCAGCGGCGGCACCGGCGGCAGGAGGAGTCCAGTGCCCGGTGTGCCCAGCTGCGGGCACAGGAGGCCGAGGCACTGCGGGAGACCAACACCTTCCTGGGGCAGGCTCTGGCGGCGGCGGTGGCGGCGGGGGGCCCGGGAGCACTGGCACAGGCGCAGGAGGAGGCACAGGGCTGGCGGCAGGCAGCGGAGGAGCGGGGTGCCCAGCTGGCCGGGGCGCTGGCGGAGGCAGCAGCCCTGGCCTCACGCCTGCGGGAATGCCAGGCGGCGCTGGCAGTGGGACCGATGGACAGACTGGAGGATGCCAGTGTCCCCGAGGAGGTGGCCGCTGTGGAGGAGGTGCTGCGGCAGGCACTGGAGCTTGCCCGTGGCCCCCTGGAGCCCCCGCTGGACCCCCAGGTGGAGGGAGACCCTGGCACAGCCGCCAGCATGGCCATGGTATGGGCAAGCCCAAGGGGACCCCATGGTGGGGCCGGGGGTTCAGGGGACCGGGGCTGAGCTCCCACTCTCCCACAGCGCCTGGCCGCCCTGGCCACCACAGCACAGGAGGAAGCCCGGCAGAGCCAGCAGCAGCTCCTGGCCCAGCGGCAGGAGGTGGCTCGGCTGCAGGAGCAGCTCAGCAGGTTGGGCAGGGACCCCCCGCTCCCACTGTCCCCCATCCCACTGATGCAGGGTTTCCCATGGGACCCACATGGTGCCCTGCTTGGATCCAGGGGAGCAGCTCCTGGGGATGGGCAGGGGGAAGGAGGGAAGGGTTTGGGGAGGGAGGGCTGGAGGGAGGCACCAATCTGGGGACTGAGAGGTAGGTGGAGGAGTGGGTGGGCAGAGGGGTGGAAGAATGAACTTGGGGA
Organism: Larus michahellis; assembly: GCF_964199755.1. Classification (NCBI taxonomy): domain Eukaryota; kingdom Metazoa; phylum Chordata; class Aves; order Charadriiformes; family Laridae; genus Larus; species Larus michahellis. Next base: position 43,212,553 of record NC_133902.1, on the reverse strand, counting down.
AAGCAGATGGGTGGAGGGATGGAGGGGGGGATGGAGGGGTGAATTTGAGATGAATAGAGGGGTGGGTGGATGGAGGGATGAATTTGGGGTGAATAAGCTGATGGGTGGGCACACAGAGGGATAGAAGGATGAATTTGAGACAAGTGGATGGAGGAACAGAGGGATGAATTTGGGGTGAGTAGATAGATGGATGGGTGGGCAGAAGGACAGAGGGGTAGGTGTAGGGAAGGACAGATGAACAGCTGGGAAACAGGTGGGTGGGTGGCTGTCCCGGCAGATGGCAAGGTGGCTGTGAGGATGGGGAGCCAGCTTGGGGATGGATGGGCAGCAGATAGAGGGAGGGAGGGAGGGAGGGATGGATGGATGGATGGATGGATGGATGGATGGATGGATGGATGGATGGAGACAGGCAGCTGAGGGACAAGGGAACCATCTCCCTGCTGCTCCACTCCAGGGCCCGGCAGGATGGGGAGCGCTGGGCATCGGCACTGCAGCGGGCGCAGCGGGAGGCCCTGGAGCGGGAGGCCACGCGCGGCGCCGAGCAGGCACGGCAGCAGGAGCTCATCCGTGACATGAAGGGGCGGCTGCTGGAGCTGCTGCGGTGAGAGCCCCGGGGACCCCACTGGTGTGGGGCCATGCGCAGGTGGGGACACCCAAGCCCCTTTGCCCAGAGGAGGGCACCAGAGCCCAGGCGAATTTTGCTCACCACCTTGGGAGACCTGGGGAGAGACTTGGGTGCCCACCTTGGGTCTGGGGTGCCAGGGCATGCTTCCAGACCCACGCCGCTGGGCATACTCCTGCTGGGGCTGACCTGTCCCCTCCCACAGGGAGAAGGACGCCTTGTGGCAGAAGACAGAGGGCATTGACACCCCGATGCCCAGCCCGGCGCCCCACGACACAGGGTTCTGCGCCCGCTGCCACAAGGATTTCCGCCTCCTCTCCCGGCGGTACAACTGCAGGTGGGCTATGGGGGACACTGGGGGTGGCACCGGGATGGCACAGCTCTCACTGCCCGCTCTCTTGGCAGGCTGTGCCAGGGCAAGGTGTGCCACGCGTGCTCCGTGGACATGGGCAAGCAGGGGCGCTGCTGTCTCCTTTGCTACCAGCAAAGGCACCCACAGGCTACATAAGCCGGGACCACAGCCCCTGCACCGTACCTGGGACACCCCCTGCCCTGGCTGCCTCCTCTCCGACTTACCGGGGACGTAGGTGTTGGGGGCCTTCAGGCAGGTCCTGCTGCCCAACATTTTGGGTTTGAGACGTATCTTTCTTGTGGCTGGTCCACGGAGAAGAAAACAACCTATTCCTGCTACCCCTGCGGCTCCCGTGTCGTCTATCGGTCATCGCCGGATTGATCCCCACGCTGGGTGCGGGGTGGGGTGATGCTGGTATGGGGGTGTCAGCCCTCCTGGGGGGAACCATCCCCATAAGGGGTGTCCCAGCTGCAGCCATGCTGACCCGCCGTCTGCTCCATCCTGCAGCGGGGAGGCAGCAACAGGAAGGGGAGACGGTTCTTGGCCAACAGCCCTGGCTTCCTGCCAGGCTGGGAGGAACGGCTTGGGCAAGAGGTTTCCCAGATGCAAAGGTGATGGGCTGTCCCTGCCCAGCCCCCCCGCTGACCCTGCCCAGCCCCAAGTCCCCAGGGCTCCCTACATGGGTGCCAGGGACCCCCGTAGCCACCCGTGAGCCAGCCCACAGCTGGCACCTACTGATGCCCCCCATGGTTATGAACCCTGAGAAGCCTGGAGCAGGGGGGGTGGAGTAACGGTACGGCACCCCCCGTGGAGAGTTGCTTAGGCATGGTGGGACAGGCACCCCGGTACCAGGCACACAGCGGGGATCCCAGCAGGGTCACAGCCCCCTCTTCAGCACCTCTTCCCCACTCTGGTGCCAGCCCCAGTTGCCCAAGCTGGGGCGGAAATGTCCTGGTTGTGTAAGGGACAGGTCCCCAACCCTTTGCACAATGATGTCCTGGCACCACAGTACCGGGGGGGGCAAGAGGTGCCCCGGGTGACAGCACCCTTCAGGGCAGCAGTCACAGGGCTGCTTGGTTGCAGCAAGGGGCTTCCCAGGGACCTTGCAGTGGTTTGCTCCAATGTGGCTCAGATCAGGGTCGGGAAGGGAGTAACTTCGTCTACAGGTGGGACAGATGCTACATGGAGACCCCCACACTGGAGAAGTACCAGGACCTGGCTGGGTGGCTGTGAGGACCAAGCCCTTTGTGTCCTCTCTGGGGATGCACACGATGCTGAACTCTCTGCAACAGCCTCTTGGGTAACAGCCCTTCCCTGGCCTGGCAGCGGGGTTACCCACACCCTGCCAGGTTCAGCTGGCACCTCTGCTTTGGCACCAAGGTGGAGACCCCAGAACCCACCGTCCCCAGAGACGTGCCCTAGCCCCATTCCGCCATCCCCCTCCCCATGGCAAAGAGGAGACACACCTGGGTGACTGTCCTGGTTTCAGCTGGGGTAAAGTTAGTTTTCTTCCTAGTAGCCGCTGTGTTTTGGATTTAGTATGAGAATAATGTAGATAACACATACTGTTTTAGTTGCTGCTAAGTAATGCTTATATTAAGTCAAGGACTTTTTCAGCTTCTCACAGAAGCTGAGAGGGAGCACAGGCAGGAGAAGCTGGCCAAAGGAATATTCCATACCATAAACATCATGCTCAGTATATAAACGGGGGTTGACCTGGCGGCAGGAATCCACAATCGCTGCTCGGGACGGACTGGGCAATTGATCATTAGGTGGTGAAAATTGCATCGCATCACTTATTTTGTATATTCTTTTACCATTATTTTTTTTCTCTCTAACATTACTGTTCTATTAAACTGTCTTTATCTCAACCCATGAGATTTTTTTTCCTTTTTCTCCCTCTTCTCCCTAAGCTACTTGGGGGGAAGGGAGAATGAGTGAACAGCTTCATGGTCCTAGTTGCCAGCAGGGGTTAAACCATGACAGTGACCAACCCACCAATTCCTTTATTGCTGGACGGCCGTCAGCCACCAACACTGTCCCCACAGCGGGGTCACGGGGTCCCCAAAGTCACAGGCTCTACCCCAAAGAGCAGGGAGGGTGAGCAGCACTTGGCATCACTTCCCTGGCAATGGAGTCCTACCCCCTCGCTGCCCAAGCCCCCTTCTAGCCGGGGTCCAGCACCCAGTGGTGGCCCTGCCCATCCCTGTGGCATCACCATCCGCATCCCAGGGGGCTGGGTGAGGATGCTGGGTATGTGGGGTGCTGGGACCTGCTGGGAGCTGCGAGGGTCGGGTCCCAGCAGGGCTCAGAGGGTGGTGGACGTGTTGCCAGAGGTGGAGGTGTAGGAGGCGTGGCCATAGCGGGTCACAGCATCCTTGCTGATGAGCCCACGCTGTGCCAGGATCTTGAGGAAGCTGTTGCGAAACTTCTGCCCGATGAAGGCGTAGATAATGGGGTTGATGCAGCTGTGGGCAAAGCCCAGGACCTGTGTGATGGAGAGGGCTGTGTCTATGCGGTTCCTCCTCTCGCAGGTCTCAGCGATGGCTCGTATCCTCATAAGGGTGTCGCTCACCAATGTGATGTTGTAAGGCAGCCAGCAGATGAGGAAGACCAGCACCACGGCAAAGATGACCTTCATGGCCCGCTGCTTCTGGGAGTTCTTGGTCTGCAGGAGGGTGTGGATGGTGACACCATAGCAGAAGAGCATCACCAGGAGGGGCAGGGCAAAGCCAAAGGTCTGCGGCAGGACCCGCAGCACCACCCGCCACTTGGCCGTGTCCTCACCACCAATGTGCTCATAGCACACAGTGCCGTTGCTGGGCGAGGGGAAAGCCTCACGGAAGAGCAGCACGGGCAGGGAGAGCAGCACGGAGAAGACCCAGATGCCCAAGCAGACAAACTTCACCCAGTGCCTCTTCTCGGTGGCAGCCCGAGTGGCATAGACGATGGCCAGGTAGCGGTCCACGCTGATGCACGCAAGCAGCAGGATGCCGCTGTAGAAGTTGGCCTCCTGCAGCATGGAGATAGCTTTGCACATCACGGTGCCAAAGACCCACTCATGGGCTCGGTAGGCAGCCCAGAGTGGCAGGCTAAGGGCGAAGAGCAGGTCTGCCACCGCCAGGTTGAGCAGGTAGACATCGGTGACAGAGCGGTTGGTGTGGCTGGAGGTCACCACCAGCACCACCAGCCCATTCCCCACCACGCTGAGGATGAAGACGAGGCAGTAGATCACCACCACCAGGTACTTGTTGAGGACGGAGCCATCGGGCCGGCATGGGGCAGAGGAGATAGCGGTGTCGGGCATGGCCGTGCTATATTCATAGGTGTAGTTGTAGAGGGACAAGAGATCGGAGAAATCCCCACTGAAGGAGAAGGACTCCATTTTGCCTGTGGAGCACAAAGCAGCATGAGTGTGGGGTGGGATGGTGGTGTGGGCCAGGGGTGACAGCATCTCTGGGTCCCCTGGCATGTCCATTGCCCTGCAGATCCACTCCCAGCCAGTGGACATCCCCCCTCCGTCAGTCCACCGTGCCCCAGGTTCATGCTGTGCCAGGTAAGGGGCAGTGCTGCAGGTAGACACTGTCCCTCATATGTCCGCTTTTACAACACCCCCAAGTCAGCTCCACTTCATCCCAACCCCATCCCTTCCCTGTCCCCCATGGAGGAAGGTGTTCCCCCACGGACCAGCCACCTTGTCTTGGGTTGGGGGGGTTCACCCATCAATGCAGCATCACCTCCCTGCAGGGGACACCTGGCCCCTCCAGCATCCCTGCCCCCCCCCCGGTTTGTGTGTGCCCTTCAAAAGCCTCTGAGCTCTTTGGGCATCTCAGGATCCCTTGGGCACCTGCAAAATCTTTTGAGCATCTCTGGATCCCTCTGGCTTCCCCATCCCACTGAGCATCACTGCTGGCGCTGCCACGTCTGCCACCCCAGCCAACGATAAGGCTGCAGTCACGGTGCCCAGGGCAGGCAGGGACTTGAGAAGGTCTGAAGGTGGTTTCATGCCCTTTTTACCCTCCCAGTTCTGTCCCTGTCTGAGCGGTTTCACCCCCGAGACAGAAAGACGTGTCACCCTTTTACAGGCAGCTTTGGAAATATTTCACGTTTCTGGTCTTCCTGTTGGTCAGACGGGTGCTGCCGGGCATCCCCGTGTCCCCTGTGCTCAGCCACAATGGGGAAATCACAGGTGACAGTTGCTCTTCCTGTCTCCTCGCACTTAGGACACCACTTCCCTGCTCTGTCACTGCCTCCCCAAAGACCATTGGGTTTCAGCCTTCTCCCAGTATGGATCCAGATCCTCGTTTCTGAGCCCCTCCAGGGCTTGGTGATGCCAGGGCTGGTCATGAGCACTGAGTCCCTGCAGTGCTGGGGGGGACTGAACTGGCTCATTTGAACTCAAACCCTCCCTGGGACCAACTTTCCCCTCCTGCCCAGTGAGGATTCCCACAGGTGCAGCTGGGCTGGTGCCCCTCCCTGGCTCTGCTAGCCCTCCTCCTGCGGTGACCCCGGGATGGTGATCCTAGGATGGTGGTGCTGGGATGGTGATGCCCCAGCACCCCAGAGGACCACAGCTGGGGACACTGCCAGTGAAACGTTACCCCGAGCAGGGCCACCAGAGGCATGGAGCAGAGCCAGGCACCAGCGCTTCCCCTCCATCTATTTTTGGCTGTTTCTTTCTGCCTCCCCACTCCAAAATCCCAGTGGTTCCTCTGGGACCGGGTATCCCCCAGCCACAGGTACCCCACAGCCAGCTTGGCTGGGGGAACCAGCAGCACCCCATTTCCCCTCCTGACACTGGAAGGGCTGGGGGACACTGGGGTGGCCCTGGGGGTCGCTGCGGGCAGGAAGGAGGGACACAGCATGGGGAAGCACCCTCCTGGTGATCACTGTGTGAGGAAATGGGAGTGAGCGCTTCCCCCCGGGGCACCCACAGCCGATGTCCCCTGGCACTGCGGGGGGTTTGAACCCCAGATGGTCTCTGAGCACAGCCGTGGGTGTCCCTACCACCACCTCCTGCTCCCCCCACACCCGGCAGCCCCTTGGGCAGCTGGAGCAGCCCACCCCAGCCCCCAGCCCAGCCCCTCTACATGTGAGGGGGCTCAGCCAGGTGCTGGGGGGGCTGTCAAAGCCCAAGGGAAGCCCTGGTCACCCTGGACCCTGGGGACTCACCGCTCGCTGCCCTCACTGTCCCCCCCAAATCGGGGGTCTTCTCTCTGTCCCAAGTCGGTTCTCACTGGGATGCTCCCGGGCACGGGGATGAATCCAGGCGTCACCCTCAAAGGGCTCTGGGAGGGAGTGTGGCAGTGCCAGTCTGGGGGGGTCCCGCCAGGCCAGCCGGAGGGTCCCTCACCTGCACCCACCGCCCTGCTGTCTCCCCGTGCCCGTTGCCTCCGCCGCCCGCTTTATGCCGCCCAGGGAGGAAGCGAGGTTGCAAAACCTTCTCCCAGCGTCAAGGGGAAGTGTCAGCTAGAAGGGACCCTTCCCCAGCCCCACAAGGACGCCTTCAGCGGGGCTGGGGAGAGCCCGCAGCCCCCTGCCACCCTCCCATCCCAGGAGGGCCACCCAGCAGCAGATGACACCGGGGCACACCCAAGGGATATCACCCCCTCTGCAATGATGCACCCTGGGGGGCTCCAACCAGGGGTCCCCTCTTTGTCCCCTGGCCCCCAGTGGATGTGGGGCTCCCCTTGGAGGCCCCCCCGAGTGCTGTGCCCACCCCCCACCCCGGGAGAACGGAGGCCCCCCGGGGCCATGGTGGGGGTTTGGCAGGCAGCCCGCTGGGCAAAGGCAGGGCAGGGCTCCGTGCCTCAGTTTCCCCATTGATAGAGTGGGGGTTGGCACCGGGGCTTTGGGGGACACAGGGGCACTACAGAGCTGGCTTGCTCCCCATTGGGGGGTGCTGCAGGGGACCCCCCTAGAGCAGAGCCCCCTGTCCCTCCTGCCCTGGCTGTGCCATGCTGAGCCAAGTCATGTCCCCCCAGGCTCAAGGGACACCCACAGCACTCCCATAGCCTTGGGGCACCCCTGCTCCCCTGAGCACCCCTATTGCATTTGGGGAACACCTGCACCCAAGGACACCCCCCGGGCACCCCCGTCCCTCTGGGGCACTCCTAAACCCTTGGGGCACCTCCATGCCCACAGTTTTGGGGTGCCTGTCAGTTTTAGGGGTACCCCACACTTTTGGGGCACCTCTCTTCCCTGGGGGCACCCGTAGAGTTGTAGGGCACCATCATACCCCTGGGATGTCACCACAGACCCGAGGACGCTCCTATTCCCTCAGGACACACCCATGCTCTTCTAGGGCACCCCCAAAGTTTTGGGCACACCACCCCTAGCTCCAGGCCAACCTCACAGCCCCCCTAGGGTGTCCCCATTCCCTGGGGCACTCTCACGCTTTTGGGGGGCCCCCCATCCCTTTGGGGCATCCTCCCATCACCCTGGGTCTCCCCTGGTCCATGGGGGCCCCCCATGTTTTTGGGGTCCCGTAACCCTGGGATCACGCAGCCCACGGGCCACCCCTTTTCCCTGTGGGCACCCCCATATCCCTGGAGCACCCCATTCTTGTGCAGACCCCCGTACTCTGGGGCACACCCACATTTGCCTGGGGTACCCCTATATCCCGGGGGGTGTCCCATATTTTGCGGGACCCCCATACACCAGGAGCACCCCATATCCCCTGGGGACTCCCCACACTTTTGGGGACCCCGCCACACTTTTGCCCCCCCCCCTTTTACCCCAGGTGCACCCCATATCTCGGGGGGGCACCCCACACTTTTGAGGACCCCCCACACTTTTTGGGACCCCCTCCCTACCCCAGGTGCATGCCATATCCCTAGGGGCACCCCACACTTTTGGGGACCCCTCCACAATTTTGGACCCCCCCCTTTACCCCAGGTGCACCCCATATCTCGGGGGCACCCCACCCCTTCGGAGACCCCCCTTGTCCCAGGTGCATCCCATATCCGGGGGGCACACCCACACTTTTAAGGACCCCACACACTTTTGGGGACACCCCCCCCTTACCCCAGGCACACCACATATCCCTGGGGGTGCCCCACACTTTTGGGGACCCCCTTATCCCAGGTGCACCCCATATCCGGAGGGGCAACCCCGTATCCGGAGGGGCACACCCACACTATCAAGGACCCCACACATTTTTGGGGACCCCCCCCCCTTACCCCAGGCGCTTCCCATATCCCGGGGGGGCACCCCACACTTTTGGCGACCCCTTCACCTCCACACTTTTGGCGACCCCCCCTTACCCCAGGCGTACCCCATGGCTCCCTCACCTGGCGCCCCCCACCTGGGGGGACCCCCACACCCCGCAGCACCCCCCAGCCCCGGGGGCACCCGTCTGCCCGTGCCGCCCCCCCCAATTTGGGGTACCCCCGGTGTACCCCCCTCCCCTCCGCCCCCGGCCGCTGGGCGGGGCATCAAGTGACGTCAGCGCGGAGGGCGGGGCGGGCGCGCCTCCGCCGCTGCCGCCGGAGGTTGTCGGGGAGGGGGGGCCGGAAGTGACGCGCGGGCGCGAGAGCGGAAGCGGCGGCGCAGGCTCGGGCGGGTCCCCGGTGCGCGCAGCGGGCTCGGCTCCCTCCGGCCTCGGCGCCCTGAGAGCCCCTCCCCTCCCCGCCACCGACATGATCCTGCTCGAGGTCAACAACCGCATCATCGAGGAGACCCTCACGCTCAAGTTCGAGGGCGCGGCCGCCGGGTAAAGGACTGGGGTTGGGGGGGAGGCGCCGGGACGGGCCTGACTGGGGCGGGGGCGGCGGAGCCGGGCTGGGCCTGGCAGGGGCGGTGGGGCCCGGGCCGCGGGCTGAGGGAGGGGCGGGGACCGCCGGTGTAGGATAGGGGCCCGGGGGATGATGGGGCTGGGCTGGGCGCGGGGGGGTGGTGGGAGTGGTGACAAGGCAGGATGGGGGCCTGGGGAGTGATGGGGGGTGGCACTGAGGAAGGATGGCGGCCTGGGGAGTGATGGGGTCATGGAGAATGATGGGGGAGTGGCACTGAAGTAGGATAGGGGCCTGGGGAGCGATGGGAGCCTGGAGAGTGGGGGGGCTGGCACTGAGGTAGGATGATGGCCTGGGGAGTGATGGGGGCATGGAGAATGATGACGGGGTGGCACTAAGGTAGGATGGGGGCCTGGGGAGCAGGGGGGGCAGAGCTGGGGCAGGATGGGGGCCCGCGGGGTGAGGGGGGCTGGGGTTGGTGCTGGAGGAGGGTGGGCTGGGAGAGGGTAATTGGGCTGGGAGCGGGGCAGTTGGTCAGAGGTTGGGCATAGTGAAGGGCTGGGGGATGAGGAGGCAAAGTTGGACAAGCAGAATGTGGGGGAGGTTAGTGCAGTGTGGAGAGCCATGGGAGGAGGAGAGAGGTGGGGAGGGTATTGGGGATTGCGGCGTTGAGGCGGGCTGTGGGAGACAAGCTGGAGGAGAGGGCCTGGGCAAGGTGGGAACTGGGAAGGGGGGAAAGTTGAATTTGCAGGGATGTTTGTTTTGGGTAAAGCAGCTTTCAACAGAACGGGCCAAGCGTGGTGCCAGCGCTGGTACAGAATGTTGGGGGGGAGCCCAGGAACAGGAAGCATGTGGGGGGAGCCGTGGCCTCAGCCTTTTGCTTTGGGGGTGGAGAGCAGATTCCAGCCTGCCCCTCTTTACTTTGCCAAGCAGGAGGGATGCAGGCCCACAGGTCTGCCATGGCCCCTGGTGCCAGGCTGGTGGGTGTCCTGGCCTCGGGGGGTGGGTTGGGGGCTGGTTTGCACCTGCATCTCTGGCTGGGACAGCTCAGTCCCTGGGGAGCCAGTGATTATTTTAATGTGAGTGTTGTATCAGGGCTGTAAAGGTGCTTATCTGAGCACAGTTTAGCTCAGAAGAGAGTCCCTTTGTATAAACGTCCTTATCTGCAGCTGAGCTACCTGTAGGCTCCCTGTGCTGTCTGCACTGCACCTTTGTACAGAGACAAAGCCTTGAGAAGCAAAGCAGGGGTGTTATCTCTGAGGTGGAGCCTGCCCTGGCGCTTCAAAGAGCAGGGCCCAGGCTGCTCTGGGAAGGGACTCCCCAGGCAGGTGCCTTTTTCTATGTCACCTTTTCCTCCAGTGGCTTTCGAAGCTGTCAGCCTTTTGCGTTCAGAACTTTGACAGAGGCCATTTCCTCTGCTTTCCCCTCTCTGTTGACTTCTTGCTCAATTTTTTTTGTTTTTTGTTTGTTTGTTTGTTTTTTGGTTTGTGGTTTGGTTTTTTTTTTCATAAAATAACCGACAGGCTGTACAGCCTTGCAGGGTAGCTGAGCTGCTCGCAGGCTTTTTATTCTTCTTGAGCCTGATCGTTTAACGCAACAGGTTTCCCCAGAGCATGGGCACCACACTGGGAAGAGAGAGCTCCCAGGTGACCACTATGGTATTGCAGCTGCATCCATTAGAAAATATTACGTGTACAGAGGTTGATAGCTTGTGTCAAAAATGCTCGTTCATCACAAGTCCTTACCGATGCACTTTTCCTGCTGGAGAGAGAAGAATGCACATGCATCCCTGTGTTTGCGTAAATGTGGAAGTGGCAGTCTGCAGGTTTAAACACACCTTGAAACCCTAACTCTGTGCGACCAGAGCTGGGGTTGCTCACTCTGCACCAGCCTGCAGGCCCCCGAAGTTTCCATTTCGCTCTACGGCAAAGCCACCTTGCTTGTGCGTCAGCATGCTTGCCTGGTGTACCGATTGTTCCTGGATCGATTTGTAGTGCGGCTGATAGTGCTCTGCTTCTGCCTCTTAACTCATCTGCAGCATGTTCTTTTCTTTAGATGTCATTTCTAGATAAGTTTTGTGCCTTGAGCGTGTTGCTGGAGGAGAGGAAGTTACTCTACTTCTGCTTTTAGTCTGTGCTTGTGCTGGGGCCCTCCTGTCCAGGCAAGCACAGGGCGGAGACAAAGGTCTGAGTTGTACAAGGAGGTGTATTTTTTTTTTTCTCTTGGTTTCAAATCTTTTAGGGAATGGGTGTTATGCAGTATTTATTCATGTGAAATTTCTTTTCCCTCTGGCCACAATTCCAGGGTCATTCCCATTGAGCTGAGCCTGGAAACAGGAGGGTATTTGCTGTATTTCATTATTCTGGTGATGGTTTTCCCAAGGCATGTCTTGGGGACAGACACTGGACAGTCAGGGCAAGGTCAAGCATTGAGGGATTCAGTGACTGGGAGAGGAGTGAGTCTGGACACTCGGACAGAGTTGGTTTTGAGTTATTTGCTCTAAACCAGGAGTAAGGCAGATGCAATGCACGGATTTGTCAATAATGCTTGTCTCAGAGCCAGGTGTGCCTGGTGGCTTCAGCGCCAGCCTGGGAGTCGAGCAGGGCGGGGTTTGTTTCCAAATCCTTCGCCAGAGACCTGTTCTGTGACGTGGGCTGTGTCACTCCCCTCTGCTTCCCACACCGTGGCCATGATTTAACAGGCTTCCTGCAGAGCTTTCTGGGGCCATCAGGTGAGAGACACGTTGTATTTCCCTGTATCACATAGAACTAGGTCATATTTAGAAGTCAGAGCTAGCAACTGCTCATAACATTAGTGTTGTATGTTATGTGTCAAAATTCGCTCTGCGTGGAGGTCCGTCAGCTGTCTCTGGAGTTCCCAGTGTGGAAGATGCCTTGGCAGGCTGCAGAGATCAGCACTCAAGGCAGGGCCTGAGCCCTATCTTAAGAGTCCTCCCTTGACAAGGCCCTTGGGTCTCGGCAGCATCTGCCTACAAATAGGGTAATTCCAAATTTAGTTTGGGGTTTTTTTGTGGGCAAAACCCATGGAAATCTCACCTCCTTTGACAGCCACCATTGAATGGTGGTGTTTAGATCAAGGTGCTGACAGGTAATGGACTTCAGTGCATCTGTTTTTTTTTTCCTTTATTTAACATTGTAATTTCTTGTTTTAAATACATTTCCTTAAACCAACCACATTTTTAAAATAAAGGCCTAAAGCTACCAGAATCAGAATCTTGAAATAGGTTGAGTTAGGAATTTGCTGCTGAAACTTTCAGGCGTCAAATTGCTGCATTGGGGGAGTACCTGGTCAGTACCTGGAAACAAGTGTGTTGGAATGAGACACCTCCTGGGCTTTTGTAGGTGTCGAGAGGATAAGCTGTTCCAGAAGCTTTTGGCTAATTCGTTTTGACTTGAGAAATTGCCTAGAAGCTGGAGTCACACTCGTGTTTTCCCATTTCTGACAGAAACGTGATGTGGGGGGATGAGTTCTACCAGTTGGAAGATTTTTTTTTTTTTCCTCGTCATTGCTTCCCTTTGCTAACCACACAGACAGAAAAAAAACCAGCAAACAATTTGTGTAAAACATTTTGATGATTGTCTTCTGTGTCTAATGAATGCTCGTTCTCTTTAACACACAGGGAGGAACAGCCTCCAAAAACAGCTTTTCTGTCCAGTTTTGTCCTGCTCTAATTTAACTGACCCTAGTGAAAGTGTCACAGGGCATGGGGTTTCGTTTTCCAGTCATACATAGCTTACCCTAAATCGCCGGTAAATTAATCATCTATCTCAAATTGTTACTTAGTATTTACCTGCTGTGCAAAAGAAAACAAATTCGCATAGCTGGGGAACAGCATGCCTTTTCCCTTGGTTGGGGGCGGAGGGAAGAGAATCTCAAATTAAATTGTCGGTTTCTTTACAGCCTTTAGTTAGGTACAAATCTGCAGGGCTTCATGACTATTAGCCACAAAGGAAAACAGCTGAAGCTTGAACTTCCCCGATGTAGAGCGGTTCCTGTGAGCTGGTTGGAGACTTGGGCTGAAGCTGTACCCAGTGCTTTATGGTATTTCCCATTTGCGGTGACTTTGGTGCTTGGCAGCTGTAGAGCTGAGCGCTTCAGACGGGAGGTTGAGCGCTGGGTGAAACTGGGTAACGTGAACTTTGTGATGTGACATGCGATGTGAGTTCATCGTGGGGAGACCGAGGAGCATCTGGAGGCTCTCTGGCACACAGGGAAGGTAGAGGAGCTTCAGGTCCTGTCGGGCCCTGCTGAGAAACTCCCTGCAGGAGTGACTGCAACGATCTGTGGCTCTGGCGCTTCAGGGGAGCTCAGTGGCCCCACCAAAAACAGAGATTGCTCCTCTGGCACCCCTTCCTTCTTGCTGACACAGGCATTTTTGTGGCTTCAGGGGAAACAGGATTGGGGAAGCGACCTAGGTTAAAATTAAAACAGGCAAAACTGGGTATTTTTAGCCCAGATGAGTTTCCTCATCCCATTCATCATACGAAGGCTGCTCGCCATGGTGCAGCTGAGGAGCAGGGATCAGATCTCCCTCCTTCAGCAGCAGTAGCAGGTGCTGGCTCACTGTCCTCACCAGCCCAGCCTGGAGCCGCACATCTCCCCCGGCACAACCTCGCCTGCTGAAACTCAATCTGCTTGACTCTGTGGAGCGCTCGGGCGATGCCGCTGGCAGAAAGCGGTACCCTTGGGTTCAGCGTGGCACGGGCAGCACTGTAAACCTTGGCTGTCTGCCCACATTGATTGAGCGTGCTTGTAGGTGTTTGAGTGTAGCTCCTGGGCTGCCATAGCACATCTGCTTTCAGCCACCGGGGAAGGTGACTTTGCATTAATGGTGGATCATGAACCATCTCTGTCTGGAACTAGGCAGTGCTCTGCTTTCAAGCAGTAGCATGGGGAACAGGAGGGAAAAGCATCCTGGATCCGCAAAGTGTTAGGCTTTAGTAGGTTGTTTTGTCATTGCTCCAGCCTCAGTTTTCATCTCAGGTTCCTGAGAGGGGCCTGCTCCCTATTATCCTCTGAGAACAGTTTTCCCTGCAGCCACTGGTGCTTGACACCAGACAAAAGAGTGTATTAGTTGCTGTACTTAAAGAAATGCAGTGAACGGTGTGTGCAAAATGAGGCTCTCCAGAGACCTGCTGCAGCGCTGGATCACTCCAGGAGGGAGCTGTGGGCTACCTGCCCACAGCTGGAACTGAGACGCACAGGGTGAAGACCTGGCTGGAAGAGGACCTGCGTGCTGTGGGACCAGCCCATGCTTTGTCTGCCGGGAATCCCAACACCTTGCTAACAGCCAGCCTTTTCCAGGCTGCTGGGCTCACAGCAAGGGAGAAGCCTGGGCACAGAGGGGTTGTTTAACAAAGAGGGGAGGGCCAGCATGCGTGGGGGCTGCCATACACTGCTCAGCATTGCCCCAACGGAGTACTCCTTCTCCAGTTCATGGTGGGTGTGCTGTCAGAGCTACGGGAGCTCTTTGATTTCATACACTCCCGCAGCTTACGCAGACTAGCTTTTGTTAGCTGAGCAGGGCCCGGGAGTGGAGGAACTGTTCAGATAATTTTAGACATTGCTTATAATTTTTTTTATTGGGGTGACCTTTCTGTAGCGAGAGCCTGCAGTCTGTCACTGAATCTGGCTCACTCTCTCCAAACTGTGTGTCGACTCCAGTGATCTGAAAGCTCTGCACAGAGCTTTAAGCTTTGAAATACCCCCTTTCTTTCCCCCCCTTCTCCCCCTCCTCTGGGGCAAGAGATTAGAATATCTGCATGCCTGCAGGTTTTAAAATAATTGCCATCCTCCTTTATTAGGTACAGCCTTAAATGTGATGTGGGAGATGCTTCAGTATGGTTGTCGACCAAGTTTGCATGTAGATCTGTTTAATACAGAAGATGAGAGCTCAGTATAATTACAGTCTTCATTCTTCTGTTCTTAAATTTGTTGTAACATATGGCTAAGAGCCTCTGTGGCCTGAGAATGAAGTGGGGAAGTTTGGAAGTTGTCCGAGTCAAAATTGAGGAAATGCTGTCAGAAAAAAAGATTTGCTATTGCCCTTAAGTGCTCGATGGCGTCTCCACGGGTGCTGTGGCTCTTCGTGGATATTCCACTGGGGTGAAAAATCTGATTTGGAGCTGGCTCTGCATTAGATAGAGGGAGCGTAGGAGCCATTTGGAGATGAATAGGAGGAATGCGGGCGAGAAGACGTAAAACCTGTCAGGGCCTTTTATTGTTACAACCAGAGGGCAGATGGGATTTGGTGTGGATTTGACTTCAAACCTGATAAGTGTTATCAGAAAATGGACCACTGCCTGGAACAGCTGCCATTTTAGCATCAGTTCAGGCAGGGTTTTGCAGAAAGGGCTGGTCTGTATTTGGTGTTTAGTGCAAAGGGGGGGCCATCTCAGTTATTCCCAGTGTGAGCTGGTTTTATTGTCCGTTCCAGGCAGAGGCAAACAGGGAAGGTTGCTGGGGGAGGCTATGGTTTAGGTATAGTGTTGGGGTGGTAAGGAGCTTGCAGGGGGTCACAGCAGCTCTCCGCCTCAGGAGCGGATGGTCTGTACTGTCTGAAATCCTCTGAGCGTAGCCAGGCTTTAGTCTGGTTCTCCGAGACTTGAATCAGGGCTGGAAGTGAACCCCAAATGAGTTCACAGCTGCCTAGAGCACCACTTCAAAGTAAAACTTGAAAAAGGATGGCTGGGATTTACAGTCACTCTGCGCCGAGCTGCTAAACTGATGATTCTCACCATGGTGTGGATGGGTCTCATCTCAGGGGCAGGGGGCACTGGGGCATGCTGGACCAGGGAGAGCTCTTCGGGATCCCACCAGTAACTGGATGGTAACTGGTACCCACCCCACAGCAGCACAGCCCCAGTCCCAGGCCCATTGTGCATCCCCTGCGTGAAGCCTTCGCCTGCACGAGAGCAGGGCGGGCTGGGAGGACTAAACATGGCGAGGACATTGCTGGGGCTCCGCAGGGTGTTCGACATGTCCCCGCTGCTATTTCTGTTGGCGGAAGATGGGGTTGAGGGGAGGTGGAGGGGAAGTGATTGCGTGTGTGTGACCTGCGGTGTCCAGAAGCCACAGGAGGCTGGAGGTGAGAGCTCCTCTCCCTTCTGTCTCTGGACTTCTTGATGGAGGAATAACAATTCGGGTAGCAAAAGGGGTGGTTTTTCTGTTGTAGAAAGGTTTTAAGTAGCCAGGATAGATTTGGTGAGGTGAGACAGAGAAATAAATAGAAGCACTTTAAACTTAGGGGTTGTAACGCTGCTGAACTGTTAAGGGCTAAGAGAGCATGCTTCCCTCCCAGCCATGCTTCTGATGTCCTCCCCTGGGCAGGGCCAGGCCTGGGTTGCTCAGGTGTATGCCAGGCGAGGCAGAAAAACCACCCTGCAGTAGATGATGGGGCCAGGGTGTCTGCGAGAAGCTCTGTATGCGGCTCACGTGAGCTCTCGCTTCACTGAGGCTGTGCGCTGGGAAGCAGTTGAATATTCAGCACCCAAAGTTCTGCCCAGTTACCTGCTTTTCCCTTAAATATCTCCCCTTCTCGCCATCCCCAAGTACAAGAACAGAGCCACTTGGGAAATCGGCGTTAAAATAACTTCTCTAAGACATCATGCCTGCGCGATGAAATGTTCAGAAATGGGGCCGTGTCAGCCGTAAGCTTTTGTGTGCAGAACAAAGGCTCGTGCAGAGCCATTAACTGACTTTGGGTACGTGGTCTCGCATGGCTTCCTAAATAACGCAACGAGTGATCTTGCTGCCATCCCCTGGGATACTGGGCAAGCGAGCAGGGGATCATTGTCCTTCCTCGGCAAAACCACTCCAGTGCTCGCTGGCTGTCAGTTTCTTCCCTGTGTTGCTCGGAGGGAGGTGCTGTGTCCGGAGGCTCTGCTGGGAGACAGGGCTCCAGGAGGTGTCAGCTCCATGCGCATGGGGAATATGGGGTTTGAACGCTGTAACTCTGAGAAGACGGAATAGAGGTTTAAGGATGCATCGTCTTTAATATTCCTAGCTCTCATGTGCCTGACTGCGCTATCTTTAAAGCTTCCTACATAGGTTTCTTTTTTTATAAAAATTTATACTGCCATCCAAGCTGATTCCCAAATCTGAGTGTGGTGCTCTAAAAGAAGAATGCGTCTGCATCAACTGACCGAGTGGGATCAGCGGGATTTTCTTTCATCTGTGCTCTGAGCAGTCCTCAGTGAGCAGAAGTGGCTTGGATGTGGCTTGGTGAATTGCCCCCCTTTCCAAGAGCCAGGTTTGAATACGCAGCCAGGGATACCCTGTGAGCCTCCATCTCAGTCCCGACTAGAGGGGAAGATGAGAGCGCGAGAGGTTGCAGATAGCTGGCATAGCTTATAAACTAAAGGGCCTGCCTTGGGTACACTCGCACCTCTTCTTTCAAGTGTGTGGTTTTTATCTTCAGTGATGCAGCGCTAAAGACGGAGGCTCTCCAGCCTCCTGACAAAAAAGGGCTGTTGCTTTTCACAGCTAATAACTTTCAAGAAGCAGCAATGTCTCATCGTTTCCACTTATGATCTCTGGCTGGGGGTTAATTCCTCCCTTTCTGCCCAAGTAAAATGTTGTTGACTGGGTGTGTGGTCTGGGATCAGTGCTGTTCAGTCAGTGCCTTGGTCTCCCTGCATTGCCTGTCTTGAGTTTTAGCACACTGTGGTCATTCCTGGCTTCCAGGAATGAGGCTGTCTGTAGAGAAGTTGATGGAAGAACATAATTTCTGATGGGGAAAAATCATTAAAACCTTTCCAGAATACGGTTAGGAAAAGCAGAAATTGAGTCATCACTTCCCCCACCTTTCTTACTGTATGTACCAAGGTATAGCCGGTATCCAGCAGCAGACACGTGCTTGAAAGTTTCAGCAAAAAGGTTGGTGCTGGTCTCTGGGCAGCGGCAGCATAGTTGAGATCACAAGGCTGACTCGACACACTGGCTTTGGTTTGGGGAGTTATTTCAGTACATTGGTTCAGATGGGTGTGAATGAACTGTTTTAGAGGCTAGATTTCTGTTGGTAGCATCATTAGCCTGTACTCTGTTTAATACCAGCCGCTTCTGAAAAATAAACAGAGGTACACTGTGAAAGAGCAGTAGCAGACTGGCATTTTTATCCTGGTCTCATTTTCCACCGCTGCTCTCAGTGGTGGAGGTACCTTTGCATTGCTCCCTGTTGGAGAATGACCTATTAATACCGGTTCCCTCAGAGCTGCCAAAGCAATTATGTAGTGCCAGTCCCAACAAAATCACTTTTCAGAAGCAGTTAAGTCTTTTGTGGGATACTACTCTTCTATAGATCACGGGCAAACTGGCAGAAAGGGTTTGTTAAGATGCAATTAAATCTTCATACCCATGGTGTAAAAAGTGATGTGCCGTTGGATTGCAAGGTGCTCTTGTTGCTGATCAGGAATCCCAAGGAGCACGCTGGGCAGCGTTAGGGCAAACCCAGATCTACAGCTTTTCCTGCAGAAGTAGTTGGCGTTAGTGTTGGGTGTTTCAGAAGGGATGCAGGGGCTCAGGATGAAATACACATCTGGAAAGTTTCCTTCTGTGACTTGCTCCTAGTTCTGAACTTGGAGAAGGGGTCTTCTCTGATATTCTTTAATATCAATGTGTTTGCAGAGCTGCTGCCGATGGTGAAGGGGGCACCAAGTCAGGAAGGATTGCTTGGCCTCTAAGTCCCTTCCATGAACTGGTATCATAGGAACTTGTAGAACAGCCTCTGTCCCCAAACCTGTATTGTAGCAGTTCTGTTCGGAGAATGCACTTGTTAAAACAAACTCCTTAGTGGCAAGTAGCTTTTTCAGACATTTCTAACTGGAAATCTGCGCTCTCAAAATCTAATAATAAACCACAAATAATAACAATCTGTGACAGCTTTGAGGCCTATTTTATATCATCTGGGGTAAAACTGATGCTTATAGGAATGGGGAGACGTCCGAGATTTCTTGTCGAAGGTTACCTGCCAGTTGAAGAGCTGGAGTTAGAAGGGTTTTTAGATAGAGCTACTTGTGAGAAATAAGGCATTAGAAATGAATCCCCTTTCCTTCACAGCTTGGAGGCTGCTGTTTGAGTTCTCATTTACCTCCTTTGTTTTCTTTGCCTTTTAGAAATAAACCAGAGGCAGTAGAAGTAACATTTGCAGGTAAGCTCCACAGCTCTTTTGACTTCTCTGAAAAAAGGGCTGGCTTGAATGGTCTGCCCACGGTTACGCCCAGTGTGCCCAAATTCACACAGCACCGCTGCGGGGAGAGGAGAGACACTCTGGGGCAGCCAGTGGGGGCACCCTGCACCATCCCCAGGGCTGGGGCTTTGTTGGCTGCCACGCTCTTTTCTCTGTGTGCCTGCTGTCTCTGGGCCTTTCCCCACAGTGGTGAGTTCAGTGGTGGCATCGCTTTGTTTGGCGCGTGTGTGCTACATAACTCTTTTACCTCGCCTGTTCTCCAGTCCTGCCCTTGATGATACTTGTTATTATGTCTTTAGCACCATCTGGTTTCGGTTGTTAGAAAGCTGGCTCAGGGTGACAGGCAAGATGAATTCATTGCCTGAAGTTTGCTCTCCAGGATGAGAAGTGCCAAGGAAGTTCAAGTGTTCATTCAGCAACTGATTTTTATTTTAATTTATTTTTTGCTTCTGTTATCAAGAGTCTATGTAAGCTGCAGAGCTCCGCAGGGAAGTGGAGCTTGCTAGGTAGCTGGAGGGTTGCCTTTCCCTGCCTTCTGCCCTCCCTGCCCGTTCTGCAGTGAAGTGGAAGCTGTCTCAGCAGGCAGCAGCTGAGCTGCCTTTGCTGGCAGAGATGTTTTCTCCTCCAGGCTGGAGCTCTGGCCTGGTGGGCATGTCAGTCACTTTCTGTGCTGGCCATCCAGAAGGCTCCCGTCTCTGCGTGTGTGTATCCTCGTGCATTGAGCACAAGCAGATTTGCCGGGGATGCTAAATGACACTAGACTAAAGCTTTCTGTGATGGACAGATGTCAAAACTGTTTCAGCCCTTTGAATGATAACAGGTCTCCCTACATGACGTTACCACTTTCCTTAATTAGGGGTTTCTTTCTTGATGTATGTGTGAGGGCTGGAACAGGGGGAACGGTGTCACTTTATGCAGTTCCTAGAATATGCATGGAAAACCTTCCTCAGAAATAGGACCTGGTTCCCTCATGTTTCTCACACTTGCTTCATAGACTTTGATGGAGTCCTTTACCATATTTCAAACCCCAATGGAGACAAGACAAAAGTGATGGTCAGTATTTCTCTGAAATTCTACAAGGAACTCCAGGAACACGGTGCTGATGAGGTGAGTGAGCATCTTTGGACCTTGAACCTACGAATACTGTCTTAGCATGTGCAATGTCCACGGGATGTTGATGAATCTAACGTCTAACGCCTCAAGAAGTATCTGTACTCTGATCTCACGCTGGTCAAAGGAGCAGCCCTGTGCCAACCAGGAGTCCCACTTTGCTGTAAGACAAGGGCAAAGTGTGTTCACACTCTCTTATGAAGTCGTCTTTTATGAACCTACAGCCTGAAAGGAGAAAGGCATCACTAGTTTTGAAAGTCAAAATGAGTGCGAGGCCTGACCATGTAGAAATATTTTCCCTGATCGATGTGCTGAGCTAACGAGTGAAGGAAGGTGCCAAGACAAATCCAGAGTCCCATGGCACTACTCTTCTGACTCTAACCACTCTTGAGAGCGAGTGATGGGCTCCTGCTGTGTCTGCAGACCTTGATCTGCAGACTGTCTGGTTCCTTTTTTGCTGCTGCTATGTGAAGTAGCAGGTTCAGTTCCTGTTGAATGGGCCGGGGCTGCAGAGGGCCATTTATGGTAGAAAGAAGGAGCCTCTCTGAGCTGTGGTTGGGCGGCGAGGCAGGAAGTGTGACTCAGTTCCTGAGTCAGTTTTCAAATCTCCGCATGGTAGCAAATGGGGTTCACCCAAGGCTCTTCAGCAGGCTTTTGCCTCAGAGTGTCTCTCTGTGGAGGAAAACAAGGAAAGTGCTCCACGAGTTTATTGTGGGTCTGACAAGAAACAGACGATTTGAACCCAAAGTGAATTCCTGCAAGTTGCTGCAAGATCTACTAAAGTCAGAGTAAATGTGGCTGAGTGTCCTGCTTTCCTGGTTCCTGTATGCAGAGCTTCCTAGGGGCGGCATTGCCTGCTACTGAAGGTACTGCCGCTGGCAAACAAGAGAGACAAACAGCCCCAATGGTCAATCCCTCCCAGCGTGTTTAGTGAGAATTGGTATGGTGTGTGATCCCAAGAGAACCGCTGTGGTGGGCAAGTGGCTGACACCATTCTGCACCAGCAGCCACTGCAGTTGTGGTGGAAGGCAACTT
The DNA here is from genome assembly GCF_964199755.1 of Larus michahellis. Classification (NCBI taxonomy): domain Eukaryota; kingdom Metazoa; phylum Chordata; class Aves; order Charadriiformes; family Laridae; genus Larus; species Larus michahellis. The sequence goes on along the minus strand of NC_133902.1, from coordinate 43,191,494 downwards.
CCCAAGCTTTTAAAGGAAAATGGGATCTTTGCAGGACTGCCTTGGGAGTGCTGACTAAATAGAAATTACATTTTAAATTTCCAGTTAGCAAACTGTTGCTTTCTGTGCTTCCCTGGAGATGATGGAGCTTGTTTCTGCTCCGTCTTTGGTGAAACCCTGCAGTGAGGAGCGCAAAGTGGGGTTCCTGCTAAGACAGAGCATCTCCCTGGGCTGCTGCACGCAGGCTCCCTGCTGAGAGGAGGTTTTGGCATGTGGAGAGACCGTACATCCTCTCTGCGTGGTAGTGGGTGTCATCCCAGGAGGGCCGGTTCTGCCACAGCGTTGTTGCGTTCTTCTCTGTGAAATACCTCCTGTTCCCGGCCCCCTCATTGACACAGAGCTATGGCTCAGCTGAAAATTCCCATTGATGTAAAATTCAGCAGTGATTATGTTTGAAGAAAGGTTTTTGCTGTGCTGTAGGCGTCTGTGCTTCTGAGAGGCATCCAAGCTGCCTGGCAGTTTCCTCTCCATCACCATCTGTCCCATGCGATAGGCTGAGACAGAGTGGGCAATCGCCTGGCCACGCTGTGCCTGACCCTTGCGCTGCACTTGCCTTGCCGCAAGGAGGGGGACAGGGCACGCTTTGCATCTGCCTTTGAATGGGAAGAAGGGTCGTAGCCCTCAGATCTGTTGTGTCAAACGCTGCTGACAGTTGTCCTTTGAAGGCCTGAGGTGTATGGAAGGGATTTTCTTCCCCGCACAAGTTCAAGACTACCAAGAACTTTAAAAAGTTCCAATTTTGAGTCCTGTCCTGCAGTGCATACCCTGACAGTGGGGTTCAGGGAGCTCTGCCTAGAGCAGGAGCAGCCAATAATACTAGAAGCCAATGACTTAATATTTGTCCAAGTTTACTTAACTAGGGGAGGCAGATGCTGTAATTTGATGTTCCTAAATGAAGACCAAACGTGTGCAGGAGGAAGCAGCTCTGATAGCTTGTGCCCTTAATGTTTCATTTCTTCCCTAGGTATTGAAGAAAGTCTATGGAAACTACTTGGTAAATCCTGAATCAGGTAACCCTGTGATAACATTTACTCTGTGTGTGTGTGTGAATACAATTCCAAAATTGCTTAAGTCACCTCAGAAATCTCAAATGAAGGCTGCGCTTCAAGAGCTTGATATCTGGGGCTCTCTGTACAATGAATGGCAATTTAAAAGGTGGCTCAGGTACATCAGGGCTGAAGGAGCTTGCAGCACAAGCTGTAATTCTTGACGCAGCCCTCCTCCACGAAGCCTCTGTTCCTCACAGTTGGGGTCTTTGTTCTTCTCAAAGACGCTTTGTGAGACACAGGAAAACCATGGTTACCTGTGACAGCATCTCTTCCTACTTGCTGCGAAAACTTGGGAGCAGCTCAGCCAGCACGTGTGTCTGGGAGCTCAGGAAGGAGCCCCAGGAGCGTTGCCATGGCCACGTGCCGAGTTCAGGCATGGCTTCTGGCGATGCTTGGAGTGGGAAGCACTCACTCCTGGGATTTCTGGGAGGGCTTAAGGCAAAGGTGGAACTGTACGTGTCTCTTTCCAGAAGATTTCTCTGGCTTTGTTAAGGCCGTGCATAGATTATTAAGGTTAGTGGCTGTCCTTCCCCAGGTTACAATGTCTCTTTGCTCTACGACCTGGAGAACCTTCCTGCAGACAAGGATGCTATCGTGCACCAAGCCGGCATGTTGAAGCGCAACTGCTTTGCCTCGGTCTTTGAGAAGTATTTCAAATTCCAGGAAGAGGGCAAAGAAGGAGAAAAAAGAGCTGTCATCCACTACAGGGACGATGAGACAATGTAAGTGCTCAAACTAAGCAGCACGGGGAGTCGGACAGCTGTCAGTGTGCTCTGCTCTTGCTCACAGCTGTAGGTTGTGGTGGAAAGTCAGGAAATCCTACTGCCCTGTGCTTTGGCAGGGTAATAAAGGCCTGTCCTAGGCTGTTAGAAGTATCCATTGAGGGTAATGCTCATCCCTCGGGCTGCAGGGATGTTACACAAGAGTCTCTGTCAGTAGCAGCACTTGTGGCTGCATGCAGGAGAGGAACTGGCCGTTCCCAACAGAAATGTTTTGCTCCCTGTAAATACTGTCTTGAGAGAGGGGAAATTTTCAGCAGACAGGCCTGTGAATGGTTGTTGAATCTACTTGACCTTGTCACATGGTTGCTTCCTCATCCAGTTGTAACTCTTAGCTCCTGTTCACAGCTGGGTTCTCCTCTCTCACCCACCTGCAGGTATGTCGAAGCAAAAAAGGATCGCGTCACGGTTGTGTTCAGCACGGTATTTAAGGATGACGATGATGTGGTGATCGGAAAGGTGTTTATGCAGGTATGGAAAATGACTGCAGGGAAAGGGGCTGGTCTTCAATTCACACGCCTTCTTGCTTGAAGCAGCATTGCCAAACAAGCAGATGTTAGGCTGAAGTGAGCTCAAGTGAAGTTTAATGCACGTAAAGCTTTGTAAGGCTACAGGCTGCACTGGGATGGAAGAACCACGTTAACAGGCGTAGGTGGTGTATTTTCTAATCCAGGCTCCTGCGTTGGCATCTTTATTATCAATGGTCTTGCTTGTATGGACAATGGATGCTTGTATGGACAATCAAGCATACTATGTGTTACAGATGAGGAGCACCACGGTGAATACTTCAGTGTCCACCTTGAGGCCCTGTAGTGTGACAAGTTGTAGTGTAGAGATCACCAGCCAGCTGAGGAGCTGAGCGTGGTGGGGGGCTGCAGAGGGAGAAGAGGGGTGAGGCGATGTTGTGCCATGCCTGATGGTGCTGAGAGTTGTCTTCACCTCGAAGTTTGTTCCTGCTATTGCTCAAATGCTGTAGAGAGACTCAGCAGCTCAGTGTGGCTGCTCTCACATGCTGTTATGGGCTCTCAAATTTGAGCTTTTCAAAGCTATGAATTTGCTTAGTTCGTGGGCTTGAGTCAACCATCATAATGCCAAGTACTTCTGGACTCAGCTACCCTTTGCAACTGCCACTTAGCTGGGAAGCATTCAGAGGCCCATACTAAACACTTCGTGTGTCTGTTAGCGACTGTGTGCAGCCTGTGGAGACTGAGACGTTTGCTTACAGCTGGGGAAGGCTCAGTGCATGCTGGTGTGTGTGTTCATCTGTGTTGCTGGCCCATCTCGCTCACCTTGTGGCTGCTGAAGAACCTGGGGAGCCTCCTGCGCAGGTACAGCCGTGGAGCTGGGCCCTGCAGGGTGTTCCAGGGCTAGAGGAGCTTTAGCCCATCTGTTCAGGGGTGCCAGGCCATTCTGCTGACAGCAAGTTACTGATCTGGTTTGCTGGATACCAGTTTACCTGTCTTTGGGGTCATTAGAACAGGGTGTGTGGTGATGGGAGTCTTATCTCGCAGCTCTGCTCACTGTGTTCTTTAGCTACAGGCAGGGCATCCCCACCAGCATATCCCACAGCCTGGAATTCAGCTTTTAAAATGGGGAGGGAGGCGTGAGATGAACAAAACAGGGTTTGTGAGGCTCCTGGGGAGATGGCAGAGCTTCAAGGCAGCAGCTGTCCCAGAGTCTCCACGTCCCGAGTTCTTGGTTTTTACAACAGCAAACCCTGCTCCTGCCCAGCCACAAGAATTTCCACTGTGAGTCACGATGGCTCCTTCCCCCCAGCTATTGCTCTTGCATAACGCAGGCCGGTCGGGCATGGTGGCTGCTCATCTGGGCTCTCGTGGAGAAAATTTGACCATTAACTACCAGTGAAGCTGTTTGAACCATTTCACCCTCTGGCATAAGCAAGTGGAAGTGCAAGCTAAGCATTTTATTAAGGAAACTCCAGTGAGCTCCTCAGTTCTCTAAAAGGGGCACGGATGCTCCTGCTCTTCCTAGCGTGAGCTGTGCTCAGAAGGGAGGAGAGGCCGAGGGTGGCTGCTGATGTGTAGGTTGGGCTGGGGGTCAGCGAGGCAGAGGAATGGTGTCTGGACTTTGCCAGCCCCGCGTAGGGACAGTCCTGTAACTCCTGAAATGTGGAGCCAGTTCATTTAATATGAGGTGGGGGTTGTGCTGCTGTCAGAGAGGTTGCCTGGCAGAAGGAATCTCCCTGCCTGGAGGTATTGTTTCAAGATGTAGAGGTGTTAGGAGGAGCAGGCTTCACACAAGCTTCAAACCCTCTAGATGCCTCTTAATGCCTCGGCAAAGACTCCTGGTGGGAGATGCGTTCTCAAATGGCAGAACCTTTATGCTGGGTGCAGTGGAGACCTTGCAGCCTTTTTGGAGAATTTCCCTTCCTCTGGAGTGGTGGGTGCTGCCTGCTTTTACTGGAAGGGTTGATGGTGTTGACTTTCTGGCAGGAGCTGTGCTGTCTCATGTACTTGCTCAGAGGTGTCACTTCCACAAAACACCTGTGGCAGGAATTGTGACACTGAAAGCCACCCCAGCTGAGGGGCACATGTAAACTTGGGACAGCTGTGCATTTTGGTGTGGTTTTGCTGGGAAAAAGGACTGTTTTCTAGAAGTTTGGCCTGATGGATTTCGCCCATGCAGGGAAAGGTGGGAAATCTCCTGCTCAGTTGCCCTGTGGGGGTGGGGACACCCCATTTTCTTTCCTGAAGTGTCACAGTGGGTCTCACCTTCACTTTGTCTTGTTCAGGAGTTCAAGGAGGGTCGCCGGGCCAGTCACACAGCCCCACAGGTGCTCTTCAGCCACAGGGAGCCGCCCTTGGAGCTGAAAGACACAGACGCAGCCGTCGGCGACAATATTGGCTACATCACCTTTGGTAAGCAGGCAGCTCTGCAGCCTGGGGACATTCAGGGAGGAGAGAGATTCCTACTGCTACATGAAAAACTAAAAGGAATTCATCTTCCCTGAGTATTCAAGTGCGTCACTGGGGGCTGAAGGGACTCTGGAGTCACATTGTCCATTGTCTGCCCCCTTCAATCCCTCATGTCCGGCGTGTCCCTTTGCTGTATCAGGCCACCTCAGCTCTGCTCTGGGCAAGAAAGCATGGAAGTGGACAGTGAGACATTTAATGTCTTATAAAATAAGGTCAGCATTTGGGAGCAAGGGAAGGGCGATTTTGCTGTGGTATTGTGGAAACTGAAGGTTTCTTGTGGGAGGTTTCCTGTGAGTGTATTTGTAGCTTGTCCAGCTGCAGACACCTGTGTAGTGTTTGAGCAGTAGGGGCAATCAAAGGGCAGGAGCGGGGCAGCGAGTTCTGCTTCTCTGTCTCTCTTCGCTCTGGGCCAAACACTTCCATCTCTGATAAGCCATTTTCCCCTGACTGCAGAGGTAGTGGCCAGCAGAGTCACCACTTCCTCCTGGGCAGCAATGCTGATGGCTGAGCTGAGGAGTCCAAACCCTGCCCTGTTCAAAGGGAAAGGTCTCTTCCTGAGAAATTGGGGGTCATGTTTGGATCTGCCCTTAGGGTTTCTCTCAGGCTGGCATTCCTGCAGTTCAGAGCTCAGAGGTAGAGCACAGACATTGCAGGGGAAGGTGAAGTTAGCACTGCCCTCCTCCCATGCCGGGAATGGTTCCCTGTGGTTAGGGCAGCTCCTCAGCTATGGGAGGGCTGTCTAATGGCAGGTCTGGGACTGCAAGCAAAACTTCATTCTTGTCGAGATGCAATTTCCCTGTTATCTGATCTGACAGTCCCAGGTGAGATCATCACTCAGACAAAAAGCTCTTTCATGGATCTTGGGATGCTTAGCACAGCACCAGCCTGTGGAAAGAGCAAGCCACCAAACCCCTGCAGTAACCAAGCCTGGCTCTGTCACAGGGCCAGTAAGCTGTCGGCAGGGATCTACCGCTGATTTCGAGATGCAAGGGCAGACTGAATCTTGAAATCAGTTGAGCAGCCTTGCCATCATCTGACTCCCACCTTTCTCCTCTGTTTTGCTTCTCACAAGCACTGAAGTAGCGTCATGCAGTTTGCTACTGTTCCATCACCTCTGGGCACTTGGCCTTAACGTGCATCCTCTGGAGTGCACAGCTGTGTCCAGGCTGCTGCGGGCAATATGGAAAAGTGCTGCTAAACCCTGTGTTTAAAATCACAAGTGCTGCTTAATCTTGTTATGTGTCACAGTAAAGGGCTCTCTGTAGAGGGCAAAGTAGGTGTTTAGAGCAGTGCGCCCTGAAGCCTCCAGCACTGGAGGAACCCGAAGCCCTTTGGTAGCCTCGGGGTGGGGGGGTACTAACGGTTTGTGTCGCCCTCTTCTTTCAGTGCTGTTCCCCCGTCACACCAACGCTGCTGCCAGAGACAACACCATAAACCTGATCCACACATTCCGGGACTACCTGCACTATCACATCAAGTGCTCGAAGGTACCGAGGGGACAGGGCTGGGGGATACACGGTAGCTTCAGCCCCTCTAGCCTGGGTGCTGCAGGAGACGACCACAGGGCAGGGGTGCTGCCCTGAGAACTTGCTAGGATCTGGCATTGCCCTCCCCAGTCACACAGGGGTGGCAAATGATGCATCATCACCTTCTCCCGGTTCTCTGGCACAGGCAGTGCCCGTTTACTTCCCATCCTAGCAGTGAAGTAGGGTTTGGTTTTTTTTCCCCCCTTTGAATCCATTTTTTTTTCTGGGAACAGAAATAAGGGTAATTGTTCAGTGAAATCTGGCTTTGACCAGGGCTCAGGTGGTAATTTTCACTGTTGCCTCCTGACCTCCCCTCGTAACACCGTGGCTGTGCAGAGCCAGGTGCTTTCCTAACAAGGAGCAGAAAGATAGCTCCCACCCTGTGTCCTGAAATCTCAGATGTGAAGACAGGATCCTGACATGTCCCTATTCTGTCCCAATGAAATGCAGGCCTATATTCACACGCGTATGAGGGCGAAAACATCAGATTTCCTCAAGGTGCTGAATCGTGCCCGTCCAGATGCAGAGAAAAAAGAAATGAAAACAATCACGTGAGTAGCAAAGTGGGGTCTGGCTGTCTGTTTCCCTGCCAGCCACAAGCTTGCTCCGTCTCAGCTTGGCGTGCTCCGGTTTGGAGAGAACTAGGATGCCGTGGGGGTGTCCAGACCAGGGCTTGATGTGCTGGGACCCCATCAGAGAGAGGAAGGGGGTGTTTCATAGCAAGGTGCTTGCCTTGGTGCCTCAAGGTGAAAGACTGGATCAGGATGTGTTGGCCTCCTGGGGATCCCTGTGCTCCCTCCACCACACTTGCTTACTGCCTCGTGTGTCCTTAGCAGGAGCTGGGTCTGTAGCACAACCTGTGCCAGCAGGTCCGTTCCAAAAGAAGGCCCATGCACGGCTCTGCAAGTCCTAGTGTCACCACTCTCCCACCCAACACGGTGGTGGCATCCATAGGACTTTTCCCCCATTGCATTAGAGCTGGTTGATGGGCTCTGGGGTCAGCTCCACGTCACAGGGGAGAGTGACCAGGTCCTTCCTGGGGGGTTGCAGGCGCTGGAGTGGGTTTGTGCTGCCCAGTGGGTCTGCAGCTTCTCATAGCCCTTGGCCAGCAGATGGCTGGGGCCAGGAGCACTCTCCGGCCACTGTGCTGGCTGGCTGGCTCCCTCTTGTGAATAAAGCTGCCCAGAGGAACGTGGGTGGAGGAGAACAGTTGTATGAACACATTTCCCTTGTGTCCTTTACCCTCTGCTGATCCCAGAGCACCTTTATGTCCTCTTTCCCCGTGTCCTGGCATGTCCCCTTTGTGTTCTGCTCCAGGGCAGAAGCATTGTCCCCTGTTCGAAAGCCCTCCCCTCCCCACAGCCCTGTGAGCTGGTTCTGCAGCTACAAGTGCCTGCAAGCTCTGAACCAGTGGTACCTGCCTGGCTTTGAGAGCTCAGTGCAAGCGTGTGTCCCACAAAAAGCCCTGTAGCCACCCCGGGCCAGTGCCTGGGGGGCTGTGCTGACCTCTCTCTGCATCCATTCAGGGGGAAGACATTCACAACCCGTTAACGCCAGGGTCTCTGAGGCTGCCGTGGAGGATGAAGGTTGGGGCACTTGCTACCTGATAATCGTAGCTTTTAATGTTGCACCTCTGTGGGCTCATAAGGAATTCAAGCAATCGGGGTCTGTTTGTACGACAGTTTGGGGAGTAATCTGCAGAAACGAGCTGTGCTTGCGAGGACTCGATCGTTCCAAGAAACAAAACCTTAATTCCAGTTTGATTGACTTAATTTCTTTTCTTTTTTTAATTTTTTTTTCTTTTCAAGCTGTTTCGCTTTGCAATATGTTACCGGAAATAAGTTGCAGTATTTCTTATGAGAATAATGCAATATTAACTTGTTTTCTTCTGAGTATTTGAGTTGAAAACTCCTGTATCTGAAGAAATACTGTTGGGGTTCATTAATAAAGGAGATCTTTCTATCTTAAGGGGCTGTGGGGCTTTGGCCTGTCAGTGCCTGTGGCCTTGCCCTGAAGGGGGTGTTTGGAGTCACAGGCGCGAGGGGGTTAATCACTGTATCTGGGAGCAAATCAATCACCTGTGCTGATATGTGGCATGGGGGCTGAGGCGGGGGTGCTCTGCCCAGCTCTAGGAGCGAGTAACCTGTTGCATTATGGAACTCCTGGACTGCACAAAGCAGGATTCTTCTACCCTCTGTGAGCAATCTGCACCTCTCCCTTGTACTGTCGCCCCCTCTTTCCCGCTAATAGGGACGACTAGGCTGGGGGTCTTTGCCTCCACACAGACCAGAATAAAAGATCTACCATCACTGCTCAGGCCATGGCAGAATGCTAGGGAGATCCCCGAGGAGGGAGGGAGCACAGCTTCTCAGGTCCTCTTCCCCCCAACAAGCAGAGTGGATGGCATCCAGTTAAGTGAAATAATTTATATAATTATAAGACATTTTCATACAAAACCCCAGGCTTTGTCCCCAGGTGGTGGGGGCGAAGCGGGGCAGGCTGGAAAATTACAAAGCACGCACCGGAGAAGGGTGGTGAAACCCATCTCCCTCATCCCTCTGTACACGAGCCACCCAGCAGAGCCAGGACACCATCCCTCAGCACAGCTCCTAGCGATCGGGGCGCTGGACGCAGAACACTTTGGCTTGGTGGTCACCAGAGGTCGTCACCACAATGGAGGCGTCCCTGGGGGGGAAACAAAGCTCAGAGATGGGGCTGGGGTCTTCAGGCATCCCATACCCACTCCCCCAGCCCAGCTCTGATTTGCTCCGCTCCCCGTTGAGAACCTCAAGTCTCAGCAAGACCCCAGTCTTTTGTCCCCCCCCATCACCCAAGCTCCCAGTGGCATCTGATGAAGAGACAGCTTGTCACCCAGCAGCCTTCGGAGGGGGAAGGGAAGGGGTCTGGGGGGTTCCCCTCTCACTTGTTGACGGCAAAGTCGAGGATTTCGGCTGAGTGCCCTCGGTACTCGCTGATCATCTTCCCCGAGCGGGCATCCCAGAGCCGCACGGCCCCATCCAGGCTGCAGGTGTACACCACGGCCGAGCTCTCCTCCCACAGCAACTGCACGATCCCCGACTGGGGCACAGGGAAGCCGTGAGGTGAGCACTGGGGACGCCCAGCACAGTCCCAGCTCCCCCCACATGTCCCCCAAGCGTTGTCTGCCATCCCCACAGATAGGAGAGCCAGCCCCTAGGGCCAAGGTATGGGGCACGTCCCCTGTCAGGGACTGCAGCTGCCTTTGGAGAAGCCCAAGGGGCTGAGGGAGAAGCACAAATTGGGAACTGGCCCCAGGAAAGCCCCTGGGCTCCAAGGGAGGTCATGGATGGGTCCAGAGACACACACAACCCCCCCACCCAGGCCTGGGGAGAGGGCAGTACCTCATGTTGGCACTTATGCCTCAAGCTCTGTGTGGAGAGGTCGTAGATAGCCAGCGTGCCATCCAGGTAGCCCACAGCAGCCAGCGGCATCCTGTAGAGAGGGAACAGGCATTACGTGGGCCTGGGGGAAGTAGGGATGGAAGCACGGGAAGGATCAAGGTTGAAGGCAAAGCACATTGAGAAGATGAGGGACACCCCAATGACAGAAGCCATGAAACACCCCAGTTCAGGAAACCAACAGGACAGCGAGAAGCAGCAAGGGGCCCGAGGGTCACAAGGGAGAAGACAACATCCTGGTAGGAAAGATCCCCAGCAGCTGTGTCTGGAGGGTATCCCAGCCAAACAGTGCTCCATCAGGCTAGCTAGAGACCTAACGGCTTGGGGGGAGGACTGAGCGGCTGGTGTCCCTCGTCATTCCTGTCACACACAAGCGACCCAGGATAACCACAGCCAACTGGGGAGGGCACAGGTGAGAGGAGAACGAGCATGAGGGACGGAAATGGGTCTGTTAGTAACCAACATCCCCCCCATAAGGTCTGGCACTGAAGGGGGGCTGTCGTGCCACGCGTCCCCACACTCACACATTGCAGAAGCCCAGCGACTCCACCGAGTTGGACTCAGCCTCCTCACCCTCGCCGGCGGGGGCCTTGGGGGCCATGCTCTCCGTCTTGAACACGCACACCACCTGGGTGGAGGGAGGCCGAGGGGAGGGGAAGGGGACACCCAGTCACACCGAGGTTCCACACCCCCTGGACACCAAGGCCCGACCCCAAAACCTCAGCTCTTTGGAGCAAACGCGGGGGCAACTTCCTCCTACGAGCGCAACCACCCAGCTACCGGTCCCACCAGCAGCTGCGAGTCAGCAGTCGTGTTGGCCAAGGGCGCCTCCTGCTGGCCGCCCGTGGCCACCACAGGCTACTCGGGGTCGTCGTCGCCAGAATCCTGAACCACCCGGGAACACCCGCCTGGCCCAGGGCAGGGGGTTGGGAGGCCGGTCCCCCATCCCCGAGGGCTTCTGGCTCTGCCCCCGCCCACACGGACCCACCTTGCCCGTGGCGGAGTTGATCAGCTTGGCGTGACAGTCCACAGAGCCCGTCATGATCAAACTGCCGTCCTGGTTGCTGGCCACACACGTCAAGGGGTCCTGGTGGCCATCCTGGCCTGGGGGGTGAACAGGAGAGGCATGAGCTCCATGTGTCTTCCCTGCAGAGGCCTCAAAACCCACCCTCCTGCAGCCTCCACCTTGCCCAGCTCTGTGAGCACCCCGGTGGCAAGGAGTGGCCACCTGTGGGGACAGGGAAACCCAGCGCCAGGCTCCCTCCGGCAGCCCCTGGCCTCAGAGGGTACCAGCTCTCCACCCAGGCAGAGGCCAGAGCCCCACTGTTAGGGAGCACCCCAGACAATTAACCTCTTCCCTACCTTTCAGGACGTGCAGCGAGGTTCCCTGCTTCAGGTCCCAGATGCGCATGGTCCCGTCCTCATACCCCACCACCGCTCGCTTCCCTGAGCAAGACAAAGCCGGTGGCTAGAGCTTGAGCTACCCTGGCCCCTCCACTCCCGCTCAGCACAGACTGGCAGAAGCAGGAGAGCAGATGATGGCAGTGGGATCTGTCACAGACCTAGTGACATTCCCCACCCCGGGCAGCCGCCATGCCTCACCGTCAGGCAGGATCCTGCCACACGTGGCCGGGCACGCAGGGCCCTGGAAGGTTTTGCAGTCTCCGCTCGGGATCTTCCACATCCAGGAGTTGCCATCAGCCGTGCCCGCCAGAAGGACGTGGGCTTGAGGGTGCCACTCCATCCACTAGGCAGGGAGAGAGACAGACAGTGTCACAGGGGTGGCATGTCCCCCACCACCCAGTTGAGTCCCGGCTGCCAGCCTATGAGCTCCCCACAGCTCCAGGGGTCTCACCGCTCACCTCCAAGTCCCCCACCTCGAAGGACCACACTTCTTCCTTGGACTCCACCCGCCACACTTTGATAAGCCCAGACATGTCACCCGTGGCCACAAACACAGAGTCGTGACTGAAGCCAGCACAGGTGACTGAGTCCTTGTGTCCTAGAGATGGTGGGGGACAGAGACTGCTCAGGTCAAGCTATGGAGGACAGTCAGGAGCCTGGCTCCAGCAGAGCATCGGCTAGGGAAGAGCATGTCTGGAGAGACGCGGGCGGGAAGGGATGTGGCCTCGAGCACCTCACCTGAGCATTCAAACAGGAGCTCTCCGTCACTCACGCGCCACACAAAGGCCTTGTCGTCCTCCCCACCCGTCACTGCCAGTGTGTTGGTCTTGGGGTCAAGGCTCACGCAGAAAACGGAAGCTTCACAGAAGAATAAAGAGAGGCTACGTGGCTCGGATGCCGGTCACGCCCCACCCAATATTCCCAGGGAATCCAAATCCCCCGTAGCGGTGGGTCTGGGCAGGATGTCAATGAGCTGAACTTCCAACCCAAACCAGTGGGAATCAATCCTTCCCATGGGGGAAGAGCAGCACAGGCTGCCTACCGAGCTCAGGGCGGGCGAGCTGGCACAGCAGGTGGCTCGAAGGGCTTCCCTACCGGCGTGCAAGCCAGAAATGAGCAAAGCCCAAAGCATCATAGCCCCGAGTCATGACGGCTGTCCCAGGAACAGCCAGGAGATGACAGCCTGGCAAGGACCTGCTGCACCCCTGTGCTCTGGGGAAAGCCAGGGTGGGCGCAGGTCCCGGGGGACATCCCAGCTGCCACTGCCCATTGCCCACCGCTCACCCGAGTGGAGGGAGAAGGTGACCTCGCTGTCGTCCTGCGCCTCCATGCCGTCCTCCACCCCCTCGTCGTCCTCCGTCTCCCAAGCCTCGGCGTCGGGCTCTTCTGCCCCCTCCTCGTCGAAGTCCACGTCCTCCATCTCGTCGGCCAGGTCATCTGCAGAGGGCGAAGGTCAGGATGCGGCTCGGCCCTCCCAGGGCAGGCGGCGGGCACGGCAGGACCTCGGGGGTCCCCGGGGAACGGCGCAGCGGGGAGGGGGGGACGCGCCATCCCGACGCCGCCGCGGCCGGGAGACCCGGCGCAGAGGAGCTGCGAGGGAGCGGGGAGCGACGCGGGGAGAGGCCGCGGTCCCCGAGGGGAGGGATGAACAGGCCGGGCCCCGCGGTCGGCCCTGCCGCTGGGGCGGGGCTGGAGCGGGCCCGCTGCCCCGGCGGGAGGCCGGAGCCCCCGCAGGCCCTGCCCGGTGCGCGGCGCGGGGAGGCCCCGTCTCACCCGGCCCGGGCGGGCCCAGCTCCACCACCTCGATGATCTCCTCGTCGCCGTGGAAACCCAGCGCTCCCGGGCCCTCGGCGGGCTCCATGCCGGCCTGCCCGCGCACCCCACCCCGCCGCCGCCGCCGCCGCCGCTTCCGCCGGTCGCCCCACCCCGGCCAATCCCCGCCCGCCGCCCTCCCGGCCTCAGCCAATCCGAACCCGCGTCCTCACCAAGACCCCGCCCCCTTCCGCCAGCAGGGTAAGCTGACCCTGCCCCGCGCGATGTGTTCTGGGAGCTGTAGTTTCTCGCGCGCAGCCCTGCCTGCGTCGCCGCCGGGCAGCCCGCGCGCGGCGGACTGCAGCTCCCGGCATGCAGCGGGGCTGCGGCGCACGGACTCGGCCCAACATGGCGGCGGCGCTCGGCCGACTGAGGGGTAACGGCGGTCGGGCGGCGGGGGAGGCTCCGGGGCGGCTGGGCGGGGGATCCCGATCGCCGTCACCCCTCACCGCACCGTCCCGCGGCCTCCGGGACGCGCCCAGGGCCAGCCCCGCCCGGCTGAGGAGAGGCCTCAGAGCCACGCCCCCGGTGCATTTGGCCACGCCTCCTTTGGCCTTGGCCATAGTTCAGGCCCCGCCCTCGAGCCCCCCCTAGCGCCAAGGCAGGGGAAAGGGAAAGGGAAAGGGAAAGGGAAAGGGAAAGGGAAAGGGAAAGGGAAAGGGTGAAGGCAGGGGTAAGGGCAGGACCCTCAGGCAGCTCAGGCTGGGCCCCCCGCACGCTGCCCCATGGCCGCCCCTCCCTAACACCTCTCTCCCTACAGGGCTGCTGGCAGCAGCAGGACCGGCCATGGGTCGCGCCAGGCTGGCCCTCCCAGGCACACGGCTCCTGGGGCAGAGCTGCCGCCGGCCAGCGGGGCCACAGGCCAGCCCAGAGCCCAACAGCAGCAGCAGGGGTCTGCCCGAGGGGGTGGAGTACATCCCTACGCGCAAGAAGGGCAAGAACCCCATGAAGCCGGTGGGGGTGGCCTGGTGAGTGTCCGGGTGGCACGGGGAGGCTCCACTGCTCCGCAGGGCTTGGGGTGGGATGGGGGGGGGTCCCAGGAGGACTGCAGCACTGAGCGGAGTGGGGGGTCTGCCACCCCAGGGTGTCACAGGAGCTTTTGTTTCCCTGCTGGGTCTCTTCATCTCCCGATCGCCGGCTGTCCTGCAGGGCCATCGGGTTGCCCTCCGGCATCATCCTCTTCCTCCTGGTCAAGCGGGAAGTGGACAAAAGCCGTCTGGAGCAGCTCAAAATTCGCCGGAAGATGATGGAAGCCAACCAGGGCGAGTACGAGACGGAGCGATACAAGCGGGTGGCCAGGGGGGCATAGCCAGCCTGCTCACCCCCAGCCTGGCACCGTGGCACCCTGAAGGGACTGGACGAGGGGATGTCAGCCCTGTGGGGCAGTTGTGGGGCTGGATGGAGACAAATAAACCTCATGCCTGGTGAGTGGAACAGCTCGGTGCAGTGACACTGCAGTCACTCCCTCAGCGCTCAGCCCCTGCCTGTCCCCACAATGGGAGGGGGCCAGCTGGGATCCTGCCCACGAGGGCAGGAGGAGTTACAGACTTGGGGGAGGCCCAGCCTGGAGCACCTCAACCTTGGCTTTTCCACCCCAAAGCAGAGTTTGCGCTGCCCCAGGCCCCAGCCCCTGCTGAGGCTGCCCACAGGTTTTCCGGGGGAGTCGCCACACCAGTAAGACCGGGACCGTCTGGAAAATTAAAGTGTTTTATTTAGGAAGTGCAACTTTGCCCGCACCCGTGGCTGCGGAGCCTCTGCGACGTGAGCTCTGCCACGAGTCCCGCCATGGGGGTCCCAGCTGCGCCCCCGCCTGCACCAGGCACTGCCGCAGCTTGGGGAGGGGGGCACGGCCGGAGCCGCATTTAAGGCACCGAGTGAATGACACCAACCAGGCTCTGCCAAAAAAAATCCTATCACGATCCCAGTGGCTGCTGACAGCTCCCCAGGCCCAGGCAGGACCATGGTGCTCTGTTGCCAGCCCGGCACCGCCAGCACAGCCTTGGCGAGTGGTGCTGAGGCCAGGCACTGCCTAAACACCGGCAGCCAGTCCCCCCCCACTGCCCTGGGAGGCTTGTGGGGGGGTGATCAAGGGAAGCCCTTTCCTTAGCAGCCTACGGGTAGGGATGCCAAAGCGTTAGGAGACATAGTAAGCGGCCGTATCCTGTACAGAGGCCAGAAGAGGGGGTGAAGGGCAGTGCGGGGAGACAACAGGGGACACCGGAGGGGTCCCAGGGCTAATCCCGGCCCACGATCTGCAGGATGAAGGTGAAGATGTAGACGATGTCAGTGTAGATGGTCAGGGCACCGTAGATGTACTCCTCGGGGCTCAGCGTGTTCTTCCTGTTCCCCAGCACAAGTTGGGTGTCGTAGGCAAGGAACTGGGGGGGGACAGAGGGTGTCAGGCAGGGACCAGGGGAGGCAGAGGAGGGGGTTCCCTGCGTGACACCCTCTGCTCACCCCAGCCGTCAACTCACCAGGGTGAAGGCGATGGCGCCGATGGCTGCATAGAGCATGTGGAGCCAGGGGACCTGCGCAAGGAAAGGGACACGGGCAGGGTGAGCCGGGTGCTGGCAGGCAGTGGGCAAGGCAGGGCAGGTCCTGCCCGCACCTGGCTCCCGAGGAGATGATGCCGACGCTGACGCACCCTCTCCCTGCGGGCAAGCTGCCTCTGCCGTGGCCGGCACCACCCTGCTTCCCAGCAAAGGGGGACCACCCAAACCCCCCCAGCCTGCACCAGCCCTGGGGACACCCAACCAGGGACACCCATGGCACCCCACAGCCTCTCTGTCCCCCCCACTCACATATTTGAAGGAGAGGACGATGGCGGTGACGATCCCAGTCACCATGACCACAATGCCCAGCACGCAGAAGAGCCCCGGGCATGACGTAAAATCAACCTGCCAGTGGAGGACACACATATGTCACAGGAGACCCCAGAGTGTCCCCACCTCCTGGCTCCCTTCGTCTGACCCCCACCCAAGGCAGGGCACGTCCCCCTCCTTGCCTTGGTCTGGAAGCAGAAGATGGTGACAATGATGGCCACGATGGCAGTGATGAGCATGGCAATCAGGACAGCACTGGTCTCGTACATGCTGCAGACAGAAGGGACAACAGAGTCACCCCACGCTTGGTGACCCTCCACGGCCCCAATCCCAGGCAGGGACCGCATTGTCCCCAATCCCAGGGGACCACGGTGTCCCCCCAGCTCCCGGCAGCCTCTCACTGGAGCCAGCCACGTGGGGGGGGACAGGAGGGACCCCAGCTCCTGTCACCACAGAGTCCCCAGCGCTTACCTGGCTATTGTCCCTGTCATAAACCCCATGGCCAGCGTCTGAGAGAGAGAAGAAAGGTGGGCTCAGCAGGGCAAGTGGCACCGTGGGGGACAGCAGTTCCTGTCTGCCCCCCACCTGCCCACACGTCCCCCCATCCCTCCTGCCAGGTTCCCCCCCATCGTCCCTGGCCCACTCACGAAGATGCTCAGCAGGATGATGTTCCAGGGGAAGCGTCTCCTGGGGACAAAATTGGGGGGAGAGAGGTGAGCGGGTGACAGCAGCCATGTCGTATCCCTCGGAGGCAGCTCCAGGCAGGGAAACCCCACACCTCCTCCTGATGCCTTGGAGACCCCTCGCCCCCATATCCACACCTTCCCACCCCAGGGTGGGTCCCAGCCACCAGCAACTCACCGGGGACCCTGGCAGCAGACCAGCACCAGGTAGGTCACCAGGAACACGACGCTGCAGAGAGAGACAGCGGGTGTCAGCCCTGCGACCACCCCACCAGGACACACCCTCCCCCCTGGGCTGGAGGTCACCCCGGGGGGGACGCGAGCCAGAGGTCCCCTACTCACTACGAGGCGTAGTAGACGGCGACGTTCCTCCGGACGAAGGAGCGGACGGGGGAGCTGCAGGACAGGAAGGATGGGTGTGAGGGAGGGGGGACAGCACTTGCTGTCCCCTCGGGACCCCCCCAGGGGACACGAGGCACCAGGCTCCCCACTTTTTTGGGGCAAGGCTAAGGAGGGACCCTCTACTCACACAAAGGTGAACATGGCAATGATCCCCACCGTCACCAGCAGCTGCAGGGAGATGATGGCATAGACCTGCGAGAGACAGCGGGGGTCAGCACCCGCCCCCCCCACACCGACAGGTGCCCCCCGACCCTGACGGGGTCCTCCCAGCCCCCCAGGACTCGCCTTGCGGATGAAGGTGTGCCGGACTTTCCTGTCATCCCAATCAGCCGATTGGATGGGGGAGCCATTCCCGATGCCATCGTCACCTGCGGTGGGGGACACTCCTCAGCACCAGGGTGGGCTGCGCAGCCTCCCTATGGCACCCCTGTTTCTAGTCCCTCCCCCTCCCCCGCAAAAAAACCCCAAGGTGTCCCCACTTACCGAACCGAACGGGCATGGTGGGCATGGCCATCCCTGGCTGGGGGTACCCCCCTGCTGCTGGGTACCCCCCTGGCTGCGGGTACCCTCCTGCTGCAGGGTATCCCCCAGGCTGTGGGTACCCCCCAGGATAGTGGGGGGGCTGGGGGTACCCCCCCGGGGGTGGGGGGTAGAGGGCGTTCTTGTCATCATAGTAAGGGGGCGCGTTGGGCTGCGCCATGCCGGCTCACTGCGTCTCCCACGGGCACCTGGAGGAGGAAGAAGATGGGGGGCTGTCAGCGCAGGTCCCCCGTCCTGGGCAGGACGTGTCCCCAGCGAGCAGAGCCGCAGCTGCTGGGACACAGGGGACAGTGGAGCCACAAAACCTCCCCCTCCCACTTTAATAGCGGCTTCTAATTAATAAGGACGAGCTGGCCTCAATGTCAGCGGGTCAATGAGAGACGAGGGACATTGGCCAGGGCCACCTGCATTCCTGTGCCCTGAGTCCCCGGCACCTGCGTCGGTGGCCAGCCACAGGCAGGGCATGGCCATGCACTGACTCAAGCTGCGGTGGGGATGTGACCTCTCCAGTGGCGACGTGACCTCTCCGGCAGGGATGTGACCTCTCCGGCCTCTGGAGCCCACCCTGCCATTGCCTGGGGGCAGTGAACACCCCCCACTGCGCCCCAGCAGGTCCCTGCCTCCTGGTGGCACTGCCATGGGGACAAACGGCATCACCCTGCCCAAAGCCTGGGATGAAAACATAGGGCCTGATCCTGATCACGCCCATGCAGACCCTTCTGTCTTCCCCACCATTCCGGGGGTGCGCCCCCACCCAGCAGCCCAGTGGGTCATGCGGGAGGCTCCAGAACTCCTGAGTCCCCCCAGGGAGTTACAGGGACAAGTGCCACCTGCATCACCTCAGAGGGAGGTGGGTGGATCCCTGGGGAGGGGACCCAGGACCCCTCCCAGAGCTGAGCTCCCCTCCCTGGCCATGCTGGGCCCCCTCACAGAGCCCCCAGCAGCCGCGAGCAGCCAGCCCGGGCCCAGGGCCAGCTGCCGGGCTCGGCCCCAGGAGGAGGAAGAGGAGGAGGAGGAGGAGGAGGAAGGCAGGATCTCCAAGGCCAGGAAAACAACAGCGCTGCCAGAAGCCAGTGCCAGGCCGTTACCCGCCTGCCACCCCCCCGACGCTGGCAGCAGGGGACACCCCAGGCAGGTGCCAGGACCCCCCACGTCCCCCCTACCCACAGCGGTGACGTGACTGGGAAGGGACCAAGATCTCACCCCAACCGGCAACAGGCTGGGAGGGAACCAGGAGCTTCCTCCAGCATGACGCCAGCGCTTCCCGCAGCCGGGCTGGGCGAGCAACAGTGCCGGGGGGGACACACCCGGGCCAGCCATGCCAGCCCCCAGCTCAGCCTCTGTCCCTCCCACCTTCCATCTGTCCCAGCCACAGTGGAGCTCCCACGGCCGCGCCACGCTTTGCCATTGTGATAACGGCAGTGCCGAAAATAACCAGCACGCAGTGACCACCCGGCTGGGAAGTTTCACTTCTGCCGTTTTGCGGTTTCCCAAAAAACACCCAGTGCCAGGGAAGGGCCCAAAATAGGAGCCTGACCCCAGGAAAACCCATGTGACTGGCACCCAGCTAGGGGCGGTCCAGAGTCCCCAGGGAGGGGACACAGGCGTCTGGGGAAAGCGAGGTGTATCCAGCCAGTACATGGACATCGGAGGGTCCCACCATGTGCCCATGGCCGGCACCCCCTGGCAGGGGTCCGCCGGCTGCTCCAGCCCCTCCTGTCCCCTCCCCGGCGGGGTGGCCTCGGGGATGAGGAAGCAACCAGCCCGACATGGGCTGGGGCACAGCAGGGTCCTGAAACCAGAAGTCACCAGCCATGGGCCCACCCGGGCCAGCTCGGTGACCCCTGCATGACGTGCCATCCCCGGGGACAGGGTGCTGCTCTGCGCTGGCACTGTGACTCAGCAGAGATAAGGCACGCGTGGTGGGGACATGGGGCACAGCCGGTTGTCACCCCCAGCACAGCCCCATGGGTAGCACCCAGCGGTGTCCCCAGTAGCCACCCCAATGCTCCTGCCGCGCTCAGGCCCCTGCCACCAGCTCCACGGGGACCCTGGGGTGCCGAGGAACACCTAGGGGGGGTGACCAGAGTTTGGGATGGGAGAGAAGGGACCAGGGCTCCCCACGGCGAGGCTGCCTGGGAAAGCATCTAAGTTCCCGGGAGAGCCTGGAAGCTCCCACCAAGTATGGCACAGCCTGGTACGGCATGGCACAGCCTGGTACGGCACGGCACAGCTTGATGTGGCACGGCACAGCCTGGTACAGCACGGCTCCTCCGTACAGCACAACTCACAATTCAGCCTAGCTCAGCCCAGTTCAGCCCAGTTCAGCCCAGCAGGGTTCACGCCGGGGAAGAGGGGCGCCGCTCACCCAGGCCGGGTTCCCCCTCTGCCCCACCGTGCTGCCTGCCCCCACGCCGCTCACACGGGACACGAGTTTGCAAGACCTCAGCATCGCTGCCGCCTCTCTGTTCCCCCCCCTCCGAGCCCCCTCCCGGGGGGCAGGGCCGTGTGACGGAGGTGCCTTCCTGTCCCCAAGGCCAGGCGCACCCACACCACCCAGAACCGGTCCCCACGCCCCCCCCCACGGTGCCACCCCACGCCCTGCCGGGCACAGACCCTCCCGAGACGCCCCACGGGGTCCGTGGGGACACCCTCCACAGCACAAAGGACGGTGTCTTCCCCCCTTGCCGGGCCACCCCACACCGCGCCCCGAACCCCCCCCCCCGCCCCGCGATCCCCTGGGGTCCGGCAAACGGCACGAGCCCTCCAACGGAGTCCCACCGGACCGTGGGGGTCCTGCCCCCGCCGTGCCCCGCCCGCGGGACCCCGCTTCCCCCGCCGCCTCGGCCCCCGACCCGAAGCGCCCCCACCCTCTCCGGGGATGGGAGTGCGGGGGGTCGCGGCGCGTCCCCGCGGCTCAGGGACCGGCCCGTCCCCCCCGCCCGGTCCCCGCCGCCCTCCGGGACGCTCGGTCCAGCGCTAGGACACCGGAGCAGGCCAGAACAGGGGGGTCGGGGATCGGGAGAGGGCGGGGGGAACCGGGCGGGGAGGAGCCGGGGGAACATGGAGGGGTCTCCGCGGCCCACCGCAGGCGGGAACCGGTGGGGTTACGGAGCGGGGCCGGGCCGACCTACCTGCTGCGCGTTGCTCCGCCGGGCTGCGACCGCGACGAGCCGGGACGGGGCGGGGGAAGACACCGCCCCCGCCCGCCCTCCCGTGGCGCCCTCCCGCGGCGGCTCCGCGCCGCTGCGCCCCGGGAGGGCCGGGGTGTTGGCGGGGTGCGTTCCCCCTCCCGTCGCTGCCCGGGACAGACCACTCTTCCCCCCGGCCCGTCGAATGGAACCCCAATGCCCCCCAGGGTGCTCCTTCCTCCCCGCTCTGACGTCATTCAGGGACACACACCCCCCCCCGACATGACGTCAGCTAGGGGGACACCCTTTGACGCGATAGCGGGGGGGGGAATCCCCTCCTCTCCGCCGGTGATGCGGTGTGTGTCCCGGCCCCCTCCCGCCCCGGTTCCCGCGGCAGCGGTGACGCGAAACGCCCAGCAGGGGGCGCGGCGGCGGCGTGAGGGAGCGTGGCCGGGGCGGCGGCGTGACGTGCGCGGGGGGGGGCGTGGCCGGGGGCGGCATGGCCGCGGGGCGCGGGGGGGGGCGGCGCCCGGGGCATGGCGGGTCCGCGCTGCGGGCGGCGGCGGCGGCCGGTGCCCGGGGGCTGGGGGCCGCCTGCCTGCGCTGCTGCCTGCCCTTCCGCCGCCTGGCCCGCCGCGCCGCCGCCGCACTCATGGCCCTCGCCGGCCCGCTGCTGTTCCGCCTGGGGTGAGTGTCCCGCCGCTTCGGTAATACCCCCCCCCCCCCCCCCCCCCCCCCCCCCACACACACACACACACACACACACCACCGCCCCCGCCGAGAGGGAGCCGTCGCCGCCCGCCTTTTGTTTTGCCTCCTTCCCTCCGTCCTTCCTGGCTTGTGCGGAGCCCACCGGCGGCTGGGGCTTGGCGGGAGGGGGCAGCCCTCCATGTGTGCTCAACCCACTCGGGCTGGGGGTGGGGGCGATGGCAGGCGGTGTCAGCCCCGCTCCCCGGGGTGGGCTACACCGGAACGGCGACAGTCGCCCTCGGACCTGTCCCCCTCCCCACCCCGGGTCTCCTTCCGCCGGGTCTAATCAATAACCCAGCCCGGTGCCCCGGCCGTGGACCCGCTGCCCGGCTCTATCAGGAGCCCCCCGATCTCCAGCGTCGGGCTTCCACACACACCCCCCCGCCACCGATCCCCGGCTGCTACCGGGATCCCGCCGCGGTGTGCCTGCCGGTGCCAGCGCGGAAGATGTAACAAGCCGGGGGGATGCCCTTGGCTCGGGGATGGGCTTTGCATGTCCTTCATGGCACTGTCCCCAGCCCCAAAACGCAGCTGTATAAATGGGGGGGTGTGTGCGTGACCCCCCAAGGCCCCCGGCCAGCTCTGTTGCACCCCTGCGTGGCACATGCCACGGGGGCATTTTCGTTTCCCTTTTCCTCGGCCCGTTCTGCTCCCGCTTCCCTCTTCCCCGGGGCCATGGCACCCAGGGCAGGCCCTTGGAGAGGGGTCAACCCTGGGCATGGCCCCTCCGGGGTGAGGTGGGGGGGGACAGCTGGGGGACGGACTGGCATCCAGAGCGCTGCTGCGGGAGAAGCTCTGGAGCTTCAGCCCTCCCTGTGAGCTAGAGCCTGCCTGGACAGATGGACGGACAGATGGACACCCCCACAATGATTTCCTCCCCCCCGCACTGGTCCTTGCTGCGCACAGCAGCTGGGGGGGGCCTGCCTGGGGAACCGATTCTGCCCTCGCTGCAGATCTGAGGCAGGGGAAGGCAGGGGGACACGTGCCACCTCCAGCCCCCACGCGTGGGAAAGTGACCCTGTATATGTCCCCCGTGGGGGTCCCGGCCCTGGCAGCAGCCCCCTCCCCAAGCGTGCTCCTGGGGGCAAACTGGGGGTTAATGCCAGGGGGTGTCTGCCCTCCCCAGGTACAGCCTGTACGCCCGCACGCGGCTGGGCTACCTCTTCTACCAGCGGCAAGTGAAGAAGGCCCGGGAGCGGTACCCGCATGGCCACTCCGTGCCCCAGCCCTGCCGCTTCCCCGGTGAGTCCTGGCGAGACCCACCCCCCCACCTCCCCCCCCCCGGCCAAGTGCTGTGGCAATGTCATGTCCCCCAACACCGGAACTTTGGGGTGGGGAGGGGTTATCATCACCGAATTGCCCAAAGCATGTTTAACTGAGAATTTGAGAATTTAGGAGGTGGGGAGTTTGGGCCATGAGCAGGGGGGGTCATGCCCTGATGTTTGTCTGTCTCTCCATCCCTCCCAGGAGTGAAAATCCTGCCCATTCCTGTGCTTTCCAACAACTACAGCTACCTGGTCATTGACACTGGCTCCGGACGGGCGGCTGTCATCGACCCCTCCGACCCACTGGCCGTGCAGGTGAGACCCCCGCAGCCCCCCCAGCCCCGATGTTAGGGTGTCCCCGGGGGAGGGGGTGGCATATCTCTGGCTTTTTTGGGGGTAGAAGGGGACAAATCTGCCCTGAATCTGCAGCCCTTCATGCCCGGGGTAAGGTTGGAGGGTGGCAGGGCTCATCCCGCGCCTGGGGAGTTGTGGGAGTGGGGGTTAGGGGGAGACTGGTATTTGGGGTTTGTGCGTTGCCCCCCTCCCCAAACTCTCTGTGTTCCCCCCGCCTCGCTATTCCCAGGCTGCCATTGAAGACGAAGGCGTGATGCTGGAGGCCATATTCTGCACCCACAAACACTGGTAAGGGCCAAGAAGGGGGATGGAGGATGCCCCAGCTGAGGCGACCCCCAACCCTACTCCACAGGGGGGAAGGATGGGGGCGACAGACACGCATTTAGGGACACTGACCTCTCTGTCCACAGGGACCACAGCGGGGGGAACGCAGCGCTCCGCCAGCAGCACGGCTCCTGCAAGGTGTACGGCAGCGCCCTCGATGCCATCCCAGAGCTCACTAAGTAAGTCCTGTGCCCCACATCGTGTCCCCCCCCCAGCACCCCTGTAAATTTAGGCGCGGGGGGGGGGGGCTTCACTCCCAACCACCACTACCTAGTCCACCCCCAAGTCCCACATTGCAGAGACCTGGCATGCTCACGACACCAGTGCCCCGGGGAAGGGTTGTGTGGGGAGGCTGGTGTTTTGAGGAGCTGGGGGGGGGTACCCTGACTGGTGTCCCCCTGTGCCTGGCGCAGCCCGCTTGCGGACAAGGAGAAGGTGAAGGTGGGCTGCCTGACCTTCGAGGCGCTTGCCACGCCTGGCCACACCGTGGGCCATATGGTGTACGTGCTGGACGGGGGCCCCTTCGGCGGCCCCCCCTGCCTCTTCTCCGGGGACCTCCTCTTCCTTGCTGGCTGCGGTGAGTGCGCCCGGCCCCAGACCTGGGTGGATGAAGGGGGGGTCCCACCCTGAGAAGGGCTTGGGGGGACCCCCAATTCCGGCCCCCCCCATGACAGGCTGTTGCGCGGGGGTGCAGGCAGGCTGTTTGAGGGCTCCCCTGAGACCATGCTCGCCTCCCTGGACGTGGCCGTGGGCTTGGGCGAGGACACGCTGCTGTGGCCAGGTGAGTGTTCCCAACAGCGGGGCGCAGCCGCCAGTGTCCCCACTAGCCCCGGCTGCCGAGCTGGGGGGGCCAGGCGGGGGCGATGCTAAGGGGTCCGGGGGTCCGCAGGCCACGAATACGCGCTGGAGTGCCTGACCTTCGCCAGCCTCCTGGAGCTGGACAACCCCGCGCTGGAGCAGAAGCTGCAGTGGGCGACACAGCAGCGGCAGGAGAAGAGGAGCACGGTGAGGCTGGGGCGGGGGGAATGTCCCCTGGCTGCAGCCCCCCACCACCACCTCAGCCCCTCGCGGGGTTCCCCCTCCCTTGGCGGGGATGCTGCACCCCAACACCCTCCTGTGTGGTGGGTGCTGTAGGGGAAGGAGGTGCTGGGGTGGGGTGGGGAGGGGGGTCTCGGCTCCCTGACGGGAGTGCTGTCTCTGGCAGGGGGGGCTGAGTGTCTGTTCCCCCCACCCCGCAGTGTCCCTCCACGCTGGGCGAGGAGCAGACCTACAACCCCTTCCTGCGGACCCACCAGCCGGAGCTGCAGGCAGCGCTGGGGCTGCGGCGGGGCGGGGGGGAGCACCCCGATGCCTTCCGCGCCCGCGTCCTCAAGGAGGTGCGGAGGCGCAAGGACCTCTACAAACCCACCTAGAGCCCCCCCCCCGCCCTCTGCCAACAGCCCCCCTTTCCATGGGGCTGGGTGCTGCTCAGACACGGGGGGACCCGAGACTTTGTGATTTGTTTTGCTGTGAATCTCCCTCCTGGGGTGCAGGGTTGGGGGGGGGGGGGGAAGAGTGGACACACACCCCCTGCCATGGGCACCCCGTAAGTGATCCCTGCCTTTGTTCCCCCAGACTTGGGGGTCACCAGCTCTTACGTAGAAGCACCTTGATCTCCTTTCTGGGGGTCTGTAGCCCCCCCACCCCGCTGCTGGGGCTGTAGGGCTGGCACCAAGGGCTTTTTCTAACTGCCCCCCCGCCCCCTCCGTTTTTCTGTGAGCTCCCAATTTCCCCCCCTCTCAGCACTCAGGGAGCCAGCCCCCCTGCCCTTCCTCTAACAGCCCCCCAGTGCTGTGCATATCCTTTTTTTGGGGGGGGGGGGGCTAGGATGGAACCAGCCCAATACTACCTCCAGGCAAGGGACCCTATGCTTGGTGCCAGAGCCCCCCCCCCACACACACACATATACACACACACTGCAATGGGGCCATGGGGGCATAGGGCCATGGGGGGTGGGGCTGGTGGGGTGGGGGGGGCGGTTTGCTGCTGTACTGGGGACTGGAGCCCCTCCCCAGATAAAAGATTCGGTCGGATTTTTGCCTGTTTGGTCCTTTCTTTCCGCGGCCGGTGAGGTGTGCCCCCCCCACACCCCCCACCCCGGTAAAACCCCTCTGCGGGGTTGCCGCCCCTTTAAGAGGCGGGGCCAGGCCGTTGCTATGGAGACCGCCGAGGCGTTGTTGTGGGGGGGCAGCGGGTCCCGGGCACCCAGAGCCGCGCAGGTCTTGGGGCGGGGGGGCAGGTGTTGGGGGGCTGCTGAGGGGCGGGGGGTGCTGGGGGTCCGTGGAGGAGGATGGTGGGGGAACGACAGGGGCTCGGGGGGGGAGGGGGGGGGTTGCTGCAGAGGCCGGGGGGAGGGTGGTCACTGCGTCCTCCCCCCCCCGCCATGGTTACACAGGTGGGCACCGTGGTTTGGAGGAGACCCGCTGCCCCCTCACCCGGGGGTCCGGCAGTAGGAGCCCCCCCGGCGAGGCATGGAGCCCCCCCCCGAGTGCCGGCAGGAGACCCCGGCCCTGACGGAGGCAGCCGCCAAGTTCCTGAACTTCATCGGTGGGTGTGTGTGTCCCGCCCCCCCCCGCCCCAAACTCCCCCCGGCCTCCCCCTTGTCCCCCACGCCGTGCCGGGGGGGTCTCCCGGTGCGGGGGTGGGGGGCACCAGGTCCGCGGGACGGGGCCGTGGGCTTGAGCTGGGTAAATGGTGGGGGGGCTCAGCCTGGTCCGCTCTGGGGCAGGGGGGAGCAGAACAGAGGCAGGGTGGTAGACCCTCGGGGCACGGGTGACCAGCCCTCGGGGCAGAGGTGATGGTCCCTCCGTGCAGGGCCGGAGGACCTGGAGCGCTGCCTCTTTGCCGAGATGCTGGAGGTGGTGGCAGCTGGGGACCAGCCGAGGGACGGGGTCAGGGGGCGATGGTGGGTGTCAGCCCGGTGGGCACCCTACAAGCAGACAGGTGAGCCGGTGCGGAGCTGCCTCCTGGTCCAAGCCGCCTCCCGCCGCAGGCAGGATGGCGTGCTCTGCTCCAGCACCCTCAAAGGTGAGACGGGGGTAGCTTGGGGTGTCCCCCTCCTTCCCCAGGGCTGGAGCATCCCCGTCCCACTGGCCCCCAGGGCTGGGATGGGGGGCACTGCTGTGGTGCCAGTGGCGTGGGCTGAGTGTGGCTCTGCTCTGTCAGCCTATGTGACCACCCAGCTGGAGACCCTGGAGCAAGAGGAGCAGGAGCGCCTGGAGGTGACCAGTGTGGTGACTGCATGTCCCCATCCCCGTCTCCTGCCCACCTGCCCTGGGGTGGGCTCTGCAATGATGCCCTCCTGCGGGCTGCCCCCCATGAAAGGTCGCTGTGGGCATCCTGGTGTCCCCTCCCCAGCTGGGACACCAGTTCCGTCCCACCAGCCTGGTCCCCATGCCCTACTCTGGGTAGCAGCTGGGGTGGGGAGTTTCCCACAATGCATCTGGAGTGGTACCCTGATTGAAAGGGGTGCTGCGGTGTGCCACCTCAGAGCCCGGGTGCCCTGGCTCTGCCCTCCACCTTGTGCCCCCCACCCCTCCCACAGCTCAGAGCACACCCAATAGAGAAGAGGACTCACATGGTGAGCCACCAGCATGGGATGACTATCACCAAGACCCTCAGGGAGGGAGAGGTGAGACTGAGCGGGGGGGATCTCTCCCCTCTGCCCCCCAGATGGGTCACATCCTGGGAGGGGGCGGCAGAGCTGGCCTGTCCAGCTGTGCCCCCCAGGCTCTGGGGGGTGCCATCCCTGGGGATAGTGGAGCTGTGGCTGTCCCACGAGGTGGCCGGGTCTCTCCGCAGGCAGAGCTGCAGTGCTGGAGCTTCTCCTATGGCCGGGATGAGCTTCAGGGTCTGATGCCGGAGGGTGCCAGCCTCCTCCTGCTGCGGGTGCTGGCGTGTCGGTGGGCAGTGCCCCCCGGCCTCGTCTTCCCAGCCATCGACACCGAGGGCCACCTCTGCACCTCCAGCTATGTGAGCCACCAGCCAGGAGGGCCCGTGGGCTGGGGGGGTGTGGGTGAGGTTGGGGGTGCCAGGGTGGGATGTGGGAGGTGGGAGCCAGCATGGCGGGCATGGGGATGGCACCTGCAGGCAGGGGTGACCCCAGGGCAGGGGTGACCCCTGGCCATACCTCCCCAGCATGCCCTGGGCACCCAGCAGCAGGCAGTGGGCTCGTCGGAGGTCGAGGTGTTCGTGATCGAGCGAGCCGTGCATGCCAGCGCGGGCACCTCCACCATCTGGCACAGCAGCTTCCTCCCCAGCGGGTATGGGCAGGGGTCCGTCTGGGGGCATCCCCAGCCCTGCCAGCCTGGCAGGGACCCAGGAGAGGGGGTGTCACCACCTCTTCTCCCCCCCCCAAGGCGTTTGGCTCGGCAGGTGCAGGTTGGCTCCCCAGTGATGGTACTTCTGCAGGATGAATCTGTCCTTGGTGAGACAGGTACTGGGTGGGGGAGGTTTGTGCCCCCCAGCACAGGCAGCCCCTGCCCATTGTCTGGCAGCCAAGTGGGGAACACCCTGCCCTGCCTTTCTGCTGCCAGGTGGGGTCGAGCCCCGGCCCCTCTTTCCCAAACAGCCCTTGGACTGGGAGGAGGACGTCCAGCTCTACTCGTGGTTCCTGGACAGGAAGGTGAGATGGTAGGACATGGAGACGTGGCGCTGTGCCACTCCCCAGCAGGGTGTCCCAGGGGGCACAGTGGGGATCAGGCTGGCCAGCAGCCCCCCACGCTCCTCAAGTGTGGAAAAGGACCCGGGCACCCTGCCCCCCCCACCCTGGCACAGTGGCTGGGGGGGACATCGGCGCCTGTGCCCACCCTGCCCACCCCGCCGCAGGAGGAACTGCAAGCGTCCCACACCGCTTACGTCCGGCAGCATCCTGAGCTCTGGGCGCTGCTGGCCGACTTCCTCCAGGCCCTGTTCCTGCATCAGCCCCACGACCCCGTCTCCTTCGCCGCCCAATTTTTCACCCCCTTCGCCCACCAGCAGCCCCCTGGGACCCGCTTCGCCTCTGCCAGGGCTGCAAGCCCCCTCCCTGGCCCCCCACCTCGCCACCCTCCGGCTAACGGGGAATAAAGCTGCCAGTGCTGCCCGTCCAGGATCATTTGCTTTGGGGAAACTGAGGCACGGGGAGGGGAGGGGGTACTGAGTTGCGTGCTAGACCCCCCTGTGCCAGTCTGGGGGGGAATTAGGCATCCTGCTCCCCTCCTGCCTGTTCTAGCCCCCTCCCGGGGCTGGGAGGGAACCTGGGACATACCCTGGGGCAGAGCCAGGCTGGTATCCCTGTGCACCCCACATCTCCCCAGTGGCAGACCCCCAGGCCTACCTCTCTGTGGGGCACAGCCTGGTGGCATCCGGTACTGCCCAGACACCCACGGGCGCGCCTGGGGTGCTCCTCCTGCCACCTCCGCAGCCACAAGGGCCCTGGGGATGGGGTGCTGGTGCCCCACTTTGTGGGAGCAGCCTGACCCTCACAGGTGCTGAGCACCCCACCTTTGGGGTGAGGATCCCCCCCCCCCCAACCCGGAGGTGGCGTGAGCACCCTCTGCTGCAGAGCCCGCCTGGCTGGGTGCTGCCCCCCCCCGTCCCCCCCCCACAAGAAGCCGAGGGTGCATTTTGACCTGCTCCCACGCTTGTGCAACCCACGCCTGCTTCCTCCCTGCTCCCGCTCCTCTGGCCTTTCCCCTGCTCCCATGGGGCCAGCCCTCCCTCCCCACACCGTGGGACACCGTCTCCTGTCCCCCTCCCCACAACTGCCCAGGGAGCAGGATGGCTGGCATGTGGTGGGGGGCAACACACAAGCACGTTCCCACCTCCCCGGGCAGCCTGGTGTCGGGGCCTCGTGTTTGCACGTGCGTGTGCACAAACCGAGGGGAGGGAGGCGCTGGGTCCCCCCCCTCCTGGCACAGGGTGGGGAAACTGAGACCGTGCACATTCATAGCACCCAACTTCCCCCAGGCAGGGCCCCTTTCCCAGCCCAGGGCAGGGCGTGGGGAAGGAGAACTTCCTCCTCCTCCTCGGGGGCGGGGGGCAACTGAGGGGGGGTCTTTAAAAGCCGGGCGGCGGGCTCCACACCCAGTGTCGAGATCAGGGCTCCCCAGCAGCGTGTCTGGATCTGGCCCAGCCATGGCATCACTGGAGCCAGGTGAGCCCTGCGACACCCGGGTCCCCCCCAACGCCCCCTTTCCTCCCCCGGACCCCCTTCCCTCTGCCCTGGGACCCCTGGCTCTGCTCCTCTCCACCGTGGGCACCGTCCCCCCAGCCTGTCCTGGCTTCCCCACCTGCCCCATCCTCTCCTCCCCAAAGCCCACTCATGATTCACCCACACTCCCAGGACCCGTCTGTGGGCTGGGGGGGAATGGGGCCAGTGCCAGCCTCTTGTCCCGGCTCCATGCCCACCCAGCAGCAGGAGCCGGAGCAGCATCCCCTCCTGTCCCTCCTGCCCAGAAATGCACTTGGCTCTTGGATTAGTGAAGACTGGGCTGGGACTAGAGGTTTTTAGGGACACCTGAGCTGGACGTGGCATCTGACCCCTCTAGGTAGCCACTGATAGCCCTCATATAGCCACCCTCACGCCCCCCCTGGAAAAATGGGGCTCATCCCTCATGGGACTCACCGGGCAGGGGCAGGTGGGACTGGGCAGAAGCTGGTACCATGGCTGCCATCCCACCAGCATCCTTGTCCCCCCGGCGGGATGCCACCTCCCCTCCTCCCTTTCCTTGCCCCCCCCCTAGGCCTCGCCGGGTCCCTGAACCGGGGCCAAGCCCAGACCTACGGCACCGGTGGGAGCCCCGTGTCCCTGCGGCACCCTGCCACTCGGGATCAGACCTACCTGGACGAACTCATCAGCATCCCCAAGGGCAGCGGGGTAGGTGTTGCCAGGCTGGCACCTCTGCCTGAGGGTGGGCAGACCCTCCCATTCCCGTCCGCCCCCCAGGACGAAGGGATAAGGGGAAGGGACGGAGGTTCCATGGCCAGGAGAGGTGTTAAAAGCCGGGGTTGGCAGTGGAATCCCATGGGATGCAATTAACGGTGCCTGACAGCCACAGGAACCCCCTGAACATCACTGTCCAACCTGTCCCCATGTGGGATGGGGGTCTCGCTGCCCCCCCAGCACTGCTGTTAACAGAGAGGGGCTGGGGAGGGGGCAGCGGTTCCCTCCCCGAAGCAGGAGAAATCTCCTCCCTGTGCGAAACGTGCCCATGCAGGCAGCACAGGGCTTCCCAGCAATGGGCTAGAGGGGACCGGGAGTGCAACTGGGGGACACTGGTTTTGAATGGGAGCTCCCCGCTCTGACCTGCTGCCTCGTCCCAGCCCAGATTCAGCTTTAGGAAACTCTGGGCTTTCACCGGTCCCGGCTTCCTCATGAGCATCGCCTACCTGGACCCGGGCAACGTGGAGTCCGACTTGCAGTGCGGGGCGGTGGCAGGGTTTAAGGTGAGCCCTGGACACCCCCACACACACACTCCCCCCCCCCGCCCTGGCCCCGGGGTCAGGAAACAGCCGGGGGTTTCGTAACCTCTCCTGCGCCAACGGCCACGGCAATCCAGCTTCCCCAGCCCAGAGAGCGGGAAGGGAACAGGGGAGGAGGGGGGCCTTGGCGCTGGGTGAGGGCACCCATGGGTGCCGACAGGCCACCCCTCTGCCTGGGCTGGGGACCACTTACAGCCCCCCGGGCTGGTTGATAACCTTGCTGGGTGCCCTGGGCGGCCGGATCCTGCCCAGTACCCAGCCCCTGCTGCCCCCCTCCCTCCTTTCCCCCCACCCAGCTGCTGTGGGTGCTGCTGTGGGCCACCGTCCTGGGGCTGCTGTGCCAGCGCCTGGCCATCCGGCTGGGAGTGGTGACGGGGAAGGACCTGGGCGAGATTTGCTACCTCTATTACCCCAAGGTGAGCAGCCACGGGGGGACACACACACGCACACCCCCTGGGAGGGTCACAGCCTGGGGTGACCCCATGCTTGGGTTGGTGGTGGTCCTGGGGGGGGACAGGGCTGTCTGGGGGGTGGAGAGGAGCAGGAAGATGCTGCGAGAGTCCCATCTCTCCCAGGGGCCCCCCAAAGCCCCCCCAGCCCCCGTGCCCCCCATCTAGCACCCACACACCCTTCTGGTATGGGAACAGGGTGCAGGAAGCAGCTGTCTCGGTGTCCTGGGTTGCTCTGGGGACATGTGAGCATGTCCCCTGGGGGTGGTGAGCCCGGGCGTCGCAGCAGCGACGCGCAGCAGCGACGCGCAGCAGGGACGCGGGGCAAGCCTGGGCGCATTGGTGCGGGGAGCTGGGGGGGATCGGGGGGGTCACACGGCAAAAGACGGGTTCCCTCTAGGCAGCATGCGGGAGCGAACAAGCGCTGAGATGTCGGCTGAATGACAGGTCCCCAGAAGGAGGGCTGGATACGTCCCTCTGCCCCAGCACCCCCCAGGAGCATCATATCCAGAGATGGGTCCTGTTCTCGGCTCCCGCTGGCGCAGGGATGGGGGGCGGGGGGGGCAGACTGGGGTTTAGGATCTGTCCTGCACCCTGACATTGTGTTGTGGGAGAGGCTGGGGGGGCTCTCCTGGGGTCCCTATGCTGCTCTAGGTGACCTGCCGCAGCCTGGGGATGGGGACAGGGGTCTCCACCCTGGAGGCTGTGTCCCCCCATGGGCTCGGGCACCTCACCGGGTCCTGGCCCCTCCAGGTGCCCCGTGTGCTGCTCTGGATCATGATCGAGATCGCCATCATCGGCTCCGACATGCAGGAGGTGATTGGGACAGCCATCGCCTTCAGCCTGCTCTCGGCTGGCCGGTGAGCCACCCCCTGGGGACCCCCACAGCCCCCCCAGTGGCCCTGCTCTGCCTAAGGGCATGTGGCTAATGCCTCCCCCTTGCCATCCCACAGCATCCCCCTCTGGGGTGGGGTCCTCATCACCATCGTGGACACCCTCTTCTTCCTCTTCCTTGACAAGTACGGTGAGTGCTGGGGTGGGGAGACAGGGGGGACACTTGCCCTGGTGCAGATGCGGCATCGGTGTCCCCCACCTTGTCCCACCCCATCTCTTGACCCCTCTAGGGCTCCGCAAACTGGAGGCTTTCTTCGGCCTCCTCATCGCCACCATGGCCCTGAGCTTCGGCTACGAGGTGAAGGGGGAAGCTGGGGACACCCCTTTCCCTGCAGGGTGCTGGCCCCACGGGGTGTCCCCCCTTGGCACCGGGCTGCAGTGGGGGGGTGTCAGCTCACAGTAGCCCTTTCCACCGGTCCCCAGTACGTGGTGGTGAGGCCGGGGCAGGCGGAGGTGCTGAAGGGCATTTTCCTGCCCTACTGCCCGGGCTGCGGGCGAGAGGAGCTGCTCCAGGCCGTGGGCATCGTCGGCGCCATCATTATGCCCCATAACATCTTCCTCCACTCCTCCTTGGTCAAGGTGAGACCAAGTCACTGCTGTCGGCACTGCCATCCCGGGGTGTCTCAGGGGACACTTGGTGGGACACTGTGGGACCAGGGGTGCTCTCCTGACCCCATGGCACCCCTGTCACCCACTGTCCCCAGACGCGGGCAATCGACCGGTCCAAGAAAGAGGCAGTGCAGGAAGCCAACATGTATTTCCTGACCGAGTCCTGCCTGGCCCTCTTTGTCTCCTTCCTCATCAACCTCTTCGTCATGGCTGTCTTCGGCGAGGCTTTCTACCACCAGAGAAATGAGGACGTGGTGAGTGTCACCCCGCGCCCGCGGGGAGGTGATGGCTGTGCCTGGCTGCGGAGACGGGCGGAGCGAGCATCCCTTGGAGGGTGGGCGTCCTCATCTCCTGGGATGTGGGGGAGTCCCCCGTGTCCGTGGGGGCCGCCAGGTGGCCACCACGCTCATGCCCACCGTGCCTTGCAGCACAACAAGTGCGTCAACAGCAGCGTCAGCCGCTACGCCGGCATCTTCCCTGCCAACAATGAGACAGTCTCTGTGGATATCTACCAGGGGGTGAGTGGCCCTGGGCTGTGCCCAGCGGGTATCCGTACCCATGTGGGAGACATTGAGCTCCCCCCCAGTGACCCCTGGGTGCTGCCACCCCGCTGGGAGACCGAGAGATGATGGGGGTGGCTGGGGAGGGGGATACATTGGGGTCCCCATGGGAATGTCCTCACACAGGGTGTCATCCTGGGCTGCTATTTTGGGGCGGTGGCTCTGTACATCTGGGCCATCGGGATCCTGGCGGCAGGGCAGAGCTCCACGATGACCGGGACCTACGCGGGGCAGTTCGTCATGGAGGTGAGGGACGGACAGGGATGTTGGCCCTCACCCCCACGGGGAGCAGCTGGGAGGGAGGGGAATCACAGGTGGGCTCTGGGTGGGAGGTCCTATGGGTGTCCCTCCACCCCAGCGGTATTTGGCAGAGTTAGTTGCCCCCCCATGCCCGCAGGGAGCTGGGCACAGGGCATTGCCCACCCAGTGGGTCCCGGGTCCCCAGGAGGTGGGATGGGGACAGTGCCCACCCATTGCCCCTGCACAGCCGCCCCCGCCCCCTGTGACATCCCCTCCCAGAGGCACACTGTGGGTGCCCCACGCAGCTTTTCCCTAATGAGTTCGTTTGCTTAATGAGCTGGAGCTGACATCTAGCGGGACCCGGCAGCCCTGCAAGGCCCTGCTCAGCGCCTTGGCACAGAGGAGGGGGTGATGTCCCCTGTGTCCCTCGCAGCCCGGATTTGGGGAAGGCACCCCGGAGTGGTGCTCCAGGCATGGTGAAGGGCGAAGGTGCAGGTTTCGCTGTGTCCCCAGGGCTTCCTGCAGCTCCGCTGGTCCCGCTTTGCCCGGGTGCTCTTCACCCGCTCCTTTGCCATCCTGCCCACCGTTTTCGTGGCTGCCTTCAAGGATGTCAGCCACCTCACGGGCATGAACGACCTGCTCAATGTCCTCCAGAGCATACTGGTAAGGTGTGGGGGGGAGAACACACCACCTGCCCCGCAACTGCATGGCCTGGCAGCTGTGCCCCCCTCACCCAGCTCTCCTTCCAGCTGCCCTTCGCCGTTCTGCCCGTCCTCACCTTCACCAGCCTGCGCCCACTCATGCAGGACTTCACCAACGGCCTGTGAGTGCCACAGTGGGGGGAGACACAGGGGGGCAGAGCGGGGTGCCCCAGCTGCAGACATCCTCCCTTTGGACCATCCTGCCCGCCCAAACCACACCACGGGGGCAGCTGGTGTATGGGCATTGCGGCGGTATATGTTCATTCCCACATGCCCAGAGCAGCCAAAGCGGGACAGACCCCGTCACTGCCTTCTCCATCCTCATCCCAATGCCACGTCCAACACCCCCCCTCAGGCACCCCTGGGTCCTCAGCATCCTCCTGGCACTGCCAGCCTTGCATTCAGAGGGTGGCCAAAGCCCTTGCCCAGAGCCCCATCATGGGGGTGTAGTATGGCCGTGGGGTACAGAGATGTCCCAGTTGGGGTCTTGCTCACCTACAACCCCAGATCTCCCAGACCGCTGTGCCCGGTGGCACACGGGGTGGGGGCTCTGCCCTGGCGCTGATGTCCGCTCCCCTGCCACAGCCCAGGGAAGGTGCTGATGACCCTCATCACGGGGCTGGTCTGCGCCATCAACGTCTACTTCGTGGTGGACTTTCTGCCCACGCTACGGGGCCCGGGGTACCACATCCCCCTGGGTCTGCTGCTGGCCGGCTACGTGGCCTTCATCACCTACCTGGTAGGGCTGGCAATGCGGGAAGGGGCGACTGTGAGGGGGACGGCGTCCCCGTTGGGTGCCCATCGACCTGCCCTCTTTGCTCCCCCACAGATCTGGACATGCAGCATCGCGCACGGAGCCCGGTTCCTGGACCGAGGCCACCACAGCCGGTTCAGCTTCGGCGTCTCCCACGACCCGCCGGCGCTGGCAGGGACCCGGTGACAGACCCCGTCCCCCCTTACTGTCCCCCCCTCCCTGCCCAGCACGGCCCCCTGCACCGATTTGATGCCACACCAAGCCCGGGGATGATGTTCTGGCTGGAGATGCATCCAGCAAGGAAGGGATTAACAGCCGGGCAGACCTCCCCCCGAATTTTTAGAGTGTCCCCCCACTACAAATTCAGGGGTGCTGGTCCAGGCTGGGTGTGGAGGGGGTGCGGGGGAGCAGAGGGAGGTGCCCCCGGCCCTTGGCACAGAGGCTTCAGTGAACGAGCCGCCCCGGAGACCTCTCCTCCTCATTAGTGCCGGGAACCGCCGGCCCCCGAGACAGCTAATTACCGCGCGGGACCGCTAATCACCTCCCGGGACCGCTAATCACCTCCCGGGACCGCTACCCATCCCTCCCCGCCCGGGGACAGCGGGGCCGCCAGCCACCCGGCCCGGCCCCGGCCCCCAGACCGCACCGGCCGGAGCCCCACGGCGGGGGGGATCCTAAACTCGGGGCGGGGGGGCGGGAAGCTCATAAATGGCGTGTTTGTAACCTGGCTTCAGCCTCGCCGCTGCTGCGCGCCCCGGGGAGGGACCCCCCCCTCCTTTTCCCCGGGCTGGGGGGTCTCGGCAGGGGACGTCCCACACGCACACACGTGGCCGTGGGTGCGCGGGGTGGGATGGGGAGGTGCGGGGGCTTACCCCTAACCCTTTGCATTCCCCCGGGGGGGGCCACCGTGCCCTCCCCGCCCCGGATGCCCCGTTTCCCGCCCGCCGGCCCCGCCGGATGCGGATGCGGAGCCGCTCGGGCCCACCCCGGGGGCGGCTGTCGCCCCCCTCCCCCCCGCAACCCCCCCACCTCAAGCTCCGCACCCTGGGTTGGGGGGTGGGGGGGGGGTGTCCCGCCGCGCTTCGCCCCCCGCCGCGGCCCGCACTTGCGAGACGCTCCCTGGCTGTTTCAAGGCTCCCCCCTCTCCCCAGCGTTCCCCCCCCCCCCAAATCCTCCTTCCCAAACCAGCCTGGCCGGGGGGTGGAGGGGGGGAATTTGGGGGGAGGGGGTAGGGGGGGTGGATCCCCCCTCCCGTACCGTGCCCCCCCCCTTCCCCGGGAAGGGACACCCCCCCCCGCTCCCGGGGGCCGCGCTTGTTTATGTGAAGAATTTCCCCTTCCTTAAAAGGGCGATGGCGGACGGAGTGGGGCGGTGCCTCCCCCCGCGCCTCCGCGTTGGCCCGGCCTCGGGCTGCTTGAAGGAGGAGCCAGAGCGGTGGGGCCCACCGAAAAGCGGGGTGTCCCCTGTCCCCGTCCCCCCCACCCCCCTCCCGCCCGAGGGCGCAGCCGACCCCAGTCGCCTCTGAGGAGGAGGAGCAGGGACCGTCCCGTCCCCCACACTGCGCCTGCAAGGGGCATCCCCGGCCCCGGCGTGCCCCTGCCTGGGGGTGACAGGGATGGAGGGGCCGCGAGGGGCTGGGGGGGACCGGGGGACCTCGGGGTCGTCCCCAGCGGGCGCGGGGTTGGGGGGTTTTGGGGGCTGGGGTGCAGGGAGCAGTCCCATGGCTCTGCTGGGGGGCAGGGGGATCCCCCGGGCTGTGCTTTGCGGGGATCACCCTTCTCCGGATGGCACCCCCAGCCCGGGGACGCCCCCAGCCCGGGGACACCTGCCTGGGTCCAGCTCTTAGCAGGAGGTGCCCGGCCCCAGGCCTCAGCCGTGGGGCAGCGTTCCATGGGGCAGTGCTCCCTGGGGCAGCGGTCCCACGGCCATGGGTAGCTGGGGAATAGGGGACAGCATCTGGGACCCCAGCCTGGGGGGCAGTGGGGTGGCACAGATGGGTCCCTTGGGGGGAGCACGGTGCCTTTCTGCCCTTGCACCCCACAGCCCCCACGTCCAGCTGGGGTCTGCCTGCTCCTGGGCTGGGGATGCAGGATGAGGCCCTTGTCCACGTAAGCCCCATGTCCACAGCCTGTCCCACAGCCCCAGGACAGGGACAACATCCCCCTGAGCTCCGCGGTTTCCCAATCTGTCCCTAAACCTGTGGGCAGTGAACCTGGAAACGATGCTCCAACTGCTGCCGCAGGTGTCTGGCCTGGAGACTTTCCTAATTGCATTAATTAGAGAACAGGCAGGGCTGCTGCCTGCGCCTGGCTCATCGGGGAGGGAAGAGCAGGATTCGGCCAAGGGGGAACAGGGGGTCCTGGAGGGGACAGTGTGTGGCCTCCGGAGCTGTCCCCACGGTGAGCAGTGTCCCCTGGCACCCACCGGCAGCCCGGCCGCCCCACTGGGGATGTGGCAGCCATCCTGCCCAGTTCCACCTGGGCTAAAGGAACAGCACAGGTCAGCCCAAAAATAGGGAGTGGAGGAAGGAGAGCCTCTTTCTTCCTCTTCCTCCCGCCGGGAAGGGGGGCGGCAGCCAGGGGAGCGGGCTGCCTCCTCATCCAGTGTAGGGAAACTGAGGCACGACGGCTGCCCACCGGCAGGGCGGGCGGGGGAGGAGACAGGACGAGGTGTCCCGGTTCCCAAGCCGCGGTCCGGATCCCGCCGGGGTTCCCGGTGCCGGGATGCCCCGCGATGCCCCGCACGGAGCTGGGAGCGCGGGATTCGCAGGCGGGAACCGGGTTTTTCTCTGCCAGCCTTTGCACCGCCCGCCAGGTCCCGCAGCATCCCAATTCCGCCGGGGGGGTACCTCCCCATGCCGGACCCAATTTCCCAGCGGGGTCACCTGTGGGCATGTGTCGTACCCCACGCTGGCGGGGGTGGGGGGCGAGTCCCCTCCCAGCCCCGTTCCCCGAGGGCTGATCACACCGGCCCCGGGGAGCCGGAGGGGCAGAGCGGTACCCGGGGGGTGCCGCCGCCGGCATCGCTGCCTCGCTAGTGTCCCTGGTCTTACGCCCCCCCCGGGCCAGACAGGACAATTCCAGCCCCTGAAGATCCCAAACCGCTGCTGAGACAGGTGGAAAGACCCCAAACAAGCTGAAATGGGTAATTTCCAACCTGCTCTGCCCCCGGGGCGGCACTGACGGAGGGAGCAGCATCTTCGGCCACCGAGATGGCGACCAGGACCGGCTGGACAACCACCCCTCCTCGGGTCCGGATGCTGCCCGGGGTGCGGAGGTGCCCTGGCAGGGCCCGGCCGGGCTTGCAGGGGGGGAAGGGGCTGGGGCTGGAGGATGCCGGCACATGGGGGGCTTGTGAGGGGACACGATTTTGTCCTGAAGGGGGTTGTTGCATCCTCAAGTACTCGGTAAAAGCTACTTTTCGGAGAGCGCCTGGAAACAGCCCTGATTCCTCCCGAAGGAGGGGAGGTATTGCAAGAGAAAATATATGTATCGATAATATATGTATATATGTTAATTTCCCAAATAATTGTGTAATTGCAGGGGAAAGAGGGACGAAAGAAACGAGCAGGTTACTGGTGCAGCGCCCCCCCCCCCAGCACCTGTTGCCCGGTTGCACTGGCCTGCCCTGGCAATGGGGAACGTGTCCCCACGCGGGGGGGGACGAGAACCCCCCCCCAGCCGGGAGGCACCGGGCTCAGGGGGGGCTTTGCTGCAGGGGACACCCAGCATGGCGGGGGGCTTCGCATGCCGGGGGTGGGACTTCCCTCTTTCCCCGGGGCTGCCAACTGGATTGGGGGGGGGGGGGGGGGGGGTGACCCTTGGGAGGGGTGACACTTGGGGGGAGGGACACTTGGGGAGGGCGACACTTGGGGGAAGAGTAATACTTGGGGCGGGGGGAAGGGGGGGGGGGTGACACCTGGGGGGGTTAATCCCTGAGCCGGAGGGAGCGTGGGGGGAGCCGACCACCATGGCGCAAGGTGTGTGTGTGGGGGTGTCCTTCCCAACCAAACCTGTGCCGCACCGCACCGCCCCCCCCCAGAAGCCACTACCCCCTGCACCCCCAGCCCCGGTGGCGGGAGGTGGGAGGAGGAGAAGGAGGAGGAGGAGGAGGAAGAAGAAGAGGGGTGTCCCCCCCCCCCTCGGCGTTGCCCTTTTAAGGGGTTCCTTGAAACCGCGCCCGGGTTCCATGTTTGCAGCCCCAGCCCGGGCGGAGGAAACTCCATGTTGTAACAAAGTTTCCTCCGCGGCGCCGCTCCCGCGCCCGCCGCCCCGCAACGCCGCCGGCCCCCGCCCCGCCTCCCCCCCCCTCCCCCGCCCCCCCTCGGGGGGCAGCGCCGGGGGGGGCCGCCCTCTCCCACTGCCCCCCCCCCCCCCCCAACCTTCCCCCCCTGCCCCCCATGGAGCACCAGTCCATCATCGCCCAGGTTAGCAGGGAGGAGGGGAGCGCCCCGCTGCAGGAGAAAGGTAACGCGGAGCGGCGGGGGGGAGGAAGGGGGGGGGGGGAAGGGGGGTTTCCCCTCTCCATCCCCCCTCCATCTCCCCCACCCCGGTGAGGGAGAGGGGGGAGGTCGCCCCTCGGGGGTCGCCGCCATCCGGGTGTGATGAGCTGCGGGCGGGCTCAGTCTGCCCCGCGCCTGCCGCTGCCCCAGGATGCGCTGGGACACTGGGGGGGGTCGAAGGGAGGAGGGTTGTCGGGGGGGCGTCGTGCCCCATGTTGTCGTCCCCTCCCCCCCCCGCCCCGAACCCCGTCGGTGACCCTGGGGTGCTCGGGGCGCCGCTCGGGCCGCGGCGCTCGGCGTATCTGCGCTGTTTCCTCCGGAGCCGGGCGGGGGGGTGCAGGCAGCGCCGGTGGGGAAACTGAGGCGGGGAAAGTGTGGGGGGGCGGGGGCATAGCCCCGTGTCCGGCCTCCCACCCCCGCCGCCATCCTTCCACCGGTTTGGCGGGGAGCGCTGCCCGTCCCGCTGCCCGATGTCGGGGTGCTGCCCGCCGGCCTGGGGAGCTGGCAGGGCCGGGGTGGGGGGGAAACGGTGGGAGCGGGGCCCGTCCCCAGGAGCGAGGGGGGGGGCCCTGCCCCACGGGCGCCCCGCGTTATCCCTGGCCCGGCTGCTGGGGGCGGGGGGGGGCACAACCAGGGGGGAGCTGCGGCCCCTGGCCCAGGGCAGCCCCGCTACCGGCCGGGGCTGGGGGCAGGATCGGGCCCGCGGGGCCGGTGGGGAAGGGATTGGAGGCGCCGCGCTGCCCCCGGGGCGGGCGGGAGCGGCCCCTCTGCCTCAGTTTCCCTTTGATCCGCCAATGGGGGCTGCGGGAACGGCGCCCGGGGGCGGGCGCTTCGCCCTGATTGGCTTCTCGCCTGCGGTTACGCTCGAGCCGGCCAATGAGAGGGGAGGGGGCCAGGCTGGGGGCGGGGCAAAAGAGCCGCTGTAAGCCCCGCCTCCCCCCGGCCAGGCTCCGCCCACGGGGACACCCACCCGCCTGGGGCCGTGCCCCCCCCCCCCCGAGGTCCACGACCACCCATCCCCCGGGGCAGGACCCACTGTGTTATTGTAGGGTCTCCGGCCGCGTGAGGGGGACCCAAGGGGGGGGGCACCCGTTTGGCGGCGGTAGGGGGCTGTGGGTGGTCTCCAAACCCTCCGGGTGGGGCAGGAAGGGCGGCCGGATGGGTGCCAGGGGACGATAAGGACGTGGGGGGCTCGGGAAGGGCCCCCCCCACCACCTCCCAACACCCCGACCCCGGCTCACCCGCTGTGCTTGGGGAGGGGGGGGAAAGATGGGACCCCCGGGGGTGCCCCTGACCCCCCCGTGTCCCCCCCCCGCTCCCCCCAGGTACCCAGACCCCCGCCAAGAAGCCACGGAGCCGCAGCATCCTCCAGTCCCTCTTCTGCTGCCTGTGCCGGGATGAGGGGGAGCCCCGCGCCGGCACCACCAGCGCCCCGCTGCTGGTGGAGGAGAACGGGGCCCTGCCCAAGGTACCCCCCCTGCCCCCGGGCACCCCCTGCACCCCCAGCCTGGCACTGGATGGGGGGGGGACACAGACAGTGCTGGGGTGCCCATCCCCTGTGCCAGGATGGGGGGGGTGAAAGGGGCTTCCCCCCCCACCCCCAACTCTGTGCTCTCCCTCTGGGTGGGCAGGAGGGGAGGGGGTGTCCCTCGCCACCCCGCTGACCCCCGGGTTTGCTTGTGCCCCCCCGTCCCTGTCCCCACAGGCTGCCGTCAAACACCTCCTGCCCGAGATCAAGCCGCAGGACGCCAGCAAGCTCTGCGTGGTCATCGACCTGGACGAGACGCTGGTGCACAGTTCCTTCAAGGTGAGGGACACGCCGGACCACCCCCCTTCTTTCTGCCCCATGTCCCCCCCCCCACCCCGACCCTCCACCTGCTCTGCTTCCTCCCCTCCCACTCTCGGGCACCCAGGACCCTGCTGGGTCGGATGGGGTGTCCCCGCGAGGGGACAGCGGGGCTGGCAGGGGGTGCGTGGTGGGCAGAGGGCAAGGCAGCGTTTGGGCAGGGGGTGCCCACCCAGCGCTGACCTGTTCCCCCCCCTCCCTCCCCGTTCTCTCCCCAGCCGGTGAACAACGCCGACTTCATCATTCCCGTGGAAATCGATGGCATCATGCACCAGGTAATGGGGGGGGGTGCCCAGCAGGAGGGGGGGCACGGTCCCCTCTGCCCCCTTCCCGGGGAACAGGAGATGCACCGAGGGGCGTCAGGGTGCCGGGGCTGGCACCTTGTGGGGCAGAGGTGGGTGCCCCTCTTTCCAGGGGGTGGGGAGGTGGAAGGGTGGTGGGGGTGGTGGGGGGGATGTCCTGGCCCGGTGCCCTCCTGCAGTGGCCGGTCCCGGGTTCAAGTAATCCAGGATAGGCTGTGGTCTGGGCAGTCAGCCTGTTCTCGGTTACTTGGCTCCGGAGCCGGCCGGACACTTCGCTCTGGATGTGCCAGCGAGGCCGTGGTCGAGTTCCCCAGCCCACCTGGGGGGGGTGGCATCCCCCCCCCAGCCCACTCAGGAAGGTGGCATCCCCCAGCTCAACGTGGGGTGGTGGCATCCCCCAGCCCACGCAGGGCACTCCTCATGGCACGGGGCACGGGCAGCTCTCTGCCCCCCTTCCCCAGCCACCTGCTGGGCTTGGGGACCACGTGTGTCCCCTGGGGTGGCCGGGTTGCCAGCGCGTTGCCCTGTGCCCCGTGTGTCCCCCCCGCAGGTGTACGTGCTCAAGCGGCCGCACGTGGACGAGTTCCTGCAGCGCATGGGCGAGCTCTTCGAGTGCGTGCTCTTCACCGCCAGCCTGGCCAAGGTGGGTACCGTCACCTCCCCACCCCGCCATCAGCCACCCCTGAGGTGGCACGACCTCTCCTTGGCTGCCCACCCATGGGCAGCGCTGGCCCCTTGTCCCCTGTGGGCAGTGACGGTGCCTCCCCCCAAGGT
This sequence comes from Larus michahellis, assembly GCF_964199755.1. Lineage (NCBI taxonomy): Eukaryota > Metazoa > Chordata > Aves > Charadriiformes > Laridae > Larus > Larus michahellis. The sequence goes on along the minus strand of NC_133902.1, from coordinate 43,149,108 downwards.
GCTGGCCAGGGAAACTGAGGCATGGGGTGAGCTGGCAGCGGTGGAGAGCTGGGTGCCATCGTCACCGTGGGGTGGTCACGGTGGCACGGCGTGCCTCGGTGACCCCGCTTCCCTGCCTGCAGTACGCGGACCCCGTGGCTGACCTGCTGGATAAATGGGGGGCTTTCCGAGCACGGCTTTTCCGGGAATCCTGCGTCTTCCACCGCGGCAACTACGTGAAGGACCTGAGCCGCCTGGGCCGCGACCTGCGCCGCATCATCATCGTGGACAACTCGCCCGCATCCTACATCTTCCACCCCGATAACGCCGTACGTAACCCCGGGGTGAGGCTGGGGGGGGGGGGACGGGACATGGAGGGGGATGTGGTGGGGGCCCCCCCCACTTAGCCGCCGCGCTGCCCGCAGGTGCCGGTGGCCTCCTGGTTCGATAACATGGCGGACACGGAGCTGCTGGACCTGCTGCCCTTCTTCGAGAGGCTCAGCAAGGTGGAGGACGTGTACGCAGTGCTCAAGAAGCAGCGGACTAACAGCTAGTGCCCCCCCCCCTCCCCGGCACCGCCGTGGCAGTCGGGTGCCTTATTTTGGGGAGCAGGGAGGGGGGGGGGTGTTCCCCCCGGTGTGCCCCCCCCCCCCAGCATCGTCCTCCCCAGCCCCGGTGGGTGCGGGTGCCCTCCCTGCCCGCTGGTGGTGGGAGATGTGGGTGCCCCCGCCGGGGACCTGGGTGTCCCCCCTTCCTGCGGAGGAGGGGGGGCCGTGGGTAACCCGCTGCCTTGCCGTGCTGGGGACCCGTTAGGGGGGGGGAGTTCCAGTCCTTCCCAACCCCCCACAACCTGTGTCCCCCCTCCCCGAAACGGTTCTCAGGTCCTTTTCCCCTCCGTGTCCCCCCGAGTGGGGAGGGGGGGGGGTCAGCAGCTGCTGCTTTCCACTGCCTTTGGGGGGACTAGACCCCCCCAATTTGGGCTCTGCCTGCTGCGGGGGGGGGGCGGAGGCCCTCGGCCCCTGTTTGCAGGGGGATGTAAGAAGGGTTCACTTCTCCCTTACCATCCCCCCAAAATGGGGGGGGGTGTCGTATTTGCCTTGGTGCATGGGGCTGTTGTCACCATACCCTTAAATCTGCCCTTGGTGCAGCTGATCACCTCGGGGGGGGGGGGGGGGGGGGCATGTCCCTACCCCTCCCCTGTGCCTTCTGCTGCCCCCCCGCCTAGGGGGGGTGTTTTGGGGGGGGCAGCCTGGCCTCAGGGCTGAGTCCCTGGCCACAAATGCCCCGCCACGTGCCTTGGGACACCACGTCTACGTGCCGCCCCCGTCCCAGCCCTACAAGGGGTGTGCCTGGGGGGGGGTCTCTTAACTCACCTCCTCCAACCTCGGTTTCTTCCCATGGAGGCGGGGGGGGGAGTCTGGTGGCCTCCTCCCTCCCCAGTTACACTGTGTCAGTGGGAGCCACTCCAGTCACCAGTGGGGGGGGTTCCTTCCGTCGTGGGGGGGGGCATGCACCCCCTCCCCATCCCTCTGCAGCTTCACTAAAGGCTGCGACTCCCAGGGGAGAGGGACCCCCGTACCAGCCTTAGCGTGTCCCCCCCCCCCCCAGCCTTACTCCAGCCCCAGCCCCCCAGATGGGGCAGGGGTGGGGGGCACAGCATGTCGTCCCCCCCCACCACCTTCCTGCAGCCTGGGGTTACCCTGACCCCCGTGGGGTTGGGCTTGTGCCAGGGTGTCCCCCAGCCTCGAGGGGATGGGGGGGGTCTCAGGGAGGGTTTTTTTTTTGAGGGGGGGGGGAGCTGAGCTCAGCCAGGCCTTTTTTAGTGTCGCAATATGGACAATGTTTCATATATTTTTAGGGGGAAAAGCAACGGTTTCCCAAAAAAAAATCATGGGTGCCTTTTTACCGCTGTGCCAGGGAAGGGGGGGGGGCAGTATTGGGGAGGGCGGGGGGGATGCGAGGGGTTTTATCTCTCCGGTGCTGTCTGGCCGGCTCCTGCCGGCACTGCCCTTCTCCAATGCTGGGTGCCAGGGGCAGGTGGGGGTCCCCCCATGCCCCTGCCTCCACCCCCTGCCCCATGGTGGGGTGGGATGGGAGATGCTGCGGCATCCCCGCCCCCGCCCCCCCCTCCCCCCCCCCCCAGACCCCCACCTGCCCCTCCAGGAGGGTTGAACTCAGCACTTTATATTCGACAAGTCAAACGGCACCAGCGAAGCCCCCTGCCCAGCAAGCACCCGTGGGTGCTGCAGCCCCCACGCTGGGCACCCTTGGGGGGCCCGGGGGGGTCTGGAGGTGGCAACTGGGGGGGCTGGGGAGGGCTGGGGGACCAGATCCAAGTGCCTTCATGTGATTAAAGCTGTCAAACCATCTTGGAAAGGGGTTGTCCTCTGTGTGTGTGTGCACGTGTGGGCACGTGCGTGTCACTAGTGGGTATGCACAGGGTGGGGGGGCAGAGACACACGTCATCCCCACCCCGGATCCCCTAAATAACCCTGAGAAGGGGGAGTGCTGGGGGAGCACCCTCGGGCTGCAGAATCGGGGGGGGGGTGTCATCACTTTCCCGGTGCCAAGGGAACACCCTCGTGCTCCAGGGCACCCCCCAGGCTGCCCTGGTACCCCCATCCTAACCCCTTTCCCCTCCTCCTGGAAAAAAGACCCTGATGCCACGGTGATGGGTAATCTGCCCCTTAACAAGGGGGGAGCCTGAATTTACCGTGTGGGCTGTGCCCCCCAGCTTTGGGCTTGTGGAGGTGAGTGCCTTTGGGGGGGGGGGGTGTGAGTGTGTGTCACAAGTTCTCCCTTCCTCAGTTTCCTCCGAATAAGGCGTTAGATGCCCCCCGGATAGACTGGGGGTCACTGTGGGGGGACTTGTGTCACCCTCTCGGGCAGCGTGCTGCAAACGTGCAGGCAGTGGGGGTCCCTTAGCTGCCCCCCCCCCCGCCGTGCCCTCATTGGCTCCATGCCTCCCCTCATTAACGAAGTCTCTGTCCTCCCTGATGGCTGCACTAATTACTGAGTTCATTAGTGGCCCAGCATGTCCGGCTGGGGGGCCCGGGGAGGGGGCGAGCCCTCTGGGGCTGGCGTGGGGTCCCCCCCCACCCCTGTGCCACACCGACGGGCTCAGCCCTGGGACTCGGCCACCGAGCGGAGAGCGGCCACCTGGGTGGCACACCCCACCCAAAACTCAGCCCCACACACACCCCCCCCCCCGCCGGGGGGGTCTGCACCCAGGTAAGGGACCTACGGGGACACTGGTGTGAGGTGCAGGGGTTGGGAGCTGGGTGGCATGTTTGGGGTTTTGGGGGGCCGGGGGGGGAGGGGGGAGCAGAGCCCATCCCCGTGGCATCAGGGCACCTGCCTGGCGCCGAAGTGACGGCCGGGATGCCGAGACGTCCAGGACGCTGGTGGTGAGGGCTGCTGGCTCAGCAGGGCAGCCGAGATAAGGCTGCAGCAATCCTTCAGGGCTGGGGAAGAGATAAGAGCGGGAAGGGGAGCCCTGGGGAACTGCTGGGACATCCCCCACACTCCCAGCTTTATGTCCCGGCCCCCCCCCCCCACAGCCCCCCCAAACCCCATTTGGGGCTGGGAGCCACTGGGCAGGACTCCATTCTCTCTGCCAACAGCAAAGTGCCACCCATTGGGGCTGGGGTTTGGGGACACGGGACAGGACATAGGGTGGTGGCACGGCTTAGCCGTGCCACCACCCTATGTCCTGTCCCGTGTCCCCAAACCCCAGCCCCATCCCTGCGCCCCCTTCCCATCCCCAAGGCTGCAGAGACCCCCCCCTTAATGCAGGGAGGCAAAGCCCATCAGGCAGTGATCCAGCTGGGGGCAGGGGGGGGCACAACTTGGGGACGGTCCCATGGGCAGGGGAGTGATGTGCCAGGTAACGGCTGGGACAGGAGGACGCGTGAGGTGGAAAAGTGATGCCCCAGCGAGACGACGCTGCGTCGCTGGTGGCACCAAAACCCCCCCAAAAACCCAAAACCAAATGGCTTCGTGCTCCGTGGCCGGGGAGGGTTTGGGGGTTTTGGGGACCAGGGAGCGGAGGGCAGTGTCAGAGCCCATCCCTGTGGCATCAGGGCACCTCCGTGTTTGTGGCTGACACCCCCGCCCCGGTTGAGCTCATTGTTATCACTTTGGGAAACCTTTTTTTTTTTGGGGGGGGGTGGGTGGTGGTGGTGGTGCAGGCATCAAAAACCCCATCACCGTGGGCTCGGTGCCAAGGAGAGGACAAGAGGGAAGCAGGTCTGGGAAGCTCAGCAGGTACCACCCTGGGCACAGCAAAGCCCGTGGGGAGGGTGCCCTGGGTTGCCCTGTGCTGCAATAGCACCTGGATGGTGGGGGGGGTGGGGGGGCAATTACCCCATGAGTAACGGGGCTCTTCAGGTGCCGTGAAGCCTCGAAGGGCCGTGGGGACCTTGACACTGGGCTGTTCCTGCCCTTATATGGTGAACATAGGCTGGGACAGGAGGGGACAAAGGTCTCCTGGGTGCTGGCACCCCGAGCACTTTGCCTAGGTACGCTCACCTGTGCCCAGCTCCGCAGGGAAGGTGAGGGGCTGGGGCGGGGGGGGGACGACAGGGAGGTGGGCATGGGGCGGCGGGGGGAGGCAGTGCATCCCACAGCCACCACCGCTCCTGGCACCGGGGTGGTGTGGGGATGGGGCTTGGGGACCCACCCGTGCCCCACCTCGGGGCTGTGCTGGGGGGATGTCACACGCCACACCCCACCCCACCCCCCCCGGATCTGCGGGACGGGATGTGGGTGCTTTTGGGGCAGCGCAGTGGGACCAGGAGGGGTTTTGTGGGGCTGGGGGAGCAGAGACCTCTCCGTGGGCGCTGCTGGCTCTCCCTGCCAGGGCACACGGGGTGGGGGGCTTTGCCCAACGCTGTCTCCCCGAGCTCCCCCTGCCCACTGCCCGGCAGGGATGGCTGCGGGCAACCTCAGCAGCACCGGGGCTGAGCCCTGGCACACTCGTCACCTCTGTGGGGAGGGGCTGTGCCCTCCCTGGGGGGTATGGATCCGGCAGTCCGGGAGTTGGGGGGGGGTCGGGGGCTGGAAGCGGGCAGAGTGTGCTTGCACACGTGTGTGTGTGTGTGTGCAAGGCCACCAGCAGTGGCCATGCCACGCTGTGCCATGCCGTGCCATGCCGTGCCGGGCCCAGGCTGAGCGGGGGCTGGTTCCTGCTGGCGCTGGGGAGGAGCAGGTCACAGCGGTGTCATCCAGCTGCGGCTGCTGCGTTGGGGACGCCCTGCACGGCCCTGCCCCGTGCCCGGGCACAGGACAGGGCACCGGGGCGCTCGGGGGACCCCGCTCCTGCCCACCGCAGACCCTGGCACGGAACTGTGACAGCCCCCCGTTAGCCACGGTGTCAGCCAGGCCGAGGGCTGGGCAGGGGATCCAGGGGGGTCCCCTTGCTCCGGACGGGGGGTTTACAGCCCGTCCGGCCGCAGAGCGGGCAGGGCAGCAGATGGCACAGCAGGCTGGCTCCCTCCCAGCTCTTAACGACACCGCCTGCCATTAACGAGGGTGTTGCCGATGCCTCGGCAGGTCCCCTTGCGTGCAGCAGCCGTCACCATGGTGGAGCTCAGCACCAAAGTCAAAAGGACGCTTGACAAGACCACGCCGGGCCTCCAGATATGGCGGATTGAGGTGGGGACAGGGGCACGGCCTGGGCACCCATCACCCGGGCACCCATCGCCGGGCTGTTTGGGGGGGTGGGGGGTGGCTGCGGGAGGGAAGATCTCCCCCTTTGTGTCCTCAGTGCCTGGGTTTGGGGGTCTCAGTGCGGCACCCAGGGTTAAACCCGCACAGGTTTTGGGGCTGGGGTGGGGGGGGTCCCCGCCAGGGCTGATGTCTCCCTTCCTTCTGCAGGACATGGAGATGGTGCCAGTGCCCACCAAAAGCTACGGCAACTTCTACGAAGGGGATTGCTACGTCCTGCTGTCGGTAGGGCAACCTGGGGTCCTGCGGGGGATCGGGGATGGGCTCTGCCCCGTGGAGGGGGACTGGGGTGCAGGGAGGGATGTCCCTGGCTGGGGTGGTCTGGGGACAGGGGGGCTCTTCTAGCAGGGACCTGTGTCCTGCAGACACGCAAGACCGGGAGCAGCTTCAGCTACAGCATCCACTACTGGCTGGGCAAGGATTCGAGCCAGGACGAGCAGGGGGCAGCTGCCATCTACACCACCCAGATGGACGACCACCTGGGCACGGTGGCCGTGCAGCACCGCGAGGTCCAGGGCCACGAGAGTGAGACCTTCCGTGCCTACTTCAAGCAGGGACTCATGTACGTCGGTCACTGCCAGGGACCCACTCCCACTGTGGGGGGGGGACCTTCTGCATGCCCCGCCATGGGGACATCCCCAGAGGAGATGGGGACAGCCCTGTTCCAGTGGGGTGGGGGAGGCAGGAGGAGGATCTGGAGCTGGTCTTGCTCCATCCATCACCCACGTGGGCGGGTGGGTGGCTCCCCGAACACCTCCCTGCACACAGAGGTGGGAGGGGACCCAGCTGGAGGGGAAGGGGCATGCCCAGGGCTCACACCATATCTATCCCCTGCCAGCTATAAGAAGGGTGGGGTGGCCTCAGGCATGAAGCACGTGGAGACCAACACCTACAACGTCCAGCGCCTGCTGCACGTGAAGGGCAAGAAGAACGTGACGGCAGGAGAGGTGAGTTATGGGGTGCGGGGGAGTCCCTAGCCACCAACCTCTACGCAGAGATGCTCTTTGGGGTCAGGATCAGGCCAGAGGACGGCATACACAGCTGCCTTCAAGTAGGGGACAGAGTGGGTGTGGGGCCACCACCGCCTTGCCTCAGGAGCAACCTCTCCCCGAAAAGCCCCGCTTGGGGTAGGGAGGAGGAATAGAGGCATCAGCTCTGAGCCAGGGCAGGCGGGGCCTGCGGAGCCAGGGGGACCCGGGTGTCCTGCTGCTTGACATCCCCCCAATCCCATCCTGCCGCAGGTGGAGATGAGCTGGAAGAGCTTCAACCAGGGGGATGTGTTCCTGCTGGACCTGGGCCAGCTCATCATCCAGTGGAATGGCCCCGAGAGCAACCGAAACGAGAGGCTGAAGGTATGGCCGGGGGGGTCCCAGGGTCCCCCCGCTGGAGGAAGGGGGTGACGGGTCACCCCCTCCTTGATCTGGGCTGAGCCCTTCTCCTCCGGGTGCAGGCAATGATCCTGGCTAAGGACATCCGGGACCGGGAGCGCGGGGGCCGTGCCAAGGTGGGCATAGTGGATGGTGAGAACGAGGGCGCCTCGCCGGGGCTCATGCAGGTCCTCACGCATGTGCTGGGCGAGAAGAAGGACATCAAGGCAGCCATCCCTGATGACAAAGTGGATCAGAAGCTCAACTCCTCCCTCAAGCTCTACCAGTGAGTTGCTGGGGGTGGGGTGCCTGTGGGGGCATCTCGCAGGGTGCCAGAGGGACCCAGCACCCATTTCTGCTATATCCCACAACTGCTATCCCCATGGACAGCCACCAAGAGGGGTCAAGGCCACTGCAGGGATGGGGACAGGTCTTTTGGATGCAGTTGGAGTAAGGGAGTCCCTGGTGCTAATAGGGTTGATACCTGATGGACAGATGCTCATGCAAGTGTGACCTTTGGATACGGTGGCAATGTCCCTGGGTGGCCCCATCAGATCTGACACTCTTTTGTCCCTCCTCATGGCCATGAGTGAGCTGCATGGCAGGGCAAGCTGCAAACCAGGTTGCCACCATGGCAGGGCAAGAGGGTCCCTGGGTACCACCTCTGCCATGATCAGGGTGGGGAAGGAGATAGGGAGGGAACGCCCTCACCCAACCCTGCCACCCCAAGGTGGGGGTGGGGAAGGGGTTTTACAGATCCGTTTCAAACGCCCTCTCCTCTCTTTTCCCCTGCCAGCCTCTCCAATGCCAGCGGCAACCTGGTCATACAGGAGGTGGGGATTCGACCCCTGACTCAAGACATGCTCCTGCATGAGGTCTGTCACCCATGGGAATGTTTGGGGGTGCCCAATTTCCTTGGCAGCTTTAACTCTTCAAAAGCCGTGGCTTCGCCCACCAGATCGGCTTTTGAAGCGTTAAACCTGCCCAAATTCCCAATTTCTGCTGTTGTCTCCTCCCCAAGGACTGCTACATCCTTGATCAAGGAGGTCTCAAGATCTTCGTGTGGAAGGGCAAGAACGCCAATAAGGAGGAGAAGCAGCAGGCGATGAGCAGGGCGCTGGTGGGTGCTGGGTTAGAGGTCGGTTATGGGACATCCTGGCTGCTCCCTGGATGCCAGACACCCTGTACCCATGTTCTGGGTCTGAATCCCCCCAGGGCTTCATCAATGCCAAGAACTACCCAGCCAGCACCAGCGTGGAGACAGAGAATGATGGGTCTGAGTCAACCATCTTCAGGCAGCTCTTCCAAAAATGGACCGTCCCCAACCAGACCAGCGGGTTGGGCAAGACCCACACTGTGGGCAAAGTGGGTGAGTGTCCCCCTCTGATGCTGCAGGACTCCCTGGATTGGGATCAGGGTGGGCTGTGGGGGCCCCCATGGCCAGCAGGATGTGTCTCAGCCCTCTGTCCTTCCCCACAGCCAAGGTGGAGCAGGTGAAGTTTGATGCCACCACGCTGCACGCCAAGCCCCAGATGGCCGCCCAGCAGAAGATGGTGGATGATGGATCCGGGGAGGTGGAGGTAGACTGGCCAGGGCAGAACATGGGACCTTCTTGGGCACCCTCCGGGCTGCACTGGGGGATGCCATGGGGCCCAGGGGCTGCAGGGCAGGGAGATGCACCAGCCCTGGCAGCAGAACATCCCTGTCCCACCAGGTCTGGCGTGTGGAGAACCAGGAGCTAGTGCCTGTGGAGAAGAAGTGGCTGGGACATTTCTACGGCGGGGACTGCTACCTGGTGCTCTACACCTATACTGTGGGGTCCAAGGTGAACCGCATCATCTACCTCTGGCAGGTGAGACTCACAGGTCACTGACATGTGGGTGGGGGACAGGGACACCTCCTCGGACTGGGGGTGCTCTATGCATGACCCCATGCGAATGGCATGAGGGTTCCCTTTTCCCAAGAGGGAAAAGGGGGCCGTGGTGGGCGCTGAGCCCCGCTCTGACCTGCCCAGGGCCGCCAAGCCAGCACGGACGAGCTGGCTGCCTCCGCCTACCAAGCAGTCATCCTGGACCAGAAGTACAACAACGAGCCCGTGCAGGTCCGTGTCACCATGGGCAAGGAGCCGGCCCACCTGATGGCCATCTTCAAGGGCAAGATGGTGGTGTACGCGGTGAGTTTGGGGTTGTCGGGGGGGAAGCCCGCAGGTGTCTGAACCTGTGGCACTGGTGGTGACCTCCTGTCCCTGTCACTGCAGGGTGGCACCTCACGGGCAGACAGCAAGGAGCCCACGCCCTCCACCCGCCTCTTCCATGTGCATGGCACCAATGAGTACAACACCAAGGCCTTCGAGGTGGCCGTCCGCGCCTCCTCCCTCAACTCCAATGATGTCTTTGTGCTCAAGACCCCCAGCTGCTGCTACCTCTGGTATGGTAAGGTAGGTACCGCCGGGCTCCGGGGTGGGTGCTGCCACTCCCAAGAGAAATGCCCCCATCTCCTCTTCCTCCTCCTTGGCGGGGGCTGGTGATGGAGCAGCCATGCTTGCTCGGCAGGGCTGCAGCGGGGACGAGCGTGAAATGGGCAAGACGGTGGCTGACATCATCTCCAAGACGGAGAAGCTAGTGATCGCAGAGGGACAGGAGCCAGCTGAGTTCTGGGTGGCCCTGGGGGGCAAGTCCCAGTATGCCAACAGCAAGAGGTACCAGCCCTGTGCCAAGGGGTCCCTTGTCCCTGCTCACCCTCAGGGGTGAGATGGGCCACCGGTCCCCAAGCCAGGTGAGCCCCTTTCCTACCACCACCACCACTGCTTTTCCCGCTCTGCCAGGCTGCAGGAGGAGAACCCCTCTGTGTCCCCCCGTCTCTTTGAGTGCTCCAACAAGACAGGCACCTTCTTGGCCACAGAGATCATAGACTTCACCCAGGATGACCTGGAGGAGGATGAAGTTTACCTGCTGGACACCTGGGACCAGGTGAGCTGGGGGGGAAACACCTTTGATCCCACAAGCTGATGTCCCCGGAGCGGATGGAGAACCTGCAGCGACCAGAGGTGATGGGCTGGGAGGCTGAAAACCCCAATGTGCCTGGCCCCATGCGGTTTTTTTCCAGCCCCCTTGCTCCAGTGATGGCTGAGGATGGACTCCCAGTGCCCTTCCCCATGGACAGATCCTGTGTGCCCCCAGCCATAGGTCAGGCATGGCCCCAGAGGGCCCCATCCCACCCCAGTGGTGGACACGGTGATCCTGTTGCAGGTTTTCTTCTGGACTGGGAAAGGCGCTAACGAGTCGGAGAAGGAGGCGGCAGCAGTGATGGTGCAGGAGTACCTGCGGACCCACCCCAGCGGGCGCGACCTCGACACCCCCATCATTGTGGTGAAACAGGGCTACGAGCCCCCCACCTTCACTGGCTGGTTCCTGGCCTGGGATCCTCTCAACTGGGACGTAAGTCGTGGAAGGGGCTGGAAAGACCAGGGGGGACCCTTCACAGATGGGAACCAAGTCTGGATCTGGCCCCAGGCAGCATCTCCAGGGCAAGGGCAGCAGTTTGCCTGATCCCTGCCTGTGCCGAGGGGCTGAGCGCTTTTGTCCCCTTCCCAGGACAAGAAATCCTACGAGGAGCTGAAAGCTGAGCTGGGGGACGAGAGCAGCCTCGGGCAGCTCACCTCCGTAAGTGGCAGAGGGAGAGAAGGTGGCCGGGGTGGGAGGGGGCACAGAAAGCCCCTCTGTCCCTTGGCAGGTGGCATCAGGAGCTGCAAGGACACATCCTCCAGTGCGGGGACACCTGCAGCCACCCTGGTGCCTCCATTCCTGGGGACACAAGGCAGGCCCTGATGTGACCCTGTCCGCCCCGCATCCAGGTGCTCACATCCAAGCAAGAGATCTTCACCTCCACCACCACCCTCCTCCCCGACAAACTGGAGACCTTCCCCCTGCATGTGCTGGTGAACACCTCGGCCGAGGACCTGCCGCGGGGCGTGGATCCCAGCAGGAAGGAGGTGAGCCGAGGCCGGGGGGGCTGCTGTGGGGGGGAGACGGACCAGGGAAACCCCCCCGGCTTTAGCTCAGCCTCCTCTCTCCTCCCCCAGTACCACCTCTCCGACCAGGACTTCGAGGCTACCTTCGGCATGAAGCGCGCTGCCTTCAGCAGCCTGCCCCTGTGGAAACAACAGAAACTCAAGAAGGACAAAGGACTCTTCTAGGGCAAGAGCCTGTGCCCGGGGACGGCCCCACCTCCTTATTTTTATTAAATAAAATATATTTGGAGAATGGGGCTGCGTCTTCCTCCCCGACGCCTGGGTTCAGCCCAGTCGTGGGGCTTATTCGGCTAAGAGACAGGGCACAGGGGGATGCGGGTCTTGATGGGGCACCGAGGCAGCACAGAGAAGGACCCTCAGCTCCTTCCTCTCCAGGTCCTTCACCCTCACTGCCCCCGGGGGCAAGGCACAAGCTGGCCCCCCCGGGCACCCCCATCCCACCCCGGCAGCTGCAGCTCAGGACTAAAGGTCTGGTATACAGGTGGAGCCGCTCCCTGCGTTATCACGTGAACCTCAGTAAACACATGCGATAACAAAGGTAAAAGCGACAAGATACAGGCACGGCACGCATGCGGGGACGGCGCCAGCTGGGGACAGTCACCAGCAACCACTCGTCCTTTCTCCTGGGACAGGAGGAGAGCACTTCCCTGCTACTTGGGATCCAGGGGGACCTGGAGAGGGGCTGAGGTTCCCCCCCAGGGACGCGTCTCCGACAGGGAAGCTGGGATTTGCATGTGCTGGGTGGCGCTGAACATACACACACACACTCGATGGTCCCGGGCAACTGAGCAAAGTCCCAATGGCAAAGGCAGGGCGGAGGTGCGGTGCCCACCACCAGCAGCAGCGCAGGTGGCACGGAAATAAGATCCCAAACCAAGAGAGGGTTAATAAAGAGGTTTTAATTTCACCAAAAAAAATAAAATTAAAAAAAAAAACCAAACTATCTATACATCATTTAAAAAGGGAGTGGGGAGAACCCAAGAGCAAAAACTGTAAATAGAGAGGAACAGGTCTGCTAAAACACAGAGAAAAGTGCTGCTCCACATCAACAGTGTAGAGAACCAGAAAGTCAGGGTGCAGGCAGAAACCGGCAGCAGCCACCCCGCAAGCAGGCACGGCTGGAGTCCGGCAGCAGAGCTGCCAGGGGTCCTGCACCCCTTTTTCTCTCTTTGGCGGGTGTTTACAGGGATAATTAGCTCCATTAAAAAGAAAACAATGCAGATGAGTTATTTCCAGTCCCCCCCATCCCGAAGCACAGCCATCCCCACGCGCCCCACGCTGGGGTGAACCGCAGCAGGATGCGCTGGGCTGGATATCGGCCCTTCCTCAGGAAGCAGGATGGGAAGATGCACAGGCGATGCTTATCCAGGCGGCACAGGAGGTGGAAGGCAATGCCATGGCCGCAGGCATCCAAGAGCCCTGCTCCTCCTCCCGCTCAGCTCCTCGCAGCGGTTGCAGGCTGCCGCACCAGTCGGGACACCAGTCCTTGGTTTGCAAAGGCTCTTTGTGCAGCCCTCGCCGGCCAGGGCTCCCCAGGGACCCACGCACACAAGCTCCAGTTCATCGACACGGACAGTTTTGCACCTCTTGGAGTAGGGGAATAAATCAGGACCCAATTATCGAAGTGAAACAAGGGAGGGGCAAGGTTAATGGCACGATGGGAGTTCCTTGCATTTATATGCTGCATCACGCTTGGACTAAACTAAGCTGACTCAGGAGCGGGTAAATGTTTAACCACAACTCCGTACGTCTGAAGAAGAGCCTGCACGTGTGCAGGGACCGCAACTGAACTTCTCCACCCCCAGGATGGGTATCCCACCAGGAAGGGATGGCCATACTGAATCCACTGCTGGGACAGCATGAGCAGTGGGAACATTACAGCTCATCATCAGCATGCTCCTTGAGGATCGCAGCGTGTCCCTTGAGGATTGTACCCCCATCTTCCTCCCCGCCGCTCTCCGACAGGGACACAACTGGCTTCTGCAAGGAAGGGACTCCACGGACACTCCTGCCAGAGTGAAGGGGCAACTGAGCTGCCGTACACCAAGTGAAAAAAAAAAAGCTTAAATTAACAGATGTCTGTGAATTCTTAATGGCTGGAATAATAAGCAAGAACTCTTCATAAAACAACGAACGCCGGTTTCAAGCATCAGCTTTCACACCTCGACCCAAACAAGAAGTGGTTTTAAACAAAAGTTAGCGCACTGAAAAGTCGGGCAATGTTTGCTTTTATTATAAATTAACTGGAGTGCAGCATCTTGGAAAAACAACCTTGCCACCCAAAAAAGCAGAGCTGACTTCTGATACTACAGGAATACTGGTTATTTACAGCACTAGCATAGGATGCACTTGGGGAAAACAGATTTGCCCTCTGGACGGAGCAGTCCCTTCATCACCTTCACGGGGGCAACCAGCAGAAAGGACAACTCCCACGTCACCGCCTCTTCCCATTGCCCAGAATTCTACCAAAATTAGTATCGACAATAGAAAAGTATAATGCTTTGTAATAAATTAACATATACACCCACCCGGGCTGCATCTTACAAGATCAACGCTCTGCCATGTTTACAACCCAGCGTTGGCTCCTAGCTCGGAAACCAGAAAGATGTCACCCTGACCAGGCCCACCCCGCTCATCCGACAACGTGGACTGGAAGGTCAGTCAGTCTTGTCACCACGCTGGGGTCCCCAGAGTACTTGGCGTGGGGAGGACGACCGGCGGCTGTCATTCATGGCTGCCCACAGAGGTGAGAAGAGGCCACTGAGGCAGCATCTCCCTTGCCAGCCCCCCAGGATCAACTCCAGTGTGGAAGTGCCCATGAAAGAGGTGCCTGCTGTCTCCTAAATCCATGGTTTTGTCTGCTTTGCTTCAGCTGGTTTATTCCTGAGAAACTCTTAACGATAGTTTAAAAAACCCAGAAGCTATCTTGACAGCAAAAAAAGGTGGCTTTTTTTGTTTGTTTGTTTTTCTTAAAAGAAGTATTTCACCTCTCAAACTCAAGCTGCAAAAATCAGAACTAGAGGCCAAAACAAAAGCAACTACTCCGCTTAACAGCAAGAATTTCTCTGAAATGAGACGTCTGCTCCTAAGTAAGGGCGAAGGTGCTGAAAAAATGAACTCCCTGGGCTTTACCCTCCCTGCTGAAACAAGCTATAGAAGGAGAATCATGCCTCTAAATCCAATAAAATGCAACACTTCTTCCTAACAGTGTTCTGTTAATGCAGAATACGGGCTTTCTGAAAGCTTTCCACCTGGTTTAGTTTCACAGTTTGAGCACTCTGCACTCCTCAGGAAGAACAGAGGCAAAGCTGCAGTAAAAACCCTCTTGCCCTGGGATACGGGAAGACCAAGGCAAGACCATGACGGCTCAATCAAAGGGCGATTCAAGTGCCAAGCGCTATTCTGCAGGCCCTTTTCCCACCGTTCCCGTTTCACAGTGACCCAGGCCTGCGTGGAAAGGGCAACGCTAGAACACTCTTTCCCTCTCGGAAGATGACAAAGCGGCCATTGCTTCACCTCTGGCTACTGCTCTCAGCCTGCTCCAGGCATTCTCCTGCCCCCAGAGTTACATCGAAGCAGCCCCAAGCGATCAAACTTCAGCGCGAAATACTGCGCGCACCCAGAGAGAGACATCTCCTCTCCAAACGGTACTCATGCCACAACCTTATGAAGAAAATGCAATCAAATAATAGAACTTGTAAAACAAAAGAAATCACATATATAATCTCACATCTAAAGGAGGATGACAGTGAATGGTGTAAAAAAAAAAAAAAAAACAACAAAACCAAAACAACCCGACAAAGCTGCCACCAGGTATGCAATACATTCTACAGCACCGACAGTTTGTTTCCTGGAACCGTATGTAAATAGCGGAGCGCTTACAAACCCATGAATGTCAAAACGCATCAGCCTGAGTGATTCCAAAACGCCTGTCAGCGAGATGACCGGCAAGAGCGTACTCAGTGATCCGGGTTTCCAGTGAATATTACTAACACAACACACGCCAGGTTACAGAATCTATTGCTTAAATTGCTCTTGGAGGAGAAGAAAAAAAAAAAAAGCCAAGTGATATGTAAATCTTCGCCACTCACGTCTCACAGGTGAATGGGCTTTTAAAGTCGAGTCTCTTTTTGCACTTTTTTATTTTATTTAAATCAGTTTATGAGCAGCTGTAGTCTTGTGGCTTGATGCAACTCTTTAAGGCTCCATGCTGACAGAATTATTTGAGGAACAAATAAAAACTTCACCACAGGAGGATCGCTCTGGGATGTCAAGGTTTAAACGCATGGTTCAGGCCCAGGACTTGCACAGATGGTTCAACAAACCGAGCGTCCCATATTTCTACCTTTTGTCTCTTGTTTTGGCCCTGAGCTGTTTGTTACTCCTGCGTGTCTGGCACAAGTTCAGAACCTTCCTTGTTCCTCAGGAGGAACAAGGTGTTTTACTCTTCACAGAGGCTGACGAACCGATCTTCCTACTTCCGTGCTAAGTGGCTGTGCATTTTTTTCTGTTTCTAGTAACTCATCGAAGATATCCCTAGGACAGAGAGAAAAAACAATAGTGAAACTTATGTACAACAAGCTGCTACATAAGACAGCCCTGAGGGAATCGGCAACTGGATTTAATCCACAAATGCAAGCGTCACGGATCCTGTCAGAGAAAGGTGTCTTATCTGGCATCTCTAAGCAAGGCTCCTTGAATCCTAAAGCACCTTTTTTTTCATTTATTACAATGAATAAGGTCAGTGGTAAGCCTCAGAGAACAGTAACAATAGTGAAAATAAGTCCTGATCAGAAGCAACACAAGACAGTCTGTAACATCCTTTATTAGAGCAACCAGTAAAGACAGAAGAAGGGGCCACACTGAGGTACAAAACCCCTTCTTCAGTTCTGTGCGCCTGAAAAGATATCACTTCTACCTAACAAAGCTCATCTTGCCCCTGTCCTGAGACGACCACGGCTGCAACAACACAACCAGCAGGAGCAGGGATAAAGGAATTTACAAATATCACAGCACTTACGGAAAAAACCCAAGCTCCATTATGATTCTTAGTCTAATGAGTGCATAGCTGAGACACTGAATCCCCTTCTTAAAAGATGGTTTAATGCATCTTGTTAAAACCCTATGTATTAGTGACATACAATTCCAGCCTCTGAACGCAGAGCACTTCAATTTTGTCATTCTTGCAGATAATTCTGACTAAGATTTCTACTGACAAATACATGGAGATACTTTTCAACCCAGCAAAGAGGACTAGAGGAAGAAGAGACGCCCACTTCCTGACAAACAGCAGGTAACTACCAGCACCAAAATTCCCTGAGACACCTACTTGTGCATGTAGAAGAAGATATAACCGCTTCGGTCTCTGTCACACTGAACGGTGGCCTCTAGAGTTCTAGACACTTCCAAGTCATTGTAGGTGAACCAGGACTGCTTCTTGATATCATAGACATCACTGATATAATGACCTTAAAAACAGAGAACGCACCATTGTTTTCATGCTGCAGTTCAACCAGGAAGCTGGTTAGCTATATACCCTGCTCCAGTGAGCCGTGTCAGATTTAAATACTAAAACACCCTTAAGATCCTGGTCCCTCCACCCTTCCTGGTCAACGAGCCGGTAACAAGCACAAGCAATCACACAGACCCCATAAGCTGTACTTCATCCACATGCCACAGTTAGGCACCGTGACATCCTCAACCTGCTCCCCACAACTGCAAGCCACAATGGAAGACTTGCTTTGCTGCCTGAATTTTTCTCTGCAAATAATCCTACTATGGTAATTCTGCATTACAGATTTTTTTTAAACTAGATAAGAGATGAAGAATAAAATATAGTATCTTTTACCTGAAGATGATGTACTTCCGATATGGCTGACGATGCTGATGAGACGATAGGAGTGAGGAAGCTCTCCTGTCTGAAAACAAACTCCAATTAAAGCTTTTAGGCGTTCACTTTTGTCCCACATAGTTTACAGACAAGGTGATTTATACCCAAGATAACAGCTTTGGCTACTATATTCCAAGTTGCAACCCAATCAAGGGTTACAGAAACAGACACCCTGGTTCAGACCAAACAGAGAATCCTTCCAGAAGTGGGAAAAAGCCTCCCATCCTATTTAATCTTGCAGCCAGCCAGTGAAAATGCAAAGGAGCCGCTCTGACCTCAGAACAGCTGCTGACACGAGCACTACACTGAGAAGTTTTCTAAACAACCATTTCCTGAGTGACTTCCACTGATGTCAGAATTAATCCACCAAATAAACATAGAAAAGCAAAAAGGGCACACCAGGCTTACTTCTGCAATATCAAAGAAATACCCTTGATAGTGGTACACAGATTTAACAGCTAATACCAGATATGCAGCCCAGATTCTCTTGTCCTGCACCTGTAATGTCAGCAGACAATGCCTTCTTTGCATGCAGGAAACATACTCTCTCTGTTCACTGACAATAAAACTAAACAACGATGATTGGTTTTTGACAATTATTTTTCAATCCTCTCTGACCAGGAAATCTTATTGATATGATTCACTGACAATACTCTTAAAATCTAACTCTTGGTTTAATGGTAAGGAAATTGGCAAAGAACTGTAAGAAAATAAGAACTGCTCAAAGATACTCCAATTATTTAACTTTTTCCACTCTACACAGTATTCCTTCCATTGAGGCAAGCAGGCAACTTTCACAACCCTGCTGCGTGGACTCTGAGTGTGCTAGCAGCTGGCAGCGCAGACTAGGTTACAGTTACATTTCACCTAATGGGAATAAGGTCTTGCTACAACTTCTCAGTTGTGCTGGTGCAGGATCTAGAAGCCCATGGCACTGCAACTAAAACACCACGCTGGCTGAAGTCCTCTCTCTCTGTAAGTAAAAATTTCACAATAGGACAGACTCTCAAAGATAGAAATTTTCTATCTTTTCACTTTTGAACATAAAAGATCTTTCCAGACTCCACAAACACTCTGCAAAACTACCTCCAACACTAAACTGATGGTAAAGAAGGGGTATACTTCTCAGCTGGCTTTTGAAATCATAGATCACACCTCAGCATTTCTTTTTAGCTCTTCTGCTTCAGCTTCTGAATACTCCATGTCAAGAACATCCTCGTTCCCAGAGTCTTCATCAGAGCCAACGCTGTCCAGTAGGGAGCTGTTGAACTCTAGATACATGGAAACAACGTGTGAGAAGCCGTGGCACACGCAGGAATTCAAAACAGGTTGAGGTGTATCTACCCACATAAACAAGCACAATAAAATGCTAACGTTTCAAGCTTCCTTTCCAAGGAAAGCAGGAGATGTTGGAATTCCCAAATCAAAACTCTGCCTCCCTTCCCCAACTTGTCAGAGCAATAGTTAAGAAAAGTATCTTGGATTAGAGAATTAATTTTAGCATCATCTCTCTGATACATTTACAAAAGGACACTATGGCAATGACAGCTGGGTGATAAAAGAGCATTTAAACACCCAGTTCGCTTCAGAGCGCTGGTGGTCTGCAGCCAGAACCGACATTAGAAGAAGCACAGCCAGCCTGGCCAGCGAACTGTAAGTTCCTGCAACGAGAAGCTATGAATTACAGTTTTAACTGTAAGTTGCATTAACAAAGTGCATTTTTCAATTAAAACTGGCATCAAAATGCTACTGCTGGCAGCAGGCATCTTTTCATTGTTTTCAATGGTAAGAAGGCCGCTCACCGCAGGAACTTCCAGTTTGCTTGGCTGAGCAAAACGCAGGCAGCTTTCTGTAAAGAGCCGGAAGGCACCACTGCTCCCTGTACACGCTGTTCCAAACTTCCTGGGATTCTGCAGCTACCCGACTCATTTAAGATTTTGTACAGTTCTCATCATGAGAAGTAGCTACGCTTTCACCAGCTAAATTAAAGCTATGAAGTCGTGGGTGGATGAGAAGTTAAGATTAACAGGACACTGCTCAGGATATTTTTTTGTTTTGTTTTCTTACAGAGACTATCACACCAGTTATGATGGAGACGTTTTGTCAAAGACATTCTCAAACTGCTTGCCCTGTTAAATCATCAGACGCTGGATTAGTATAATCTTCTCGGGAAATTTATAGATGAATCCCTTTAACTGAGAATATTTTACTGCTGGTTTCCACACTTTATTCGGGCTGTTGTAAGCCCGAATTCTTACTGTTGTAAGACTACAGCAAAGAAATGCAGCCATTTAGGTAGGTCTCTGCATGAAGCACTTGCCATGGGTATTGCTAAATGCCACTAATGCCACTTCACCAATGGTCCTCAGATGACTAGTGGCTCTTTGATTGCAGCACCACTGGGAACCTTTCTAAGACAAATACTACCAGCTATACGTTCAGGATTATTAGCACCTCCTTGAACAACTGCTGGCTGATGCTTTACAAATGACACAGTAGCAAGTTGAGGAGCACAAGGTAATGCTCATGTTTAAGTAAAGCAACTGCAAATCAAGGAGGAGTAAAGACTTCAGTGATGAACTCTTCCCGGCCATGAATCAGGGAAGACCTAAGAGGGACTGGGCACTGGCAGAGCTCATCAGGGGACAACTCAGGCTCAGGGATGTCTAAGTGGCATTCGACATCTCTTCAGAAACAGACACAGGCTCATCCAGTAATATCTGAGGGCCTTTAAAGGTGTCTGAGCAACTACAAGTACCTTAGCACAATACTTCGTTACCCTTCCCTCTCCTTTGGAGCAGGAATTTTCTCTCGGTTATGCTTTGCTCTGCCAGGTTGTATGAAATCACTCACATGCCAGGCTCACACAAATGTTAAACAGTGCCCGAGGCTCATCACACTGGCTGCATTTGGGAAAGACGGACAGTGTACTTTAGGTTTCTTTTTTCACCTCCAACAGCTATAGCTTGCAGTGAGGTCTATCTCCCTCCCATCCTGTATCAGACAGGTAGAGCACTTACTCATTTTTCTGGGCAAGGCCAGTGCATTCATTAATCAGCGCTAAAATATTGGTGGAAGTAAGAAATAACCCTTATGCTCTGACTACAGCCATTACCAGCATGTCGGCTTTTGCTGGGAATGCAAAATTTCAACATCCATTTTCCTATATATAGTAATTATACATAATGCATTTAATATCCTATAAATATAATACTACATATATAATTATATATTTGCTTATATATAAAAATGATATTAAAAGCTCAAGAGACTGAAATAAGTCATTTTTCCTATTAAGTTTTTCCTGGCATTTGCTTTCACAACCACGAGCAAGAAAAGCTGACCTGCGCAAAGCCAAACACAACAAAGCACGCAGCAAAAGAGCATGAAATCCCAGCTGTCTTACAGACATTTGGGAGCTGCACTCATACATACAGATCTATTTTCCCTCAAAAGCAACGTTCTGGAAGAAGTTAAGTAAGTTTCACCTTGTAGACTCAATTCCGTGGCTCGTTTAAGGTCATCATCCTCTTTTTGTTCTCGTGCCTCCTGATGGGAAGAGAACAAAACTTAGCTCATTGAGACACTTCACTGTTTAAAATTCTTGTGGTGCTCTTTTTCCATTGAAACTGTCCTGCTCTGGTTTCTACAACAAACCTGACATTGTAAATTAAAGGTTCTGTGTGAAGGAATGTTTGCAACCAGCGAGAGTCCAACGTTCCCGTGCAACAGAACCTGGGACAAACCTTCATTAAGGCTCCTCAAAGCTCCTGAAATTTGGTATGCAGCAGAGCGAGTCTCTAGTAACACCGAAGGCTCTCTCTAGATCATTAGTTTGAAAAGCATCTGAATGAATTTGTAACCCTTCGCTAAGGAAGGCTGTCACTTACACACAAAGCTCCTCACACTTCGGCAAAATTTAGACTACTTCTGCCCAAAGCCAGCTCAGGACAGAGTCGTTAAATCCTGTCAGATTTTATTATTTTTAAGGCCTTTGGAAGTAGAGCCAGTGGTTCTACGTAACAGGTGTACTTCACAAAGGCAGAATGCAAAAAAAGACACCACTAAACAACCAGGTATTAAAAATATTACCATGAACAAGTAGCAAAGAAACCTCAAGTCAACAAACCCGTCTAATCTTTGGATAATATCATGCCCCTGTTCCTCGCACCACTCTTGAAAGCTCAGAGCTACAGCAAGCCAGTCAATAATATTTAATGAGCTGGCTTCTTAATTCAGGGCTTGAATGCTTTTGGTGCACCTGAACACAGAACCCTAACTCCGTATTTCAAATCAAGATAACCACAGCTACTGCATTTCCATGCATGAATCATTAGAAGAGCAGATTTTCACTTCAGAACTGTAGCAGAACAACACTCAAAGGGCAGTTTTACATTATTAGCATGAGGCCTTTTATCTTACTATTTCTAAAGCATTTGGGAATCTTTGTTAAACTACTCGGCATCGCTGAATCAAAGCTACATCTGGCACGGAACATACCAAGCAGCACCTCATAATGAGTAATGGGAGAGAAAAATCCAAGAGCCATGGAAACATCAGCTCTCATAAGGAAAACCACGACAGCTTTAGTATTAATAGAGAGCAGACAAGGGCACCTATTTAAAGAAAGACCTGGCTAAGCACTTGCTTCACTCTCAGTGGCTCAGTTAAACTTGCAGAAATCAGTTACAGGTCTTGAAATTCAAGTGCAACACGGATGGTCAGCACACAATCTGATATCCCAATTCTTTCCAAGTCTAATTTAGAGGACTTGTTTTCAATTAAATTATTTGTCATCTTTTTTCCAACTTACTAACAGGGAAGGATCCCGTAAATGCTCGTTTTCTATATTCTTCAGTAAGCATCTCCTACTTGCTAGTACCAGAAGCAAGACACTGGGATAGACAGATCTTTAACCTGCCCTGGCATGGCCGATCTTAGCTTTTGCTTTGAAACCTGCCTCTGTCACTTTGAGTCTTGACGTGACACGCTGCAAGAAGGAACTGCCAGGGAAGCTAAAGGTGGGCTTGGTCCTTGGTGACAGAAGCTAAAGGTGGGCTTGGTCCTTGGTGACAGACAGTAAGAGTTTAGTTCATTTTATCATCGTTTTACATAATGTTACAAGCCAATGCATAAGTGTGCACAGAAAGCTTTGAGAAATCTGCAGGTCTGTGATGTGATATATGGTTTCCGAAGCACATACAAAATGTGCCCAGACGTATCCAGTGCCATCACTCTACTGACACCAGAGTTAGAAGAAATGCAAACCTTTTTTTCATCTGGTTCTCTCAAAAACCAGCAGAATCCCTTTGCAGTTATTGCCCAAACACAAGTTTTTCCTTTAGCCATGAGGTTTCCAGTGTTGGGGAAGACAATTCAAGGAAGCAAGCTTTATTTCTTACTTGCTCTTGAAGGCTTTGAGCCAGTGCCTGCTGAAGTTCTTGTTCTTCCCTCTCTCTCTCCAAATCGTACTGCTGCAGCCAGTCAACCTCCCCCTGGGAGCCTTCCGGAGTTTTATTTTCCTTATTCTCATCAAAATCTTTAGTTATCTCGGTGAAATTGGCAGGACCTGAGGAATCAGAAAGTACAGTCATGCTTTTCTGGGTCTTCTGTTTGTTACCAGCTAAATCATCTTTAAATTACCACAATCCTTGCAGCACAGTGACATCTATTGACAGGGAGAGCCTCACCCGCCATGAAAAACCACACGAGAGTTGAATGGAAAAAAATTCCAAAGCACAGCCTTATACTTATTTTAACTGGTGTAAGATGAACCATTTGATTAATCCCTGAACTCGTTCTCTTCTTAGCCTTTTATGTTCACTCAGAAACAGCAACATTAACTAAAGGAAGATGCCACACACCACTAGGTTTCTGCATCCACGAAGCTGACACTTGAATTTCTCTAGAAGCAACCATGGATTATAAAAATTTGCATTGCAGATTATACCTTAGAGTACTACAGACGAAGCCACAATTAAAGTCAAATCACATGTAAGATGGAGCGAAGCACAAATCTCAGGCGCTGTTTAAATTTGTTAGTTTTTTGCTTCAGGTGAAGAGCCTCTATCTTGTGAACACTATCTACAGCTTTAAAAGTGCAAGAAGATTATAACTCTTCAGTTCACCTTTAAGTGAATACCATGGCAGAAGTATTTTACAGAACTTCCGGAACGAGCATTCATTCAACCACTGCATACATCTCCTGCAGTTGCAGGACAATGATTCTCCCATTTACTTGCAGCTGAAAAAGAGTCAGGACCTGCTCCAACAGCTATCGTGCAACAACATGTGAAACTTTATAGTTTTGCCCTATGCAGACTTAGACATCTGCTTATTAGTTATTAGCAAGGATTATACAAGGCAGTCTCAGTATCTGTGACCTGTTAAACACAAGATCACCAGAACCAGCCATATAATCCACCAGTCTAATCCTCTTAAGATGAAAAACAAAACAGAATTTATTACATGACCTTTGAAAACTTCCAATGTAAGAAGAAATACTCAATTGATTCACACAACTGTTATCTGAGGATCATGTATCAAAAAAGACATCTTCTGTCTTATCTAAATTAGCCTTTTTTGAAAGCACCACAAACTATTCAGTGTTTACAAAAAAATATTATTACTAGCGGTAACAAGAAATGGACCAAGTTAAATCCATCATGTTTAGAAGCATCTTGTCTGATATAGTTTTGCAATTAAGTTTCCTTTAAATAGAACATAGGATTGTGAACTCGTGCCATGTTACATTCAGCTACCATAACTGGTAATTCAACATACACAAATACGTATCTCATCAGAATGCCAAAATCCATGCTTTGACTAGTACTTGGGTTTTTTTGGTCATACACAGTCAAATACAGAAACTTTTACTAAACACATGCTTTTTGCTGAAGTGTCACAATAGAGCCTTCAAATAATGACATTATACTTTCCAAAGAAAACCTGGACAGAGATACATTTACGTGGCCACACTCTCACAACTCTCTTTCACACAGCCATAAGCAACACCAGTGTATATAAAGGAGGGCACAAACAAGGCTGACCACACACTTAGTTTTCTTCTACGCTGTCTTCAACATGAAAGCTGTCAAGAGCTGTCTACTGAAATAAGCGTGATTTTTGGTAAGGGGGGTGGGGGCGTTGCTAGTATTTAACCTCCTGGCTCTTAGAGGAGGAGAGCATATTGTTGGCCTGTTTTTCCAGGCCTAGTAGAATTAAGAATTTGACTGAAAGCATATAGCACACAACAAGTGATAAACACTTAAATTTTCTTTAGCGAACTAAAGGAAGACTCAGTTTTCCCCACACTGAGATCGAACAGGCTCCTTCTTGTACTTAACTGTGGCTTTGGGTCAGAGACCATAATTCACATGCGGAGTCTCTTATGCTCAAGGGTCTACTCTCACACAAAGTATTAGAAAAACTTACAGAGATAGAGCTAAATTAATTAGTAACTAGTGACAAAACAACTGTGCTTATGGAAGCATTCTAGTTTTGCATCATTCTTGCACTCCAGCGATATGAACACTGCTACTGCGCTGCCTAGGCTGCAACAGCTACAGAAATGAAAACCTGTTCCGATTATGGAAGATTAAGTTCCAGACACTGCAAAATCTTAGTAAATTGAATCATCTGGTATGGGAACCAGTGGAAGCATGTGTTAATCCAGAGAGAAAAAAATGGAAATTAACTCTGAAGATGACCTTACCTTTATCAGAGAGGTGACAGACATACAAGAAAATACATTTTCACAGTTCAATTAATTAAATGCTTTATACACAGGGAAACTGTAAGAAAACTCTGGGGAAGGCAGGCAGTTTCAGCAGTGCATTTGCACCCAGATTCTGCCACCATACATTACTAACTTGCTGCTGTCAGTAACCCGCTTTAGCTCACTATAGTCCAATTAAGATGGTTACTTTGCCTTACCTGAGTCTAATGCTGCTTTGGGTTTCTCCATCTCCATACATTCCAGGTTTTCCGGCAATTCCTGAATTTCATCATCTCCAAAACCAGTGTCTGGGCTGCTTGTGGGCTTATCTTCATCATGGCTCAAAGACAGAGAAGCTTCCCTTTTGCTAATCTCTAAGACAGCTGCTAGTAGCTCATCTTCGCTCATCCCATCAAAACCAGTATTACCCAGCTCAGGTTTATCGCCTTCCATTTTACTTCTTTTTGAACCCTGGAGATGAATGGAGTTATGATTAAGTGCTTGAATAAACAGGTACATAACATCAGCTTTACATTTCTGTGGAGATTTTTTTCATTTATTTTATTAACCCCAGGGAGCGGGAGCTTGGCTCTGTCAACATTAAACAGATAGTTATATGGGACTCAATGGAGACACAACCTTTGTAGCTACATTCACTCCAAGGAATAACATTTAAATATAAACTACAACCAGTTTTTACAGGCCCTGTGGATTAACATTAACAAGGTAACTCTTCTCCACTCCTTCCTTCAACACACGTGTTCCACCTTTAGGTTCTGACGAATCCTCAAGCCTCTGGCAAATCACTGCTAAAATACTGAGTTACAAATAGCAAAACTGCAAGCTTATTAACAGAGCAAGGTGAAACAGCAGCATGAGAGTAACTGCACCTCAACACAGGGATGGAAGGATAGGAACTGAAATCAGGCTAGTCCAAAGAGCAATTAAAATTAGGTTTAGTGCTGCAGACTTGCCATACAAAATCTTACACGTGAGTCTGCAAACCAAGTAATGAAACAGTTAACGAAGGAAAGGGGGGATTATTCTTTCCAAAAGAGAACAGAATGACTTTAAATTGGAAGAAAGGAAAAACACTTCAGTCATAGTCTGAATGTTTCCTTTTTTAGTTATTTTCCTAAAACTGATGCTCATCAACTCCTAAACCATACTGACTTGCAACTAATGGAGCAATTTCAATCATTTTGATATTAACTGTTAATCAGGAGATTAATCTCCATGTATACATATTTACACCACTTACCAAATGTTTACTTTTTTTTTACTATATTATGTTAAAAATGGGGGGAAAATAGTTTCTATTAGAATGTACTTGCCCAGATCTTACTGCAAACTGCATTTAGATAGGTCTCAGAACTTCGTTAAAATAAACAAGGATACATTTTTACTGCCACTTTTTACGTAAATACAACAAGCTTTTGATAATCAAGACTAGTTTTATATAGCAAACATTTTGTATTAAAACTGGCTTATCAAACAAGATTAGCAAATGAATTAGCCAGCTAAATCGGTTATTTCTAGACATCATGCCCTCCAAGAATTAGAACTGACAAATTTAAACCTCTCTCCTCACATCTATTCATGCACTGAATAAGGAAAGCCGAGTACCTGCTTTTTAAGCGTTCTGATTTCTTTCTCTGCACCTGTAGGCTACTAATGTCAAAACTGGTTTAGCTCTTCAGCAAACTCTAGTTCCAGGCACTTTGCCAACAACTACCACTAATTCAGTGGCTGGACTTTAAAGACTTGGCAGCATCTGTGCATTATTTGAATACAACTTTTCTATTAGAAATTATTTGCATAGATTTTAAGAAGCTTAGCCTCTAGGACAGCCTGCTTTAAATAAGTATTTTTAAGAAGTACTTCAAATCCTACTTCATCTGCAGAGGCAGCAATCACAGAAATGGCAGTTCTGCCCACTTTGGCTGGATAACTGCTATTTGCCTCTACAACCCCATGCTGTATACACCCGCTGTTCCAGCTGCTCTCCCGCGCGGCAGGACTGTTTTGCAAGCAGTGCCCCGCAGGGAATATACTGGCCGTACGAAGTGACTGCCAAGCCCTTAATGCAACCCCATCCACAGCTGCTATGAGCGGCATTCCAAGGGAAACGGTGCAGCAGCAATGGCACTTGCAAGAACCAGGAGCGGGTCCTCCCAGGACAACACAGAGAAGGACAGAGGATCTGGTTAATGATGACAGACGGCTGGTCAGGCCTGTGGTTGAGGAGTGGCCAATGTGCATGGCCACAAAGAATAAAGTTACTTATGTGGAATCATCACCACCACTGTCTTTTTCCCACAACAGGCTGGAAAGCCTATAATTAATTTGCTATTCAAATTAACAGGCTTTATTCCCACAATTTCTGCACTCACAGGGCTTGTGCGATAGAGACTCCCTACACTTCCTCACAAACAAAACTCAAGGAAGAATCATTTAGAACAGTTTGGAATACTTTTTCTATGAGGGACTTCAAAGACAAGCTAGTTTCCTTCCCCCACCCGCAGCCAGCTATAGATGCGCCATGCAGGACAGCAGTTGCCTACCCTGTCCCTGAGAGCTTCAGCAAAGGGTTTTTCTACTTTCTCCCAAAGGAATCCATTCGATTCCTACACATCCTGAGCATCAGGAAGCTTTCCCTAATATTTAATCTAAAAATTAATGTCTGCAATTTAGTCTATTAATTTTTGTTCCATCCACCATGAGCATGGAAAACAACACAAGTGTTTCCATTCATTTCTTTCCCTTCCTCAAAGACACAAGCCCTGTTTAGGTTTCTCCTTAAACTAACGGCCAAAGTTCACTTGCCTGCTCTTTCCCCCCAAATTCTTCCTTTCTAGACCTCTGACCATTCATGCTTCTCTCCTCTGGCCCCTCTCCAATTAATCTATAACTCTTCTGGAGTTCAGAGCCCAAAGCTGGATGCAGAACTCTAGCTAAACCTCAATGCTGAGGAAAAAAAAGGAAGGATTACTTCATGCAAACTGCGGGCTGTGCCTCTGTCTATACACTTGTGTTTTCAACCAGCCTGACCTTGTTATTGACTGTCACATTTTGGCTTTC